>NW_022589711.1:76691130-76791368 GCF_004348235.1 Phoca vitulina | reverse complement strand
ACAAACAATCACGGCCACAGAAGGCTCACATGCCTGTGTTGGCCTCAGAATCTGACAGAAGTGAATTCAAATTCTAGCTCCTGTCTCACAAGCCCTGATATTGTCAATAGATTACTTATCTTTTATCAAACCATTGTGTCTAAATTAGGAAGACTAATAGCTGACAGGATTTTTTTTTTGAGGGTAAAACATGATAATTCTTGGTTATTTTATCTGATTCATTGATGCATATAAATAACCCCAAATATATTTGTTGCTTATTAACATTATCCTTAAAAGACCTGATAACTATTGCCATTGTAGCATCCTACTTCTTTTTAAATTATCTATAAATTGCTTTCTGTAATTTAGAGTTAGATCAGAAAAGTCAAATTATATATAAAAGAAGCTAAGTCATGGAATATATTGCTTTAGGTTACTTAATGCACTTCCCATTGAAATTAAGGCCTCACTACAGTAAGAATAATATAATGCAGAATTTTTTTAATTAAATGAATATCTTGACTTAGAAATGTAGAGATCGATCAATGCCTTCAATGTGTCAGTTTATGCTCTCCATCTAAATACAACCCAAAATGAACTATTCATATACTTCTCTAAGTATACATTCAGTGTTATTGTTTATCATTATAACCTGAAATTAGCTTCGTAACAATATCAAAACACCAAAAATAAGTTTCTCTTCCAATTAAAGTAATCAAAATAAAAATGCTAATGACCACAAAAAGCTTTTTAGATAAGAAAAGGAGTTCTATAATACTTGTGTGAATTTGAAGTAACATGTGACTATTTATCAAGACTAAGTTTGCATTGTGAATCTGTTACCTGCATTGAATTGAAAACAACATAACAGAAAAACAGAAGGAAGATAATTGATGCAGAGCTGCAGAAGTTGAAGAATAAATACTTTATCACTAGTACTTAAACATATGCATTGCATGACCAAGTGGAAAAGAACAAAGACTGAATGCAGAATCTATTTTTCTATTTTATTTTTTTCTGACATAACAATTATGAATAGAAATCCTTCTACAAACAACTCAGTCTTGAAATTGTATGTGCTATTTTTTTTTATAGAACCTCAGAAGGCATAAACACATAGAATTAAGTAATACTGACTTATTCTTTTATATTGGGGTTCCCTCCACCTAACCATAAAATTATAGATCATGATTAAGACAAGTTGACAATTAAGATAGTGTGCACAAACACGTACACACATGTATATATTACATTTTACAAACATTTGGGATTGTAAATGTCTATGCATTTAATTACAAATTGTATTAAAATGATAAAACATTAATATGCCAAAATGTAGATTTCAGCAGCACTAAATTAATAGTGTGCTGAATCTTTTAATTAATGAAGTAAATAATGTAGTTTAAATCAGTGTGGTTTGTAATAAACCAAACCAGATGCTTTAAAGAAGAAGATGAATGCGGGCGCCTGGGTGGCTCAGTTGGTTAGGCGACTGCCTTCGGCTCAGGTCATGATCCTGGAGTCCCGGGATCGAGTCCCGCATCGGGCTCCCTGCTCGTCGGGGAGCCTGCTTCTCCCTCTGACCCTCCCCCCTCTCATGTGCTCTCTCTCTCTCTCATTCTCTCTGTCTCAAATAAATAAATAAAATCTTAAAAAAAAAAAAAAAAGAAGATGAATGCAAAATGTTTTAAGAAAATTGTTTTTTGAGGGGCACCTGGGTGGCTCAGATGGTTAAGCGTCTGCCTTCTGCTCAGGTCATGATCTCCAGGTCCTGGCATCGAGCCCCACGTCGGACTCCCAGCTCAGCCAGGAGTCCGCTTCTCCCTCTCCCTCTGCCTCTCCCCCCGCTTGTGCTCTCTCTGTCTCTCTCCCTCTCAAATGAATAAATAAAATCTTTGAGAAAAAAAAAAAAAAGAAAATTGTTTTTTGACTATTTTTGGATTAAGACTATTTTTTTAAAGATTTATTTATATTTGAGAGAGAGAGAGAGAGAGTGAGCATACGCACGCATTCCTGAGTGGGGGGAGGGGCAGGGGGAGAAAATCTCAAGCAGACTCCATGTTGAGCACTGAGCCATCATGGGGCCCCATCTCACCACCCAGGAGATCATGACCTGAGCCGAAACCAAGAGTCAGACACTTAACGGACTGAGCCACCCAGGCACCCCTGGATTAGGACTATTTTATTACATGTATCATGCTTAGAAATATTTTTGTATTACTATACAGAGTCCAGTCCAGTAGTGTTTCCTAGAATTTTACAGAGGAAGCAGAATCATTTCTGTGATCCTGGGCTGGACCTTAGAAATAGGCCATACGGAGAAAAACAGAGAGATTCACTAGAGATCAATTTCAATGCATGGTTACCAAAACTATGTTCCTACTTTTCTCCATCTTATTTTTCCAACATATATCGTTAGTCAACTTCCATGATTCACAAATAACTCCTAACAGCGCGTGTTGTGAGCATCATATCCTCACATGCGCTTAAAGGTATTTTGTTAAATCTTAGGGAATATAAGTAAAAAATAGAACTTAATTTGGGTTATAGAAAAGTGAAGTTGTTTTGTTTTGTTTGTGTGTCTGCTTTGTACTCAACATACTTGATATATTGTTAAATCGTCCCAGCAATCCTGTGAGGAATTTTAAATTTTGCCTACTTTACAAGCATTGGAATTGATTTTCAAAAAGATATTATCCTGAGATATTTAGCCATGAGAGGAAATACTTGAAACTATGTTTGGTTAGTTTCAAAGTCCATAGATTTTCCTCTTAAACTTTTTGGCTGTCTATTTTTTTTAAATGAAATGAAAAAATATCTGTGCTTACAGATTTTTACATATGATCAACTAGAAATTTTCATTTTGGTCTTTGTTTCTTTAGTATAGTTAATATGGAGCAAATATTTATGTCTTTTTAAGTGGGCATTGGGAGATACATTTAAAGTTTTTTTTAATTGAATAACTTTTATTTCTGTGGAATTAATTCAAAGATGATTCTAAATATAGTCTTTCTCTAACTGAATTTTTTTTAAATTTTAGAAAATATATAATTTGATAGGTAAATTTTTAGTTATAGAAAATACTACAAATAAGATTATTATTCTCTTCACATCCTTGTATTCAGTTATTTTTTTTAAAAAAATGTTGTAAAATGTCAATTATGTACTGGGAAACTGGTGAATAATAATAGACCTGGTACCCACTCTCATGGTGAATACTGTCTAGCAGGAGAGATGCATGTGAATAAAATAATAATGGAAATGAATGTAAATTTATAGCATTATGGAGGAGAGAATAAATAAAATATAAGTAGTAATCTGATGTTTTTAATTTAAAAAATACACAAAAATCAACAACACACATGCTTAGCATACAATATGATAGTTTTGAAAGTCCATTCTAGTAAATATTACATATATTTTACACACACACACATACACACACACACAGATATATTATATGGTTTATAAGACAGGATGACACCACGAGGGAATTTAATATGAATACAAAATGAAGGGGGTCAAACTACTGAGCCTTTTGACTATAAAATTAAAAGGCCAGAGAGATAAGGAGGAAATAGTATTAAGTAGTGATAGTAAGTAGGTCAGCAATAGTTAGTAGTTATTAGTGACTTCGGAGAAAAAAAAGAATATTTCAGCCTTTTACATCTCCCAATACGGTGTAATGCTCTTCACTGCAATAGTGTGAACCATATGTTTCTTCAGTCCATTGAAGCATGGCAATCATTTTTAAAAATTTTTTATCTGAGTATAACTGACACACAATGTTACATTAGTATCAGGTGTACAACTTGGTGATTCAACTTCTTTACATGTTATGCTACACTCACCACAAGTTTAATTACCGTCTGTCACCATACAACACTATTAAATATCATTGACTATATTCGCTATGCTGTACCTTTTATTCCCATGACTTATTCATTCCATAACTGGAAGCCTGTATCTCCCACTCCCCTTCACCCATTTTGCCCATCCCCTACCCTCCCTTCCCTCTGGCAACCATCAGTTTGTTCTCTGTATTTATAGGTCTGATTCTGTCTTTTGTCTGTTTATTAATTTTTTTGTTTTTTTTTTTAGATTTAGCATATGAATGAAATCATGGTATTTGTATTTCTCACTCTGACTCATTTCACTTAGCATAATATCCTCTAGGTCCATCCATGTTGTCACAAATGGCACAAATTCATTCTTTCTTATGGCTGTGTAATATTCCTCTGTGTGTGTGTGTGTGTACATCTTCCTTATACATTTATCTATCGATGGACACTAGACTGCTTGCTTCCGGGTGTTGGCTACTATAAATAATGCCGTGGTAAATACAGGGGAGTATACATACAGTTGACAATGTTGAGACTGAGAAATAAGGAAAAAGAGGGTAATAGCTGCATATAGTACATACTGAAGTACTGTAGTTTATTTATCCAGGAATATTTTTTTTAATATTTACTCTGTGTTGGAATCTGTGTTAGGATACTGCATGGGATACTTGGTGATAAAAATAGATGAACTCTTGGGGCACCTGGGTGGCTCAGTTGGTTAAGCGACTGCCTTCGGCTCAGGTCATGATCCTGGAGTCCCTGGATCGAGTCCCGCATCGGGCTCCCTGCTCGGCAGGGAGCCTGCTTCTCCCTCTGACCCTCCCCCCTCTCATGTGCTCTCTCTCCCTCTCTCATTCTGTCTCAAATAAATAAATAAAATCTTTAAAAAAAAAAATAGATGAACTCTTTGTCCTGTGGATCATTTAGTAAATATAGCTGTAGTTAATGAAAAAATACAAAAAAAAAAAAAAAAAATAGTGGGTAAATAGTAGGATGAATCACAACTTCTCTTGGCATTCTTATAAGTGACTGCTTCATCCTGTGCAAATAAATTAATGAAGTAGTTAGTGGAAAATATTTAGGGGATGGTTGAAAAGGAGGCTATGAGTGACTAATGGGAATGGCCATTTACAAAGGGGTAAATTTTATTTTTAAAAGCATTATGATTGGGCGCCTGGGTGGCTCAGTCGTTAAGCGTCTGCCTTCAGCTCAGGTCATGATCCCAGGGTCCTGGGATCGAGCCCCGCATCGGGCTCCCTGCTCGGTGGGAAGCCTGCTTCTCCCTCTCCCACTCCCCCTGCTTGTGTTCCCTCTCTCACTGTCTCTCTCTCTGTCAAATAAATAAAATCTTTAAAATAAATAAATAAATAAATAAATAAAATAAAAGCATTATGATTAGCAACTTTTAAAGGAGTGAAAAAGAGAGAGAGACTTATTTCTTATGTGACACCAAGAGTCTGTGTGCTTGTTTTTCTTTGCCGATGCCAATGGGATGACCTGCTGGTTAGCAGCTTAGTAGCACATTATATTATAAATCTTTAATACATTATATAAATTCTCAAATATCTTCTTTTAATTCTTCAATGTTGCAATTTTGTCTTTTTGACAATTTTAACTACATTTCCTGGATCTTCCAACAGCTTCTCCTTTGTTTCCTTTAAATCAGCTCTTCCAATTCAGTTTAAACATTGTACTCAGGAATTTTACCATCTGCTTTAGAAATAGCATATTTTATTTTTAAGATGTTATTATCCCTTGAGATAATTTTATTTCTTTTCACAGAGCTCCTCAAAATCATTCAATGTTCACGACTCCCTTGACCTAATACTTCTCTATTATGTATTTTCATTCAGTATCTCCTCACATCATGCTCTATATTCAAAGAGCAAATGTGATCCTTGTACAATATGTTGAATATATGTACTATATTCTGGTCAAGAGCCTGGAGGTATATGATAAGGAGAACAATAAACATCTGAACATTAAGACACACATGTGGTTTACAGATGACTCTGTATAATATCTGTTATTTGTTGAATGAATAAAAATGTTTTTCTGTTTCTATCCCTGAGCAATTAAAGGAGGTTAGGAAGTTAATTATACTTTTATACTTTAATTCATTTTATTAGACTTCCAGTACTATTCATGACTCCTTAATAACCTTTGGCTTATAGAATAATATAGTAAGCTTCTTTTAATCTAAATTTCAGTCATACTACCCATAAACTGATGAGATGATCTGCCCTTGACATGCTTATCCTTAGATATGCATGCTTGAGAAAGTTTTATCATCCAGTATGTATATATATATAATTTTTTGTCCTATTACACTTCTCTCTAGGAGATTCTTCAATAGATTAGAATAATTGTCTTGAAAATATGAGCATATTATTCCTCTTTTCTTAGTTTCCCATTATACACAGAAAGTTTTATTTTAGTCCCTGAACAATCATATATTCATGTCAGTGCTTGCAAGCATATGTGCCCTAGATGTCAGCTCCTTCATTTAATCAATATATAGAAGTTTGATTTTTCCCCAGAATTGTGTTTATATGAAAGTCTCATGTTTCCTATGAATATCTTCTGACATTAAATGAATGAGTCAATCAGTTTACACTTGTTTTGTCTATGAGTTAAAGAATAATGTTATGCTTACTGGGGCACTATCTAAAATTGTGTGTGTGTGTGTATGTGTGTGTGTGCATATAACATATCCATATACTGTTGCACAATTCAACTCTTGCACTTAAATTTATCCAACTTTACATAAAAATTTCCACTTCTAAAACTTCTCCACCAACATGAACAGCCCTTCACTTGGATTTCTTTTTTGTTTAATTTGCACTAAGAAAAGTCATTTAAGTCTAATCACAAGAGGTTTAGTAAAGGCAGAAACAAAGGAGGGAAACCAGATTGACATGCTTTGTAAGGTGGCTGCTTAGCAAATGAGTTGTCCACATCCCTAGCTCAGTGGTTCATTCTCATACAAAAGCCTCCTAAAAAACTGAAAATAACCCCGTATCAATGACCTTTGGAGTCACTTGCAAATATCTGAAGCTGAGAATGATAAATCTGCGTTTGCCAGGTTTCTATGATAATATAGATGCCATTGTATAGAATCATTATCATATTTCACTTCTTATCCAGCCTTTCTATATTATTTTTATCCTAAAAGAATTTTTCCCGTCCAGGTGGATCTTTTACTTAATTCAAAAAATAAATCACATATCTTCAAGTACCTACCAGGTAGTGAAACATTAATGTGGACTTCAAATCTGCTTCATAATTAGACTGGAGTGCATCTTAAAAATAACAGTCATCTTTTTTTAAGATTTTATTTATTTATTTGGGAGAGAATGTGAGCAAAAGAGAGAGCACAAGCTGGGGGAGAGGCAGAGGGAGAGAGAGAAGCAGACTCCCCGCCAAGCAAGGAGCCCGACGACTGTTCTTTTCTGGAACTCAAATACTGCTTGTCTGCAGATGAACAAAACAGAGTGCCTAAGCTATTTTTTTCCTGAAACATCTGAAGCTCTAGATGGCTACTTTAAGCTCCTAGCTTTTTATTCTCTTTCAAGTTAGTACTAACTTTATATTAACTTTGTATCTGCTGTCAAATCAGTTTCAATTACTATCAGAATAATAGATTCAACAGTGTTTCAAAATTCCATGGCAAAATTTTGTTTTCTATTTTGAAAATGAATGTTACTCGGTCTGGATCATCAGCATGACTTCCAAAAGAATATATCCAGTACTCACAGCAGTATCCATTACTAAATAAAAATTGTTTTCCTGTTGCTTTCTTTAAGATCCTTTATGAGAGACTAAGTACATTGGCCAATTCCCCAAGTTAACACTGTGATTAAAGCATTTAACTGTTTTTCTGCTTCCTTCATGGATTAGCCTCATCCTTCTGCTTTTTATAAGGAAGGCGATGACCAATGTCTGTGCTGTATGGACCCCAAAATATTCTTAGAATTCATAATAGAAGTACTGTAATTTAGGACTACACCTCCCCCCCCCACACACACACACAGGTCTATTATCAGTACTCGGCAAACTCTTTGAGATCTGTGTTACCTTGTTTGCCTCTAAGCCAGTGACTTTGGCTTTTTTTAAAAAAAAGATTTTATTCATTTGAGAGAGAGAGAAGGAGAGAGATAGCGAGACAGAGCAAGAGTGGGGAGGAGGAGAAGCAGACTCCCCGCTGAGCAGGGAGCCTGATGCGGGGCTGGATCCCAGGACCCTGGGATCATAACCTGAGCCGAAGGCAGACACTTAACCAACTGAGCCACCCAGGCACCTCAACTTTTTTTTTTTTTTTCATAACAACCAAACCCTTTAGTCAAGAATAAAATGTAAAGTGGGACGCCTGGGTAGCTCAGTCGGTTAAGCATCTGCAGTTGGCTCAGATCATGATCCCAGGATCCTGGGATTGAGCCCCACATAGGGCTTCCTCTGCCTGCAGCTCTCCCTGCTCGTGTTCCGTCTCTGACAGATAAAATCTTAAAAAAAAAAATAAATAAATAAAATGTTAAGTGTAGATTCAATAAATGTTAAATGGCTGTACACTGGCATCTCTGGTTCTCTACTTATAGGTGGAGTTATGAGCCCTAGATGGGCCAGAGACATGGCAGAGCCTTCCTCTCCTTTCTCTAAAGACACAACGGAATTCTAGTGGGGAAAGCAAACAAACAAACAACCACCCCTGGCTCCTAAGAGCACAGCTTGAGCACTCTTCCTCTAGGTGTTTCCATGGCATGGAGGGAATATTTGAAAACTCATCTTGATGTTAGTTTATGTAAAAAGGGTAATGCCATTTTCTTTGCTCTTGCTGCGGATTGCCCATGAGATACTCATTTTATCAAGGTGGATACGGAGGTAGTCCAAACTCAAACATAACTAAAATGATGAGTTTTCATACATTTTTCCTAAGTGGTAATTGCAACATGAAAAGACTCAAGTGAGTTTTTTTTTAATGTAAAATATTTTAAGTGAGGTTTTCAAGGAATGCTTTTTATTATTGAGAGTGTGGTCATTCTTCACATGCAACAACAATCAAAGCTTTGTGCCAAACAAAATACACTTAAGGTAGAATAAATGGATTTTACATGAGTGCTTAAAAATGTGACATACATAAATATAAACTGATTTGACTTCCTCAGGTTGAATTACAGGTCTATATGAAAAATCAAGTGTTTAGGATGCAGTTAGGAAGTCCAGATGGAAGAATTGGGATCAGCGTGCCCAATGATATGGGATATTAGTCTAAAAAGGGACCACGGTATTGAAAAAGAGCACACTTTCAGGTCTTCGTGGTTAACTTTAGTGTTGTTGATGTGAGTACAAGAATAGTGAGTACAAAAAGTGAGTACAAGAATACTTCACAATAATCTACGAATTATTCAAAATGTGGTCTGTAGAGCGTGGTAGCAATAATATCTGATAAGGATGAAAAGCAGGAAGGGCCAGAAAATAGAGGAAAAGGTGGGAAATTTAAGGTAAGAGAAAGTAGCACTAAATGCTTTGTTTTCTGATTTTTGTGTTGGCGGGTGATTGAGGAAAACCATAGAGAAGAGCCAGCTGATAGCTGGCTGTTCCTTTGTGTGTTTGTTTTCTTTTAGCTAATGTGCTCCTGAGGCTTTGTGTTTCCTTCCTTGGGGCTAGGATTTTCTATGCAGCAACTCATTAGAATTAGAGGAGGATCTTTTAAGAATACTGAGAATAAACCCCCTATCAGGCCAATTAAAATAACATTCAGGCGAGGGGAGTAGATCTGGGCACTAGCTTTTTGTTATTATTTTAAATTCCGTGAATTATTATAATGTGAAGCCAATTTCAAAGTTTCAATCTAAGTAAGCTAGGGCAAGTAAGCTAGGGCAAGTTATAAAGTGAAGCTAAGCCTTTTTATGGGGTTTTAAATAGGGTCAATCACTAAGCTAGAAGCAATAATGGGAAAGGAAACTAGACAGAAAAGTTCAAAAGCTAAATAACAATGGTAGAATCTAAGAGATTAAAAGATACTACATGTTAATTACTGCAGTCCCATTGTACAGACAAGAAGCTGACATCCTAACTATTGACATTTGTTTATATCCTTACAGATTAAAACACAGTTTTTTCTACCTTATCCTTTCCTTGTTCCTTGCTGCTGCTTCCTGACCAGTGACCACCCCTAACCTCCTCAAAATGTTTTACTTTTGAAGTTCATGCCTTTAGACTATGGCAACTCTTGCCAGCACATAGATCATTACATATCTTTCTACTATAAATCCTTCCATAATTTCTAGACATGTCAATAGTTCAGCCATTCTTCATTTCCCAAATCCTTGACCCTATCCTCTAATCCCAGTCTCAGCCTCTCATCCCGTAATCCAATCGTAGTTCCCAGGAATGATTATGCACTACAATCCCCTGGGTTGCTTTTCAAAAGCTACAGAAGTAAATCAGAATCTCAAAGTTCACTTCTACCATTCTTCCTGTATCTGATTCCATAATTCTGCCTTATTTTCTATTACACTGTTTTCCCTGTTCAACCCATCGTCAAGCCTTCATTTGAACTTGAGCCTCATTGTCATTTATTCAAGAACACTGATTCTTATAATTTTCGCCTGTATTTCCTTCAACATGTTATCCGTTTTTATTGCACCCTCCACAAGAGCATGCTAGGTCCCCAGTTGTATGTTAGGCACAGATCAGTTGGAGAATGTTACGTAATTTGATCAGATCCTATACAGGAGTAGAAGTGTTAGTGATAGAAACTAAGTGTTCTAATCACCAGACCAATATTCTACTTACTGTACTAGACTCTGTAACTTGTGAGATCTTCATTCTTCTACTCATTTACTTATAGTTTATAAAATGCCAAAGGGAACTTTTCATCATACAAAATTGATAAATGTAACAGAATTTTTAAAGGTCGATTTGGGCTTGCCTGAATATATTAATCATATCAGTTCCTCTCCTACTAACATTTAAACAAGTGATAGTCAAGAAGATTTTAATTGTCATTGATTTGTATGTATAAAAAAGCACACCATAGCTACATTTTGCTAAGTACTATACTTAGAATAAAATTTACATTTAGCTCTGATAGGTTACTTCTTGTGACCACATAATGTATTTAGAGTTTGGAAAATAGAGCCATTCATTTGTCACAGAAACAATTTTTTTGCTATAATTATTGTAAAGTTTATTAGTGTGTCTCTCTCTTGTCTGAGGAATAGAAATATGAAGCTTTTTATTTTTCCTAAAAAATTAAAATTGAGGGCCAGTTTCAGAGATCAGATTATAGCAACTCTATCGTTTAAAAAATTTCTAAGGTATCTTTGTTTAAATCCTGTTTTGAATACCTCTATAGTTATGGGCACCTGGGTGGCTCAGTCGGTTAAACATCTAACCTCAACTCAGGTCATGATCCCAGGATCCTGGGATCCAGTCCCAAATCAGGCTCCCTGCTCAGCAGGGAGCCTGCTTCTCTCTCCTTCCCACTCAGGCTCTCTGTTGCTATCTCTGTCTCTCTCAAATAAATAAATAAAAATCTTGAATACCTCCATAGTTAATATAAAAAATAAAATGCTGTTGATTAGATTAAGATATCAATAACTTTATGAACCACACCACATTTCAGGATTTTAATAAAACAAAATGCTGAATAGAAACAAAACACACACTTTCATTTTTTTATTTTTTTATTTTTATTTTTCATTAAAACACACACTTTTATAAAAGAGAATCAAGTTCCAATGCTCTGCAAAATTAGATAAATTTTTGTAAGACCGTTCTGTTATCATGACTTTAATTTCAAGTTTATCATAAGCCTTACTGAAAACTTACATCTAGGATAATTTGTCAATTTAAATACTCAGAACACAATATAAGGAAAACTCTGTAGTATGTTTAAAATGTCATATTTTACTGTAATTTATTTTTTAAAAATACCTAAAAATAAAAGGGAAATGAGATGGGAGCATTATAGTATCTGCTCTATAACCTTATAAATCTGGATTTGATTTTCTGCTCAACAACTATAAATTTGGGCAAGTTATTTTCTTTCTGAGAACGGCATTTTTTAACTATAAAATTACAGTGTTTCTCATAAGGATTTGTTGTAAATTAAAATAAAAAATAGAGTAAAAGTACTTGGGGCACCTGGGTGACTCAGTTGTTTAAGTGTCTGACTCTTGAATTTGGCTCAGGTCATGATCTCCGGGCTCCTGAGATCCAGCCCCGCCTTGGGCTCTATGCGGAGTGTGGAGTCTGCTTGAGATTCTCCCTCTCCCTCTACCCTCCCCCTGCTCGCTCTCGCTCTCTCTCTCTCTCTCTCTCAACTAAGTTAATAAATAAAATCTTCAAAAAAAAAGAAAATATAGTAAAAGTACTTAACTCAATAATTGGCACATAAGGAGAACTTTATGAGGGTAGTGATTATAGTTTTTAATTCAATAGCTTTACATAATATTTCATAGGTTCATTGAATAATCTCATAACCTTGTAGTTTCTCTGTTTGCTTTTTGTATATAATCACCCTGAACATTTCAAACTGTCATCTTGCTAAAGTGCAAAGACTTTAGCCAGCAATCTTTTAATAACAACAAAAGAAAGATCTTGGGCTTCAGTACCTTTCACAGAGTGTTTAAATGGTCTCATAAGGAAAGCCCATTGGTCCTGTGGCTTTTCTGTTTGAATAAATGAAAAGCCACAGGAACCCACACAATTCATTCCACACTGTTCCCTCCAACCTTTTGTCAACACTTTTATATAGTTTATTGATTGGGAAAACAAGTGAAGCAGAGAAGAAGAAATAAAAACATACTTCTTGATTCTGTAAAGAAACACATTACATTTAACTTATGTCCACATATATGTTTAGGGTATATATGCTTGCACCTATCTACATATATAAAGCAAATCCATAATACAGAAAGTAAAAATGCACTTTAAACTTCAGAAGTTGAAGAAAAATGTATCATAGATTGCTTTTGGAATATTCATTTGGGTGAAATATGATGAAAAATTCAAGAAGAAATTTAAGATCAAACTAAAAATTGAAAAAATAAAGGATTTCTGAGATATCTAAGAGAAAGCTCTGCTCATATCTCAAGTTTTATTATACTTAGAAGGCTGATGGATCATGAAGGAGAACTAAATAAATGATAATATTAACTAAGGAGACAAAATAGTTCAAAATGAAGTCACCTTTAGTATTATCTGTCCAAACTAAACTGTGAGCTTTATAGACTGTTAAAAATAATCATAAATGTGCTAATACAAAACATGAAAATAATTGAAATCTAACCTGAGCTAATGATGATAAACTTGATAATTACAGAAAATCCAGTAAAATATTTTTTTTAAAAAACTCAGTTAAGTATTGCTCTCATCTGCTTTTATCAAGAAAGCCATAAATACTATTTTATAATGAAACTGCAGTTACTAGCTTTATGTTCCTTTCTCTTCAACATGTTAATACAGAGACAACAAAAGAGAAGATAATCCTAAGCAACCAGAAAAAAGAAGAAACATAATACACAATGGTTGATTGCTCTAAAAGCATAACTATTCATCAGGAGAAATAAACTTTAGTTAAATTCATGAGAGATAGAAAGTAAATTCATGAAAGATAGAAGATTCCCAAACTAAAACATACTAAGTGTATGATGAAATTAATATTGTTAAAATAAACTTATTGCTTATATATAACTCTTATTTTGAGCATCATAGAACATGAGTGTGAGTCATATGCCCATATGCCATAATTGATGCTCTTAAAGATGATTCAGAGACATCCAGAAAAATTAAATTGTATATCATATGCTAAAAAAGTTAGCTTGAATATTATGTAACTCCATATAATCATTATTAGTGGCTTCAGCTTGGCTTTCTTAGTCCATCTGTGTAATAAATCTGAGCTTCTACTCTACAAGAAATATCACATATGTACTTTTGAAATACCTTGTCCAGTCTCCTCAGATTTCCAAATAACCACCCTAATCTCACTACCAGCTCACTATCTTGCTTTTGTTTTCGTTTTGCTTAGGAAGATTTTGAAGTGTGTTCTACACCATCTCCCTGAGTTCTAGTTGTGTGAAATGGCTCCCTGTTTAATAACTCATCTTTTATTTCTTCCCTTCTCTCTAATCTCTCAATTCCCACTCCCCTCCTGGTTCTTTATGGGATTAGCCCATGCACTACTAGTTCATAATTCCTTTTTTCAGGGTCTGCTTTTGGGGAACCCAACTAAAAACACATGCATTTCAATTAAATGCATAAGAGAAAATCTACAGCACTGCTGCAAAAGTTAATAGTTACATGACAATATGTATTCAAAAAATTAAGTTTTTTTAATCTTTATTAAGTAAAATTTTCTTGTCTTCCACTAACTATCATAGTGAATATAAGGAAAATTCCTTAAAATGTTAAGAGAAATTAAACATTAATATATAATTTAAAATTACATATACTATCATTTGGTACTAGATACCTATTTAACCAAACCACTTGCTGAATAAGCAGGTACTTTAAAATTGCTGATGGTGGCTGCTGGAAATCATTTACATAAAGCTATATAACTTACATACTGTCAAAATTAGCTTTGACAGCAAACTGAGCAATGACGCTTTGGGGCTTAAAACCACCATTAGTATCCAGATCAATCTTCCAAATATTCCTTTAATTATAAAATGTATCTATGTGATATCTATATGTTTATATATATATATACATATATATATATAAACTAAATATATATTTGTTAGAATTATATATATATTTGTTAGGATTGAATACCCTGGTTTCATTTACTTCATGGGCTATGCTGATGATTGGCCTGCCTTTCATGGTTACTTCAGCATGTTTGGTTTTCAGAAACTTTAACTCAGAGTTATGAATCAAGTGAGATTCTTCTATAAACTGTTTTAACAAGAAGCTGTAGTTCAGTCCGTATTAAGTAGAAGTTTACAATTAGGTTGCTAATGCTGTCAATGGGTTTCTAAATACAAAAGGAATACAAATAAATATTTAAGAGCATTGTAAGTAGTGTAATACATATTTTTATAGACTTTTAGAATAGTCCTATGTTTGCAAAAAAATTATAAAGATTGTATAGAGAGTTCCTCTATACCCATCACCCACTTCCCCTGATTGCTAACATCTTACATTTGCATGGTATATTTGTCACCACTAATAAACCTGTAGTGGTGCATTATTCTAAAAAACTCTGCGTGTTACTCAGATTTCCTTAGTTTTTGCCTAATGTCTTTTTTCTGTTCCAGAATTCCATCAGGATAACACATTACAGTTGGCCATCCTATCTCCTGAGGCTCCTCTTGGCTGTGGCAGCTATTCAGGTATTCCTTATTTTTAGGCTTATATTTTGGCTGTGAAGGTTTTGAGGAGTGCTGGTCAGGAGTTTTGTAGAATTTCTCTCAACTGAAATTTTTTTTAATGTTTTTCTCATGATTATACTGGGAATATGGGTTTTAGGGACAAAGACCATAGAGGTAAAATGCTATTCTTACGATATCAAGTATGCGTCCTACCAACATGACATCACTGTTAATATAAACCTTGATCACCTGGCTGAGGTAGCACTTGTTATAGATTTTAAAACATTTTATTGAGATAAAATGCACATTATTACTTAATTTCACCAATTCAAAATGTATGATTCAGTGGTTTTTTAGTATATTCACAATACTGTACCATCATCACCACTATTTAATTTCAGTACATTTCCATTACCCTGAAAAGAAACTCATATTCATTAGTGGTTACAACAAATTTACTCTACCCCATATCGCCTAGCAATCACCAATCTACTTTCTGTGTCTTTGCGTTTGCTTATTCTGGAAATTTTATATAAATGGAAATTCACAATATGGAGCCTTTTGCGTCTGGCTTTGTTCATTTAGTGTCATGTCTTCAAGGTTCATCTATGTTGTAGCATGCATCAATACTTCATTCCTTTTTATAACTGAATGGTATTGAATTGTAGAAATATAACACATTTTATTTACCCATTCACCAGTTAATGGACATTTGCATTGTTTCCACTGTTTGGTTATTGTGAACAATGCCAATATGAACTTTCATGTACAAGTGTTTCTGTGACCAAATGTTTTAAGTGCTTTTGGGTATATACTTAGGAAGAGAATTGCAAGGTCATGTTGTAACTTTGTATTTACTATTTTGAGGAACTGACAAACTGTTTTCCACTGTGGCTACCCCATTTTATATTTCCACCAAGAATGTATGAAGGTTCCAGGGTGCCTGGGTGGCTCAGTTGGTTGAGCGACTGCCTTCGGCTCAGGTCATGATCCTGGAGTCCCGGGATCGAGTCCCGCATCGGGCTCCCTGCTCGGCGGGGAGTCTGCTTCTCCCTCTGACCCTCCCCCTTCTCATGCTCTCTCTCTCTATCTCATTCTCTCTCTCAAATAAATAAATAAAATCTTTAAAAAAAAAAAAAAAAAGAATGTATGAAGGTTCCAATTTCTAGATCTTTCAGGTTTGATTCTCTGTCACTGGAGCCTTCTTGGTGTAGTGGTGATGTCCAAAGTAGAGGGAGGCTCCGGTATATCTCATTTTTTTTTTTATGAAACTGCAAACTCCATAAATGTAGCCCCAGTGGTAGAGTCCCCACCGCTTCCTCCTTTCTCCTACTCCTATCCCTGGCTACAGTGTTCTCTATTTCCTTGAAGCTCTCACTCTTGTTAACTGTGTTTTCACCCTGAGGTGGAATAAGAAGCCTACAGAGGACTGCATTGGGAGGAATGTCCTTTCTCCAACAGAGATAAATCTATGGCGATTTTTTTCCTCTGGAGAGTAAGCTTTTGTTACCAATAAGTACTTGGGTATATTTTACAATGATTATTTTCCCCTCCCCTTCTGCGTAGCCAAATGGATATAATTTCTCAGGTCTTCATCCTGAAAACCATATGCTCATTTTTAAAACAATAAAATGAACAATAGAGAACAGTATGAAGGAGTAAAAAAAAAAAAAATCAAATATATAGGCATATTTTATATCTTTAAAAAGTAAAAGGATATATAAAAGACAAAAATCATGGTAGTGGGGCAACTTACGGATGAAGAACTGAGATGTAAGTTTTGTCCAATTTTTTTTTTTAAATGTTAAAGGGCAAATGGAAGGCCATGGACTATAAGGGACTTCCATTTCATGAGTAAAGGCTGTAGATATGTCGCAACTTCTCCATCATAATCCAATCCCTAAATGCATTAAGCACAATCTAGAAATGAACAAATACAAATCCTAGTCAAATATAGGGAGATGAATATTTGCAGTATCATAGACAATGGAGAACTTTGTAAAGAAGGCACATAATAAAATTTTTGCTGAAGCTGGATCCATAGCCCAGGATGGATGAGAGCAAAAGAACTGTAGGAATGGAGAGGCAAGGAGAGCTAAAAGCAAAATATGGACGTCTTATGTGATTAACTGGAGTGCAATAAGCTACAACAGCCTATCTCCAACACAACTCCAAAAACTCAGCATAAAGCAGTAAATAAGAAGGTATTTGATTCTAGGCAGCATCAGTACAGTTTAGTTTTAGATTGGTGTGATAAGCCAATCTCTCAATTAGCTAGTGTCACTCACTGGGAAGTAAGAGTACCCCTAGAGGAACTTTATCAAATGGTTTGTCCTGCACCTCTGCCCTTCCATCCTTTCTATTGGACACATAAAATAAGTGTGTGTGCCAGAATCTGTGTGGTAGGTCCATTCAACACCTCACTCTCACTCTTCCCATGGCAGGCTGAACAAAGAGATGAGGCAGTTAATGTAAGAGGATTTTAACTTAAAAAGGAGTGCGCAGTCCAAAATCAGCAAACATTTGAAGATACTCTACACTATGAAAAAAGGACAAAATCTAGTGATAAGAGGTCTTTTACACACTAGGGAAGCACTCAAAGGGCAAGCAGGAAATGAGGTTTATAAGTAAGGATTCATGAATTTTTAAAAGTATTCTTAGGTGTTATCTCTTGATTTGTCAACTTTAAAACATTTTTTCTAACTAAAAAAAGAAGGCATTGTGATTAACTTTACCTTTTGGAAATACAGGATTTTCTTTTGAGTCTTGAATTAGATATGGGATTAATTTGATGACAGTTTTTTATTAAAAAAATATTATTTCTCACCAATTAGACAATTTCATTATAAAGACTCAAGTTTCTTTGCTTTTTTTTTTTTGTTGTTGTTGTTGGTTTTAGCTTGTGAACTTTCCAATTTCTTAGATTTCAAAAAATACAAGCCTCAATAAGAGGAGATGCAACGTCTTGTAGGGAAAGGAAAAATGGTTTTCTTGTTCTCAGCCTGGATCTCTGTAACAAAAGACAGATTAATAAGAGAAAAACAAACAGAAGTTTATTAACATATATATCTTATATATGTTAGATATGTCGCAACTTCTCTTCTGAGACTCAGAGAAAGAGTAACTCAAAAAGATGGCCTAGAATTCAAGCTTATAGCATCTTCAACAAAGAACAGTAAATGTATAGAGAAGTGAAAGGATAAAGAAAAGTAGTTTTAGGTTGCCAAGGCAGCAAACTGAGGGAAAGTAACAGCAAACTGAGGAAAGTGGTGGAATTAGGTTTGTTTGCAGATTCCTCTGGTACTATCTCTGGGATAAGAGTCCAGAGTCATCCCAGTAAATGAGAATTCATATCCTGTCTTTAGACAGAAAAAGGGGCAGGGGTAGAGAGAGCTTTTCTTGTGTTTGCTGCTTCTTAAATTGCTTTCAGCTCAAAACAGTCAGGATGTCAAAGAGGCATATTGTGGGGTAACATATTCTCATTTCCTTCAGTCCTTTCTTAACAAAATGGATTAATTAAAACCAGAAATAAACTCAAAGTATCAGCCATAGGTAAGGTCATAGCTTCATTGTTCCCCAGGAATCCTCTTCTATCACTTATACATTGAGTATAGGTCCAAAATTTGACTAAGTACATCCAAGAAAGGATAACTGGAAGGTACTGTCCTACTGGTGACATGGGAAACTAGACTCTGACTCAGACTTCCCAGTGTGTGTGTTAGCTTGATAGATGGACCATAGTGGGAAGGCTGTCACTTTTCCTTAGCTGCTTAATAATTATCCAGTCTGAGAAGATTATAGCATTGTTTCTCCAGTTTCTGGCAAAAAAAAAAAAAATGTATTTGTTTGTTGGCTGGACTTGAGATTAAAGGAGTATTGGAGTGCTTGCTGATTTTACAAGGTAATAGGGAATCAACAGGTAACGTTATATTATCATCTGAACAAGGAGATTTAGATAGCATCCCTGAATTCATTTCTTCTGTGAAATCTTTTTATTATATCTTAGGTAGGATCCGGGTATTTTCTTGGTTAAAAATGCCATCTTACTAGGACAAAGATGAAGGAAAAAAAAATAGCCTTCTGGATAGTTCAAAATAGCAAATGTTAAGATTGGGGCAGGGGAGTTGGGGTTAAGTAAGGGCTTAGAAATAATCTTATCAAACTGTACTTGGAGAAAGCTAACTTGTTTCCTTGAATTATAGAGGAATAAAAAATTGAATTAAAGTTGATTTATATGTAACTAAGTTTAAGTCAAATAAAAACACTTAAAGATGTCCCCAGT
Organism: Phoca vitulina; assembly: GCF_004348235.1. Lineage (NCBI taxonomy): Eukaryota > Metazoa > Chordata > Mammalia > Carnivora > Phocidae > Phoca > Phoca vitulina. The sequence continues at coordinate 76,771,938 of NW_022589711.1, read as the reverse complement.
TTGCAAAATTAAAAGTGTGTCTTGGACTAGTCACTTAAAAAATATTTTGATTCTAAGTTTCCCTAGCTTTAGGAAAAAAGGTAGGGCCAGCCTGATATATACGACACACCAAGTACATATTTGTTTAATTGATGTATAATGACTTAAAGCTTTCTACATTATGTTCAAAATCTAGCAGTTTGTAAATTGCTTCCATTTTCTGGTTTAGTTTGTTGTTGATGATAGTTTTCAATATCCATCCCTCCCTCCCTCCCTCCTTTTTTTTTTCTTTAAATCTTACAATTCTGGGAACCTCTGATTATCACAAACAGTTGTTGTTTCCTCGAATGCATATGCTGAAGATGTATTTCGAGAGGAATGGCAATGAGGGCATAATTTTGTTTTTTGTTTTTGTTTTCCTGACTTATCATCTAATCAGACAACAACAATATTAAGAACGTAAATCTTGCTAACATTTGTTATGAAAAATGAGTTTTCCAATATATGTCCAAATATCAATTATAACTCCACACTTGAAAATAAAAGTCACTGATGCTTAGAGATAGTGGAAATGAGAAAAGGAGCAGTGTCATGTATATCATTACAAATACCAAAAAGAATATGTTTGCCTTGGTGGATGACAAAACACAGAAGGAACTACATTTGGTAATCCTGAAACTAATTTGCAAAAGCTTAGATACTGAAATATGATGTAGCTTTATGACTTCAATGTGATTTGGAGGTTAGGAAGATCAGCCTATAATTCAAAGCAAAGCCAGGAAGTACTCTGTAAATATTTGCAAGAGAACTTACAGTATTCTATCAATACTAGTATGTGACATAGCTCTCTAGAGCCAGTGAATTTGGCCTGAGGTCTCCTTAAAACGAAGTGTGCTAATCAAATCACAGCTGATAAGTCAGGGAACAGCATTCAAGGCGACACAAGTTATGGTATTTTGTTGTTTTTCTCCAGATGGTTTCTTGTTGATTTAATAAAATTAAAAGGTTGATTTTCTTATTTCTTAAGGGTTTATCAGAGGCAATGTTTACATAAGAGTTAAGAAGCATTGCTATCCTTCAGTGCAGGGTTAAATATTGTCAGCCTCTTTTCCATATTGGAGTCGCCACTGGGACAACCATAACCTTGATTTAAATTGCAGCCAATAGCTTTACTTGAGCTTGTGGAAAAAATAAGAATGTTCTACCCTAGCCCCCGCAAAGAGAAAAGCATAGACATGGTATAGAGAGCTTACCCATAATCTCCATCATCACCTAAGGCTCTCAGATGAATGAATTAGTTTGAGAAGAGGAGCCCGCTGGTTTAAAGGACTAATTTCACTATTTTATAACTTGCTACAAAATAAATGCTTGTTTATGTTTATTATCTTCCATTACCATCATCAGAAGATTTAGGTTGAAAAGCAGTTGAAGGCTTTTCATGAAATGATGTGATGCACCAGACGGAAAACTCAGGTTCACATTGTATTACGTTTATTGATAACAGTTCTCCCAAGAGAGAGCTTGTGGCAAAACTGAGCCAAGTACAAGACTGTGGAGTAAAAAAAAATATTGTGTACGCTGTACCCCATGGCTTGCAGAGAGTGTATGTATTTTACATTTAGTTATTTATTTTATTATTTGAAGGTACAAAACTTTAATTTGCTGAGAATATTTGTTATATTGACTGTTATATTACTAATCATTCTTGAGTTAATTTTCATTACTGCAGAGCAGATGATGCATATAGTTTTATTTCAATCAGTTGTATTCCCACCTTTATATTCATTAAAAAAATACTGATTATTAGATATATGTGTGTGAATGAGGGTATTTTATACACAAATTTTATTTCAAGCCTCATTGTTATGAAATATTTATTTATTTATTTTTAAGTAGATATTGTATCAGGTCTGAAATGTTTTAGGTCTTTCTCAAACCTCATGTTATCCAAGACAATAGTCAGGGATTAATTTGTTGCTCTGAACTGTGATTACATCTCTTTCTGTGGCTCCCAACATTTGTGATTTTACTTGTAAGAACTTGGAAGAGCTCAAGAATCAATTTCCAGGTACTTACTAGTATCTTTACTTGGTATATCCTTTCTTTTCTTCATTTTCTAGTTTAGTAGTAAAGGAAAGTGAAAATAAATCAAGCTGAATATAAGTCATCATTCTTAATCCAGATCAGACTTTGAATCCAGCCCCTGGTCAAGCTCACATACATGTAACTTCCCAGATATTCTAAACATCTATGTGTATCAGAAAAACAAACAAACAAACAAAAAACTAATCTCCTGGCTACCATGCTCACCCTCTTATGAGTCTAAAAGTAGTGCATCTTAGAATAGCCAATAATGCCTACTGTTTTGTAACTGATACTCCAACTGGGCCAAGTGTCAAATTCATATATATAATGCCTAGCAGTTGACAGTGACTGAGATCCTTCAGCCTTAAAATCATCCTGTTAAACATTTCAGATTCCCATATGCAGTGACAGATTTTAAGGCATTTCTAAAATCAGTAGATTTCTTCTTATATTACTTATTACATTATGAAATGTTTTATTATATAATTAAACTGAAGTGTTACATTTTATTCTATATCACCACTTACATATGAAAAATAATGTCTGCTGTTATATTTGTCTACAGATTTATAATTAGAATTATCACAATAACAGGTTAAGACTATTATATTAAAGAAAGCCTATACATTCTAAATGACTAATCAATTTGGCATTTTTCCTTAAAATAGAAATCGTGTAGTGAATAGACAGACGGGAAATCTGTATCATTGCAAACCAGAGATCATGCTTTTTCCCAAGTTGTATCTCAATGGATAACATTATGGTTAAGATGTATTTACAAATTTATACATATTTAAGTATTTTCAAATATTATTTCTGAAATTATTACATTCTTTAAGAGTGTTAACATACACTCTGCATATGTTTTATGCATGTTAGTATACACCATTAACATACACTGCATATGTTTTAATTATTAATTGCCAACTACCTTATCTTTTTAACTGTCAGTCATTCAGAAGTTTTCAATTATGTCCTTTCAAAGTCATAATTAAGCATTATGATATATGACCTAGTATTTATATTAAATTTTAGGTACCAATATTTTGCTTTTCTAGAAATTCATATACAAAAGCATTATTTAAACTAATCTGTGATTTGCCATTCATCTCTAAACTCTTACATGAATTTTATTTTATTTTTTATTTTTTAAAAATATTTATTTATTTATTTATTTATTTATTTATTTATTTATTTATTTTAGGGAGATAGAGCTCATGTGAGTGCACAAAAGGAGGGGGGTAAGGGAAGAGGGAGAGAGAGAATCTCCAGCAGACTCCCCACTGAGCACAGAACCTGACATGGGGCTCCATCTCAGGACCCTGAGATCATGACGTGAGCCAAAATCAAGAGTCTGACACTCAGTTGACTGAGCCACCTAGGTACCCCCAACTTCCATGAATTTTAATGCCCTAGTCACCTACCATCTCTAGCAAAATCTTTGAATCATCCTTTTAGTTCTTTGTGTCCATTCAGTCTACCTAAACATACACTATTACATTTTTTCTATCTCAGCAGTTTAACCAGAGTATTTTCCACAGAACAAAATGTGTTTCAGCCTTCCCTAAGTGAAATATATACTCTTATCTCACCCATTTTTAAAATTACAATTCAAATAGTATCTCTTCCATGAATATATACCTAGTTTCAGCTGAAAAGCAAAACTTGTCCCTCTTCTCACATATAGAATTTAATTTTATCACTAATTTTTACTTAAACAAAATCTTACATACTAATATAATATAATATAATATAAAAATTTGAGGTTTGTGGGGCACCTGGGTGGCTCAGTCGTTAAGCGTCTGCCTTCGGCTCAGGTCATGATCCCAAGGTCCTGGGATCCAGCCCCGCATCAGGCTCCCTGCTCTGCGGGGAGCCTGCTTCTCCCTCTCCCACTCCCCCTGCTTGTGTTCTCTCTCTTGCTGTGTCTCTCTCTGTCAAAGAAATAAATAAAATCTTAAAAAAAAAAAAAAAATTGAGGCTTGGAAGAGTCCCTAGGCTGTCTTTGCACCAAGTACTCACCTTTTGAGTGATTTCCTTGTATTAGTAGGGAATCAAGTTTGCAGCAAGATCATTTTATTTCTCCACATCCTAAAATGTATATAATTGCAGTTCTAGTCACTACTTCTTGAGAAAAAGTATCTTTTATATTATATCCTGTCCATATTTCCATTCATTTATTGACTAAAATATGTAGCAATGGTATTTGACTATTACTAACAGTTTTTAGAACAATACAATTACCTATACTACCTAATTTAATCCTGAACTAAGAATAATTCTCATTTTATTTTATTTTATTTTTTTTAAGATTTTATTTATTTATTTGACAGAGAGAGACACAGCGAGAGAGGGAACACAAGCAGGGGGAGTGGGAGAGGGAGAAGCAGGCTTCCCCCTGAGCAGGGAGCCCGATGCGGGGCTCGATTCCAGGACCCTGGGATTATGACTTGAGCCGAAGGCAGATGCTTAACGACTGAGCCACCCAGGCGCCCCAGAATAATTCTCATTTTAAAAGAGAGCAAACAGCCTTGAGGTAGTTATTTTCCCAGTTCCACAGATCTACTATGGGACAAAACCCAGCCTAAAATCCGGGTTAACTTTTTATAACATGGTCTTATCATGACATGATTCACCTTAATTATTATTATTATTATTATTATTATTGCTTTATTAATAATTATAGAATGACTAAAAACATGTCTTTCCTCATTTGCTCTCCCCATTCATTTAGTTTAAAGATAAATTTATTTTTGGGGTGCCAGGGTGGCTTGGTTGAGCATGCAAATCTTAATTTCATCTCAGGTCATGATCCTGGGGTCATGGGATTGAGCCCTGTGTCAGTCTCCGCCCTCAGCGGGGAGTCTGCTTAAGATTCTCTCTCCCCGGGCGCCTGGGTGGCTCAGTCGTTAAGCGTCTGCCTTCGGCTCAGGTCATGATCCCAGGGTCTTGGGATCGAGTCCCACATCGGGCTCCCTGCTCAACAGGAAGCCTGCTTCTCCCTCTCCCACTCCCCCTGCTTGTGTTCCTGCTCTCGCTATCTCTCACTCTGTCAAATAAGCAAATAAAATCTTTAAAAAGAAAAAAAAAAAAAAAAGATTCTCTCTCCCCCTCTCTTTCTGCCCCTATCCCCCATGCTCCCTTTTTCTTTCTCTAAAATAAATAAATAAATCTTTAAAAAAAATAAAAATATATTTCATTTTTAAGTTAATATATTATTCTTCCAAGTAAATATTTTAAGTATACTGATTTTGATAACATGAGATGCTATTATTTCAAAAACTTTGGATCCAATAGCTGACATGATGAATGAAAGGGAAGTAAAATGGTAACTAATCATCATTTCTGTGGTGTCTAGGTAAATTTAAATTTCTCGTTATTCTAAATAATTCACTAGTTACTTCTACAATTCTTACAGCAAATCTGGAAGGATTATCTCAAAAATCAAAGGAAAAATTATCTGACTTTAGAGAAATCACTCAATAGAAAAATGGGCAAGAGTTAAATAGCCATTCCACAAAATAAAATGTAAAAGTGACTATAAATAATTAAACTTAATTAATTTCATTAATCAGTAAAATGTAAATGTGTAACAATGTCTAATTTAAAATAAAATTAAAAATGGGAAAAAATAAACAGATATTGATCCAGACAATAGCTACTACCTATTTAAGATTCCAGTACCAACACACAAACCATACTAGCACACATATATATACAATAATTATACAGACATATAAATATACAACATACAATAAATGTACAATATACAATAATTTTAACCTAGATCTGTGTCCCTTATTAAATTCTTTCATGTGCTTCAAGTCTACCTTATAGTAGTAGGTCCCCTGTGAGTTATTTCTTAGTTTATTCCTGCCACAACATTGACTCTTTTCCCTGAACACCTGTTACTTTCAATTTCAGTACACTGTGTTTGTTGATTAATATGCACAATCTGTTATGACAATTAGGTTGATTTCTCTTATCTATGAGACTTTATGTAGTTTGAGCTATTTAAGACACATCTTGCACTGCTCCTGTAGCTTCATTAAAACAATACTGGGTATAAGATATTGGTTAAATATATATATATATATATATATATATATATTTTTTTTTTTTTTTAAAGATTTATTTATTTATTTGAGAGAGAGCATGAGAGGGGGAGAGTCAGAGGGAGAAGCCAACTCCCTGCTGAGCGGGGAGCCTGATGCGGGACTCGATTCCAGGACTCCAGGATCATGACCTGAGCTGAAGGCAGTCGCTTAACCAACTGAGCCACCCAGGCACCCGGTTAAATATATTTTTTGATTGACTGATAGTTATCTCTGTATTCAGGCAAAGGTATTTGCAATTGAAAGAGCATTCCTTTCAGTAAAATGATTACCTAAATAAAAAAAAATAGTAAACCCAATATAGGTTCTTTACCCTTGTTCTATCAACTCTTTAATTTTATGGATGAGAAATTAAAAATCTAGAAGTTAGTGACTTTGTCCAACATTACAAAGCAAGCTAGTGACAAAATTATAATTTGGATACATGTCCACTGAATTTTTAGGCCACTATACCCTGAAATTTAATAAATAATTTTAATAAAGAGAATTTGGAGAAGAAAAAAAAGCACATTGATTGTGACTCCAGGAATCAGATTTTCTTTCCTAGAATAAAACTGCTGTTTAATGTCTCTGTCCTTCTTCCTATGATATATGATGCTGAATGCTAGTTGATAAACTTAGCTGAAGAAAAGCAGTAGTAAATAATACAAAGAAAAATAAAACACAGGAATTGCATATTTCCCTGTGGGATAATAAACATGGCAAAAAACTCTTGACAGCCTAAGGATAATAGATGTTGTATAGCCATCTGGAATGCCAAATGCAGTGCATCTAGCAAGAAATAAAGGAAAACAGATGGGCATTGTGTTTTCCATGTATTCCCAAGAACCGTAAGAACTACTTGAATGACCAAGGGCACAATAACCTAATCTAATAGCAAAACACTGTGGTAATAAATGTAAAAAAAAAAAGGGAAAAATGGTCCTGTGATAGAAGGTAGAGTGTAATCAGAATTTATCGTTAAGGAGAAATGCAGAAGAGCAGAATAAAAGAAAAAAATTCATATATAGTATTTGACAGAATTGTATCTGTCCTCATTTCCTTAACAAAATGCCATCCACCTTTTCAAAGTTGTCAAACAAGCTAACATTACTGTTTTCAATAGAAGATAAAGACTTCTACATGTTAGGGTACTTCTGTGTTTATTAAGAATGCAATATACCTTCTTTTAAATAATATTGGTGCTTTATTATTCTTGTTATTGCTTTTGCTACTGTTCTTGTCCCAAAGTTGCATAAATTTTGGTTGGTCTTTTCCTAATCTAATCTTCCTGAAAGCTCTGTTCCTGGTGCATGATTTTATACAAAATAAGGTGTTTCAGAAAAGTATATGTAATAATTATAGCAGAATGCCTAAATAGCAATATGCGTATCAGTTATAGTTAAGAAACAGAAACCACTTAGGTATTTTAAGCATCAGGGATTTAATCTAAGTATTGACGTCTATAAAAATATTGGAAGGTTGAAGGAGAAGGTCTAGACTTGGACTCCAGAAAAGGCACCAGAACAACACAGAACTGAACTAGAAGACAATCTACCTCTTTGACCACTGTGAAATTATGCCGAAATGCAACCATGCCAATACTAAGGCTGCAACTGCTTGTTACTCAGCAATCTAGAGAATGGACACCCCTATCTTTTACCCTGCTTAAGAAGCCATATTGGAAAATAAACAAAACAAAACAAAATAAAACACCACCATTAACACCAAAGTACTTTTTTATCATTAGGACATCGGAGTATAGGAATTGTAGTGTTTTTGCAGAGAACTCTCTCATTTGCAGAACTGTGCTTGTCACCAGATAAAGGAAACCAGCATGAGGTTATCTGTGATATGTATGTAGCCTTTAAATTCCCAACTCCTCAACTAAAAGGAAAAAAATTAAAGCTGAAGGAGACAAATGACAACATGCAGCACGATATGTAAATATCTGGACACAACTACACTAGAAGACAGAATAGAGGAATCAGATGCTTGCATCTACTTATAGTGAGTAAGTGTGTATTTAAGTGATATATAAAGACAGAAGCCATTTTATTTCACATATGTTCTCACAGTAAGACGTTAATTAGAAGTGTTGTGTCAATAAATACCTATCCTATAAAATGAGACAGAATGCATGAGAGAATAAAATCCCAGTGCTGAAATTCCACCACATAAGCACATATCAAAACACAATTCAAGTATCAACAGTGGTGTAGTAAGGGTGAAGTGTCAGGGATGTCTGCCTTACATGCAGGCAATAAATATGTGCATTTTCTATCAATGACCTTTAAGTTATAATAAAAAAAGACTAAATTTGTTTTTTATTTAACTCGGTACCAGCAATTTTAAGTAAAATCAGAGGTTACCCAAAATCTTTTTCTGGTCTAGATTCTTAACAATTGTTATGATCACAGGTGAGGTTTGATTATATATGTAAGCTTCAAATTGGTGTATTTTGTCACTTTTGTTTTAAAAAATATTATGTTCTACTTGAAAGTTAATTTAGAGAATTTTGTTATAGTTAGTCCCCAGCACAATCATACATTCAACTACCTTGTTTTAAGAGCAAGTTTGTGGGCACCTGGGTGGCTCAGTCGGTTAAGCGTCTGCCTTCAGCTCAGGTCATGATCCCAGGATCCTGGGATCGAGCCCTGCATCGGGCTCCCTGCTCCGCGGGAAGCCTGCTTCTCCCTCTCCCACTCCCCCTGCTTGTGTTCCCTCCCTCGCTGTGTCTGTCTGTCAAATAAATAAATAAATAGATAAATAAAATTTAAAAAAAAAAGAGCAAGTTTGTAACTGTTTGGATCCTTGTTCTGTTCACTTCTCCAATTCTGTGGGACTACGTATTCCTGCATTCCCATCAAGAAAAAAAATAAAGCAGTTATAGTACAGTAGCTGTAAAAAATGAAGGAAAAGGGGTGCCTGGATGGTTCAGTCTGTTAAGTATGGGACTCCTGGTTTCAGCTCAGGTCATGATCTCAGGGTCCTGAGATGGGGCCCTGGGTAGGCTCAGCTTTCAGTGGGGAGTCTGCTTGAGATTTTCTCCCTTTGCCTGTTCCCCCTGTGCTTGAACACTCTATCTCTCTCTCAAATAAATAAATCTTTAAAAAAAATAAAGGAAAAGAACTTGTATACTTCCATTTTGATATCCTATACGATTATGTAAGGTATTTATCTGTGTTGAAAATGTAATACCCCAAAGTAGTTCAATCTTTTGTATATGTGGTTTCTTTTTTGTGATTACATTTTACTTTCAGTTATTGCCATCAAGTTTCATCCTGAGTCAGATTAAAGTGGTTAAAGTGGAAATGAACAGTCAAACACAGAACCATTAGAATTTCTTTAAAAATAGTATATTTTTTCCTTGTTTGACTCAAATTTTTATAATGTAAAATTCATGCTTGCTAGAAAAAAGAGTAATGGCGCTGTTAGTGGCATGTCCTGTTTCCCAGCCTCGGTTCTTGACTTCAGTCAAGAAAAAATTGAGTCACACCCTTAACCAAGTGTTTAATAGTGATCAAAGTGAAAGTACACTCTCGGGCGCCTGGGTGGCTCAGTTGGTTAAGCAACTGCCTTCGGCTCAGGTCATGATCCTGGAGTCCCGGGATCGAGTCCCACATCGGGCTCCCTGCTCAGCAGGGAATCTGCTTCTCCCTCTGACCCTCCTCCCTCTCACTCCCTCTCATGCTCTCTGTCTCTCGTTCTCTCTCTCGCAAATAAATAAAATCTTAAAAAAAAAAAAAAAAAAAAAATGAAAGTACACTCTCAAGGTAGGAGAGCAGGTAGACCCAGAGGTGACAACTGTGCTGGGGGTGGGGATTGTCTTGTTTGTTATACTTGTTTGGGTTATGAGTCTTAGCCAGAGTGGTCTCTTACTGAGGTTGCCTCCCATCATCTAAGGGACTCTTCCTACCTGTGGGGAGAGGGAGTTTTTGGCCCTATATGGTCCTTGTTGGAACTGTCATGACACCCATCCCCTGCAAGAGGAGGCAAAACTGCAATGTGAATGTATTATAATGAAGCTATAGGTTACTTTAGGGCAGCAGTTATAGGGAAGGACAGACATGTGTCCTCCGGTGTATTTCCCAGCTGTTTTTTGCTCTGGAGGTGTTTGGCGGGTTTCCGTCTTTTTCCAATGGTCAGGAAGTCCCATTCCCTGCTCTTGTCTAGCTAACTGCCTACTCTATCTGTATAATGAATATCCTAGGTTTCACAAGATATCTGGTAAAAATTCACTTAGAAATCAACTTATTTCAGGGGCACCTGGGTGGCTCAGTCAGTTAAGCGTCTGCCTTCCACTGAGGTCATGATCCCAGGATCTGGAGACTGAGCCCCCCATCGGGCTCCCTGCTCAACGGGGAATCTGCTTCTCTTTCTCCTCCTCCCTCCTGCTCTGCTCTCTCTCGCTATCTCTCTCTCTCTCAAATAAATAAAAATAAAATCTTTTTTTTAAATCAACTTATTTCAGTTATGTTACAAATTTGCTTTCTAATCATGTATCTTTTGCCTGAGAGGATTTCCAGCGATATCAGTTATTAGAGAATTAGCCTAAAAACTTGATAAAATTAAAATTCACAACTAAAACTAAAGGAGAATAGAAAATACTAAAGAATTAGTAACTGAACACGCAAACAATGAGTCATGGAACACTACATCAAAATCTAATGATGTAATGTATGGTGACTAACATAACATAATAAAATAAAATTAATAAAAAAAGAATTAGTAACTGAATTCTCTCATTTTTTCCTTTACTCATTTCTGATCATTTGTCAGAATTTAAATGAGAATAGAACAGAGCTTAATATGTCCAAGTTTTGACTTTTCTCATTGTCTGCCCTTCAGTGCCTCTATTTTTAAAAAGTTCTACAAGTTTAAACCACTGAATATCATAGAATATTAATATAAGTGTATTTTCTAGGTTCTCTGAGTATGTCTGAAACAATCTAATTACACATTTTCATATAAAATAATTTTAACATATTTTCTATCTAAAATAAAGTGATTTATCATGGCTACATTATGCTGCCAATTATTCAGAATCCCAAATTACATTGGTATGCATTGGTGTGCATATGATCCTTACTACCTCTTGAGGAATAAAGATAATCAGATGTTCTTAGAAAACTTTATAGTATTTCATGATAAAGCCCAGTATTCTGTGTTTACTTGTAAAATATATTGATATTTCACATGTGATCTAAATCATATTTATCAGACCTTCATTTTTTTATTTGAATTTCCATCTTAGTTTTCATTTTCAAATTCAATTTTTTGCATGCTTTGGAAAAGGCAGACTTCTTATTTCTTTGATATGGATGAGAAAAACTGATATCCATCATCATAGCATATTACATAATTGTTAGAGTAATTATTTGCAGCAGTTATAATTGATGGTACTTGGATTTTTATTGAATGCTCTATTTGTTTTGTTTATGACTAGATCTTTGAAAGGAAACAGTTTTTCTTTTATACAATGTTAGTACAACAAATGAATTAGCTAAATTTCTCCTTGATAATGAAAGGCCTGCTCCATATCTTTCTGTGCCTGGAGGACATTAGAGAATGCTTCTACTCTCACATTTTCCCTGCCCCTCAGCTCGTATTATATTATGTCATGCAATCCAGGACAATCCTTTCCTTTGTGTAAGCAGCAGTATCAAGGATTTATGACAGCTACTCCCTCCTGCTAGTAAAGGGAGAGTAAGACTCAATACATTTTAAAATCGGGTATAAATCAAAGTTTGTGAAAGGCAAACTTGAAAAAATCCCATACTCCTATAAAAACACCCAAACATTTGTGAGGATTTCTCTTTATATTTCCACCAGATGGCGGAGAGCAGAAATGAGAGGAAAGAAAATTACAATCCATAATTTCAACTGACTTCATAGATCTCATCATTAGTGACAGCTGAGGTGGCTGAATGCTTTTTGATGTGATTTGGAACAAATCAACTTTCCTCTCTCCGAGAATCCTTTTTTTTTTTTTTCATTCTTTTACAAACAAAAAGGAACTTTGAACAAGAAAGGCAGTTGTATGGAAAGTGTATGAGCTTTGATGTCTGAGGCCTTTATCCAAATTCCAGGTTTCTTACATATTTACTTATGATACTTAACTACAAGTTACTCAGTTTTTCAGAATCAGTTCTTACATCCACTTCCCTGGGGTATTGCTATGTACCTAAGCATTTCCATTATGGAGAAAAAAAGAATCCCAATATATTAACACTACTATTGCCATCACATTTTCCTTGAGAAGCTACGCCACACAGATAAACATTGTTTTTGAAGAAATAATACCAAGAAGAGACATAATTTCTTTTTTTTTTAAAGATTTTATTTATTTATTTGACAGAGAGATAGAGAGAACAAGTAGGCAGAGAGGCAGGCGGAGGGAGAGGGAGAAGAAGGCTCCCCGGCGAGCAGGGAGCCCGATGCGGGGCTCGATCCCAGGACCCTGGGATCATGACCTGAGCCGAAGGCAGCTGCTTAACTAACTGAGCCACCCAGGCGCCCCAAGAAGAGACATAATTTCTTAATAGTGAATTACACAAGGGCCTCTGCATAAGGCCTCTCTTTTTTAGGAATCCCAGCACAGTTAATTATTTGAATGTATGTCTTTATGAAGAGATTAGGGTTAAATATATCCATTTATGTCAAAACTGAATTTTGTCTTTATGTTTGCTAGGTGCCCACATTTCTATCCTAGAGTGTAATATAATATAAAATGACTTCTCTGTTCTTAGTGGCTAGGAGTTTGGTGTTCTATTCAGTGGCCTTACAGAAGGTTATGTCCAGTTCCTAAGACATCCTATTTAGCAAGGAATATGGCATGTAATTATAAATGGTAGCAGTAATTATTAATGCATTATAATGATTTGTGTTTTGAAATTTCAAATAAAGAATTAGTTATATTTCTATTGTATAATATTTGTAGTATTTTCTACTGTGTTGAACACTATTAGTAATGCTTCATTGTGTTGACCTCAGAAGCTCTCTTAAATAGAAGTTGATTTTATTGAAATTTTAAAAACCCCATGACTTTATCTATATTACTACAATTTAAGGTGAAATGCGTAATCCAATTTAGCTACGTGTATTCACTAATTAGACCATTTACTGAACGAATATAATTTTCGATCTAATTTTTTCAAATGTTGAGTAGTAAAAAGTAATTTGCAGGGAAACAATAATACTAAGAGCTTGTAATGTAGTGCAGTATCTTAGACAATCTGATATTTTCATTTCTTATTTTCTTTATTATAAAAAATTTAACGATTTCTCATTCCTGTGAATATCTCATTTTCTTAGCTCCTTAAAATTGAAATGTTGATATTTTTGACCATTGCTCTCTTATTTCTTGACACTTTCAGCCATTCATCAAATAGAGCAGATATTATCAGTAAATTGAATGCCTCAAAGAGTTAAGTTTTAAATTTTAAAAAAAACACACAATTTAATATCCTATAGATAATAAGCTTTGAATTACTTGTTATTTAGAACATATATTACTTAAATCAGCATGCTCAAATGGAGTGAGAGAAAAAAATAGTAATATAGTAAATGAGCTAAAGGTAAATTTTTGTAATCTTGATTTCAGTTTGGAAAAGTAAATGGATTTTTTATATATTAGGGATCACATACAACTGAGCATTTTTTTCATGGGTAATTTTAAATATCCACATCTATTCTTGAAATTTTCTTGCATGAAAGAATACATCTAAATTTAAATACACAGAGAACTTCCAATTCAGCTAACCCAGGAAGCCACTATCTAGATCTTTCACCAATTTATGTATGTAACTTATTAGTTACAAATAATTAAACAAATTTTATATATTTATAAACTATAGGCATTATTTTCAATTATGTTCAATTACTTTAAAAAAGCCCATCTACCCTTTCCTACTGTTTTGTTCAAACTTGTGTTGGTTGCATTATTATTATTTTAGTTGATCTATTAATGTTCTTATAATATAAAGTAGAACTAAATACAAGTGAAGTGAGCACTGTGATTACACCAGGTTATTGCCTTGAGAAATGTTCTAGGCTGTGGGTCAAAGAGGGAGAACCCAGTGGAAGCCTAAAATATATATTCCTGAGTTGAAGAGAGCTGAGGGTCTAGAGAAACCAAGGAGGCTGGAGTTTGCAAGGCAGAGTATCCAAGAAGGAGCTTCACAGAGAGAGAACTCTAGACCCTCTGCCTAGAACTGTGTCAGGACCCCTCAAATATCCAGAGAATATTGATAGCTCATGGAGTTAAGAAAAGTATCCAAGGCCAGGGAAAAAAAGCACCTGAAGGATAAGAGGCAACAATACTTTGGCCTGCACAGGATCAGGAATAGTGTGAAGTCCTACCAGCCAGATGGGAAAATTTCATAATTCATGGGACACTGGATAGATTACACAGAAGAGTCTTTCCATGGAGTTGGAATAATTAGCTCTTTACTAAAAGCTGCTTATGTCTTCTTACCAAATCTTAAAAGTAAGATCCAAAAGTACCAATAGTTTTCAAGTAACTAAACTATCTCCCAGAACAAAAATCAAGAGTATTTATAGGAATACAGACTATTCAGCATATCTTAAGGTAAAATTAACGATTCTTGACATCAAAGAAAAAAAATTACTGGGAATGCACAAGTAGGAAAATACGAATGAAAACATAAGGCATCAAAAGTCATGGGAGGCAGTTAAAGCAGTACTCAGAGGGAAATTTTGTAGCATTTAATACCTTTATTAAAAAGGAAGAAAGAGAAGAATGGCCTCTTATCAACAAAGTCAGATTCTCTTTAAATAAATTTTTTTCAAAAGAGAGAAAATAAACTCAAAATAGAATAAGAAAGAAGAAAGAAAGAAAGAAAGAGAGGAGAGAGAGAGAGGAAGAAAGGAAGATCAGCACAGCAATCAATGAACTAGAAAATAGAAAAAGAATAGAAGAAAATCAAAATCAAAAACTGGTTCTTTGAAGAGATCAGTGTAATGGATAAACCTCTGGTCAGAGTAATAGGAAAGATTAGAGAAATTATAAGAAATACAAGAAATGAGAAAGGTGAAATCATTACAGATACTAGTGATCTTGAAAATAATGAAATATTACACAAGAAATTATCATTTTGTATAATATGAGTATTATGCAAATAAATTCCACAACTTTATTGAAATGGACATAACTCTTGAAGGACAAACTATCAAAACTCACTCAAAAAATAATGTGAATAAATATATTGTCAAATGGACCTGAACTCAGGGACAGATTTTTCTTTTTCCTCAAAAGAAAGTTTATTGCAATAGGGAGAATACTGTGATTTCAGAAAACTGGAAGCAACACAAAATTGAACAGGAAAACACTCTTCTGCTAGAGGATAAGGAGGGGTAAGCAAAGCCAAGCAGTATCTTTTAAAGGAAGGTTGGGCAACAAGAGGAAATGGCTAGTGGGGTCCTATGGGAAGAATGACTCCCTGTGGTTAGCCAATTCTCACAATGATAAGGAGGCATGTTTTACTTTTTATAGCTTGCTCAGGCTTGAGGACAAGAAGGGTTCAGGAGCCTGTAATGAGAAAACTTGATTAAAGTCTGGTTAAGATGAAGCAGAGAGTTAGAAACGGGCAATGGATATTGTGAGAGAAATTAATCACAGTTAAAAAATAATTTCACAAAGAAGACTCCAGATCCACATGGCTTCACTGATGAATTCTTCCAAACATTTATGAAGAAATAATACCAGTGCTAGATATTTTTTCTAGAAAATTAAAGAGGATAATATACTTCTTAACTCATCCTATGAGGACATTTTATGAATCATTATTCTAAAATCAAATTCAGACAAGGAAATTAAAAGAAAAGAAAGCTAGAATCCAAAATTCCTCATGAATGTAGGTACACAGTTTTCTAAAGTTATTTTAGTAAATAAAATGCAAGATTATATAAAAGGAATAATACTTCATGACCAAGTGGATTTTATTCCAAGACTGAAAGTTTTGTTTAACAGTCAAAACTCAGTCAACATCCAAACAACAGGAACTCTCATTCAGTGTTAGTGCAATGCAAAATGGTAAAGCTCTGTGGGAAGATACCATATGACTGAGCAATCACATTCCTACATACAAGCCCAGATGGTTTGAAAACTTACATCCAGACAAAAATGTTCACGTGAATGCTTATATTAGCTCTATGCTCAATCACCACAAATTGGAAGATGTCCCTCAATAGGGTAATGGATAAACAAACTGTAAGGAATCCTTAAAATTAATACTACACAGCAAGAGAGGGAATGAGCTATTAGCCATGCAAAAACATGGATGAATCCTAAATGCATATAGTGATTTCAAAGAATACAGGCTGAAAATGCCACGTATTGTGTGATTTGAATTACATGACATTGTGGGAAAAGCAAAATGTAGAGATAGTAAACAGATAGATCAGTGTTTGCCAGGGGTTTATTGATAGGAGAGGGTTGAATGGTGACACAGGGAAGTGAAAGTATTCTAATTCTGTATAATACTCTGATAGTGGTTGCATGACACTATTCATTTGGATATCTCCATAGGTCTTTACAGAAAAAAAAAAAAAAAACCCAAAAAACAAACAAACAAAAAAAAACTTGATGTATGCAAATTATATAAAACATTTAGGGAATAAAGAGATCCCAGCATGCAATGAAAACCATAACAAAAGAAACTAATTGTATTACAAATATATGAAATCTCCTCAAGAAAGGGATTGATATAAACACTATGACTAAGTTACTTTGGAAATTAATGCAGTCCAGAAGATTAAAAGTAAAATGAACTGTACTTAAGCACTGTATTTTAGTTGACAAAGTTGTTTAATCATTTCCTATTCTCAGATTAACAATTCTGAAGCTGCTCTACCTGTATACTAAAATCAAACAATGGATGGTGGTTAGTGGGACCCAGATTCTTCACTGAAGTGACTGGTTACAGATTAGCAAAGGGAGGAGGCAGAATGATCCATGTGGGAAGGATTAGAGTTGGAGACATCAGCATGAAGGCATGTTTAACCTACCATAAATGCAAATGCATTGATAAAAGGAGAGAGATCTGTATACATATGGGTTCGTATACACACAGAGATATCCTCGCTCTGTCAGCTGAGAAGAATGAGAAGTTATGACAGTCGAGTAGCAATGAGTACACCCACATCTTGGTTTCTAATATTATCTCCAGTAATAGGAATTAGGGCTTCTTGGAGAAATAGCCAATTTTAGGATTAAGGCGAGGATGTGCCTGGTTTATCTTATAGTGCCAGAAAATAAGAAAGGGCTTAGTTTAAAAGACAAGCACTCAAATAATTTGAGTATGTCAAAGGGACAAAGAAACCAATTGAAAGAACTCCTAAAAGCCAAAGGTGGACAATTTGGGCAATAAAATAAATAAAATAGTATTGGATAATAATCCAAAGTATAAAATAAAGGTTTATGAGTCTTAATTAAAATAATAAATTATTAACTAAATAAATATATATTTATTTTTATATTTATTTAGAGGATTGAA
Organism: Phoca vitulina; assembly: GCF_004348235.1. Taxonomy (NCBI): domain Eukaryota; kingdom Metazoa; phylum Chordata; class Mammalia; order Carnivora; family Phocidae; genus Phoca; species Phoca vitulina. The sequence continues at coordinate 76,754,261 of NW_022589711.1, read as the reverse complement.
AAATCTCCTATTCAGAATTCTAAACAATTTATTTAGATACTCTGCTCCCAAGAAGGTAGAACATAACTTTCCACTCCTCAGGTGTAGGATCTGCAGAGTCATCTCCTTTCAAAGATTGCAGTATGGAAAGGGTGAACAAGAGTGACTTTCTAGTGGAGAAACCTTACAAACACTACCTCAGCTGTGGAATCAAGGTTAATATCCAAAGTGATAAATCTTGTTGATAGTATGTACCTTTGATATGATGTGATAAAAATGGCAGTTAACTTCTGTGGTTTTCCAAAAATCCATACACCCAGTTTAATAGTGAGAAAAACATCAGACAAATCTCAGTTGATGGACATTCTGTAATATCCCTGACCAGTACTCTTCAAAATTTTCAAGGTCATAAAAAGTAAGGAAAGTCTAAGAAACTGTCACAGCCAAGAGGAGCTTACGGAGACATGACAGATAAATATAATATGGTATCCTGGATGGGATCCAAGAACAGAAAAGACGTTAGGTAAAAACTAAGAAAATTTTGTAAAACCATGAACTTCAGTTAATAATAAAATGTCCACATTCACTCATTAATTGTGACAAATGTACCACAGCAATTTAAGATACTAATAGTATAGAAGAAATCGACTGTGGGATATATGAGAACTCTGTTATTGTCATAATTATTCTGGAAATCTAAAATTATATTAAAATAATATTTCATCTTGTATTAAATTGTATTTAAAACAATGTAATTCACCATATTAATAATTATGAAAAAAACATATACTATCTCAATGCTTGCAGAAGAATCTTTGGGCAAAATCCAATATCCATTCCTAGAAAAGAAAAATATAATAACCTCTCAGTTAACCAGGACTCGAAAGGACCTTCCTCAACTGGATAAGGACCATATATGAAAACTATGTCTAACATCATACCTAATGGTGAAAGACCAAATGCTTTTCCCTCCAAAGCTAGAGTAAGGCAAAAATACCCATTCTCACCATTTCTATTCAACATTGTACTGGATGGTTCTAGCCAGTGAAAAGCAAGGAAAATAAATAAAAAAACATCCATAGTGAAAATGAAGAAATACAAATATTTTTATTCACCAATAGTATGATTATATATGGAGAATTTATAGAACTTTGGAATAAAAAATATGAAATAAAAATCTACAGTTAATGAATTCAGCATGACTGCAGGAAATAAGATATAAAAAAACTCAATTTTATTTCTCTATACTGCCCTCAGACAATTTTACTGAAATAAAAAATATCAAATATAACAGCATCAGAATGAATGAAATAATTAGTAATAAATCTAACTGAAATGCACCATAATCTGTACACTAAAAAAGAAAAAGATTTCTGAGAGAAATTAAAGAAAACCTAAATAAATAGATAGATGTTCATGAGTTAGAAGACTTAATGTTTTTAAAATGCCAATTCTCCCCTAACTGATCTATAGATTCAACACAATTGCAATTAATAATAAGCAAGCTTTTAATTTTTTTTTTTCTTTTTGGAGGCTAATGCAAGCTGATTCTGAAATCCATAGGGAAAGGCTATTTCTAGAATAGTCAGCAACATATTAAAGATACACAAAGTTGAAAGAGAGCTAAAACTTACAAAATATCAAGATTTATTTTGAGATACTCATTACAGTAATTCAGACAGTGTGTTATCAGCATAAGAATGACAAGTGTATCAATAGAACAGAATAAACTCCAGTATATCAGTGAATGCACAACTTTTTTTGAGAAAGATGCAAAGGCATTTCATTGGAAAAAGGACAGCCTTTCAACACATGGTTTTTAAACTATTGGATAACTATATGTAAGAAAAAGTTAACTTTGACCTGTATCTCATTTCATATATAAAATTAGTCAAAATTAATCATAAGCTTAAATATTAAGCCTAAAACAATGAAAGTTTAATGGAAACATAGGAAAAAAATCATTGAGATCTTGGATTAGGTAAAGATTTTTATAGATACACCATAAAAAGCATAATTCATGAAAGAAGAAAATGGATAAATTGGACTTTATCAAAATTTAAAACTTCTACTCTTTGTAAGACATTCTTAAGAAAATGAAAGATAAGTACATACTGGGAGAACATATTCACAAATCATATATCTGATAAAAGGATTGGTATCCAGAATATATAAGAACTCTCAAAACTCAACAGTAAGGAAACAATCCAGTAAATAAATAGGTAAATATTTGAACAGACATTTTTCAGAAGAAGTCATATGGATAGAAATCTATTACGTTAAATGATGTTCAGTATCACTAGTTATTTGGCAAAAGTAAATTAAAACCAAAATGAGAGACTACTACCTACCTATTTGAATGTCTAAAATTTAAAAGACTGACCATCCCAATTGTTGATGAGGATGTGGAGCAACTGAAACTCTCATTAATTTTTGGTGGGAATATAAAATGGTACAACCACTTTTGAAAACATTTTGGCAGTTTCTTAGAAACTTAAACATATATCTACTATATGGTTCAGTCATTCCACACCTAGATAATAATGTAAGACAAATGAAATCATATGTACTGGTTTTTCTTTTTCTTTTTTTTAAGATTTATTTATTTATTTTAGAGAGAAAGAGAGAGACCGGGTTTGGGGGGAGGGCAGAGGAAGAGGGGGGAGAGAGAGAATCCCAAGCAGACACCCCACCCAGCATAGAGCCTGACTTGGGGCTTGATCTCACGAGCCTGAGAACATAACCTGAGCTGAAATTAAGAGTCGGACACTCAACCAACTGAGCCACCCAGGCACCCATGTATTGATTTTTCTATTGCATAACAAAACAAATTTAGTGTCTTAAAACAATATGAATTTGAAATGAGCAAAGAGGAAAAAAAAAAGAAGAGAGAGACAAACCAAGAAACAGACTCTTAACTATAGAGAACAAACTGATAAGTTACCAGAGGGGAAGAAGGCTAGGGGGATGGGTGAAATATGTGATGGGGATTAAGGAGTGCACTTGTTATGGTGAACACTGAGTGATAGATGGAAGTGTTGACTCACTATATCATACACCTGAAACTAGTATAACACTGTGTGTTAACCAACTGGAATTAAAAAAAAAAAGGTAAAAAAAATACAAAAAAATTTAAAAATTAGGAAATAAAAAAAACAATATGAATGTGTTATCTTATGGTTCTTAATTCAGAAATTCAACATTGAACACAAAAATAGGGTGTTGGTGGGACTGTCTGTCTTTCTGGAAGCTTCAGGGAGAATCTGTTTCCTTGTTCTTCATAGCTTCTAAATTCTATGCACATTCTTTGACTTTTAGTCCCCTTCCTTTATCTTCAAATCAGACAATAGCAAGTCAAGTTCTTTTCATATCACATGTCTCTGATTCTCTTCTGTTTCTACTTATGAGGACTTGTGTGATTAGACTGGAACTTCTCAGATAAATCTCTCTAATCTCCCTATGTCAGGGTTAGTTGATTAGCAACCTTAATTCCATCTGCAACCTTGATTTCCTCTTGCCAAATAAGGTCACATATTCCAGATCTCAGGGGTTAGAACAGGGGCATTTTGGGGAGCCACTGTTCTGCCTAGCACATTTTATATTCATACAACAGTTTGAAAACAAATTTACCCATGGCTCTTGATCCTGGGATTGTGAGTTTGAGCCCCACATTGGGTGTGGAGATTCCTTGAAAACAAATTTTCCCAGAAGTTTAACTTGTAATATTCCCCCAACTGGAAAAAAAAAAAAAAAAGGTTAATAGGTCAATTGTGATATACCCATACTCAGCAATAAGAAGGAATGAACTATTGATACATGCAATAATGTGGGTAGATCTCAAAATACTAATGCTGAATAAAAGAAGCCAGATGAAAAGGAGTATACACTGTATGACTAGATATATGAAATATAAGCAAATGCAAACTATAGTGACAGAAAGATCACTGGTTGTCTAGATGTGTGGGGTATTAGGTGGTGGCATGAATATGGCTATGAGAGTTGGATTACAAAGGGGTATGGAGCATCTGTAATATATTTATCAAAACTTATCAAATTTTGCACTTTAAATATGTGCATTTTATTTATATGTCAATTATACCTCCTCAATAAAGCTCTTAAAAATAAACAAAAACAGGGGTGCCTGGTTGGTTAAGCATCTGCCTTTGACTCAGGTCTTGATCCCGGGGTCCTGGGATCGAGCCCCCACATTGAGCTCCCTGCTTAGCAGGGAGCCTGCTTCTCCCTCTGCCCCTCCCCACCACTTATGCTCTCTCTCTTTCTCTATCAAAAAAATAAATAAAATCTTAAAAAATAAACAAAAACAAACCAAAGGAGAAGCCAAGGTATGCCAAGTATAACTCTTGTAAGAGAAAAGGGGGAAATTTTATTCACGTATCCATAAATCATTACATATACTATTGGTCAGGAATTGTTGGGTAATTTTGAGTACCAGGTATTTTATGGGTGTTTGACTCTTCCTTGACAGCAAAACTAATTCCTAGTCGAATATATCTGACTTCCCAAAGTATTTCTCAGAGAATTTTCTTTAAACAGTATCATCATGGTCCACAATCCAGAGGAATATAATTTTGGGAGTTTCCTAGCTTGAGCTGGATAATGTAGGGGCAAAATTAGTTGAACCAGAGGTAAAAATCATATTGTAGTTATATAATGGATCCAGCACTAATATTTGAATAGGGGGGTTGACTCTTCTAAGGGAAGTGGTACTGGACAGACAATTCCAAGTATCCATAACAATTGGTAAATTATACAGACTTCCACTTAAATTTTCTTATCCATGTATTTTATACAGCTCAACACAGCAGATATGTTTTAAAACACACTCCTAAAACAATCTATTGTATTTTAAATTATATTCTAAAATGCTTTATAACAGCTATATAAAAATAAAAGAGTTTTTCTTAACATATCAGTGTATAATTTATAGCAGACTTCCATATATATATATGTGTGTGTGTGTGTGTGTGTGTGTGTATGAATATGTGTAATTTGAATGAATGAATATGTATGTATACACACACACACACACATATATGAATATATGTAATTTGATTTCACCACAGCCAATTAATTTAAGCAAGACAAACTTTAAGGTTTGATGTTTACCAATGAAACAAATTAGTTCTTGTGAACTGAATGTTTATGTTCTCCCAAAATTCATATGTTGAAGGCCTAACCACCAATATGATGGTATTTCGAGATGGGTCTTTGGGAAGTAATTAGGGAGATGAAGTAATGAGAGTGGGGCTCCATGATGTGATTAGTAAACTTAGAAGAAGAGAAGGAGAGGCCAGAGTGCTCTCTGTCCATCAAATGAGGATGCAGAGAGGAGGTCATCTGCAATCCCTGAAAGAGGACCCTCACCAGGAATCAAATCCCTTTTTATTTTAATCTCCTACTCTCCAGCTTCCAGAACTGTGAGATATAAATGTCTGCTTTCTAAGCCACCCAGTCTATGGTATTTTGCTATTGCAGCCTGAGTGGACTAATATGTAAGGTTAAGCAAATCATGATGTGGTCGAAAGCCCAGATATTTGAAGCAAACCAACATGAATTTTCACCTCAGCAATCTTTACTTATTTGTGCCACACTAAACAAGTGGTTTCATCAGTCACCAATCTAACAGTAACTTCCCTACTTCAAAATTCAGTTAACATGTCTTATATATCTACTCTGAGAATTAGTTATAATATACTGCAGGCAAGATTTATTTTTCAAAGTAATCTCAGAGAAAACTCTTAATAAAGTCTACATTTATATATAATACATATGTATATGTATATGTACTGTAAACATTCTTAATCAATGCTAATTTTGATACCTATCTTATGTATCATTTTAAATCAAATTTTTAAAAATTATTTCCCAAAACAATATATAAGATTTATATACATTTCTATACATGAGATTTATATAGAGAAATATTTTTACTTTTTTATTTAGAGTCAATTAGCCAACTTATAGTACATCATTAGTTTCAGATGTAGTGTTCAGTAATTTATCAGTTGTGTATAACACCCAGTGCTCATCACATCCCGTGCCCTCCTTAATGCCCATCATCCAATACCCCATTCCTCCAACCACCTCCCCTCCAACAACGCTTAGTTTGTTTCCTATAGTTAAGAGTCTCTCATGGTTTTTCTCTCTCTCTGATGACTTCCCATTCAGTTTTCCCCCCCTTCCACAACAGTCCTCTGCCCTGTTTCTTATATTCCACTTATGAGTGAAACCGTATGATAATTGTCTTTCTCTGATTGACCTATTTCGTTCAGCATAATACCCTCCAGTTCCATCCATGTCGATGTAAATGGTAAGTATGCATCCTTTCTGATGGCTGAGTAATATTCCATGGTGTATATATATATATATATATACCCCAGTATATATATTGTCCATATATATATATACACCAGCTTCTTTATCCATTCATCTGTCGATGGACATCTCAGCTCTTTCCACAGTTTGGCTATTGTGGACATTGCTGCTATGAACATTGGGGTGCAGGTGCCCCTTTTGTATATATATATTTTGTATATATATACAAGGTATTTGGCCAAGGCATTTTGGCCAAGGTATTTTGATAGGGATTGCATTGAATGTGTAGATTGCTCTGGGTAGCATAGACATTAAAAAAAATATATCAAACAAAAAATATATATATGTATGTTGTACATATATATATATACACAAAAGAAATGGGAAAAAGACCCAGGATCCTTATATTATGTAAATATTTGTATTTGAATAAACTAAAATTTACAGTAAAATATCAAATATGGGTCTTGAAATAGTGAATCTCAAGAAATTAGGTGAAAGTAAAGGCTATGAAATATTTATAAAATAGCTCTAATACTGATCAATATACTCAACAAAAAAATATATGGAATGAGTTTTTTTCCGTGAAGTTTAACAATAGGGAAATAAAACTTCCAAATTAATATGCACAGAGTGATTCAAAGATCTATGAATCTCTATGTTGAAGAAAAGAAAAGAAATTAATATTACACATTCTCATCCTCATTCTTTTTTTAATTTTGTTTTATTATGTTATGTTAATCATCATACATTACATCATTAGTTTTTGATGTAGTGTTCCATGATTGTTTGCGTATAACACCCAGTGCTCCATTAAATACGTGCCCTCTTTAATACCCATCACCAGGCTAACCCATCCCCCCACCCCCCTCCCCTCTAGAACCCTGTTTGTTTCTGAGTCCATAGTCTCTCATGGTTCGTCTCCCCCTCCGATTTCCCCCTCTTCATTTTTCCCTTCCTACTATCTTTTTTTTTTTTTTAACATACAATGTATTATTTGTTTCAGAGGTACAGGTCTGTGATTCAACAGCCTTACACAATACACAGTGCTCACCATAGCACATACCCTCCCCAATGTCTATCACCCAGCCACCCCATCCCTCCCACCCCCTACCACTCCAGCAACCCTCAGTTTGTTTCCTGAGATTAAGAATTCTTCATATCAGTGAAGTCATACGATACATGTCTTTCTCTGATTGACTTATTTTGCTTAGCATAATACCCTCTAGTTCCATCCACGTCATTGCAAATGGCAAGATTTTGTTTCTTTTGATGGCTGCATAATATTCCATTGTATATATACCACATCTTCTTTATCCATTCGTCTGTTGATGGACATCTTGGCTCTTTCCATAGTTTGGCTATTGTGTACATTGCTGCTATAAACACTGGGGTGCACATAACCCTTCAGATCACTATATTTGTACCTTTGGGGTAAATACCCAGTAGTGCAATTGCTGGGTCATACGGTAGCTCTATTTTTAACTTTTTGAGGAACCTCCATACTATTTTCCAGAGTGGCTGCACCAGCTTGCATTCCCACCAACAGTGTAGGAGGGTTGCCCTTTCTCCGCATCCTCGCCAACATCTGTCGTTTCCTGACTTGTTAATTTTAGCCATTCTGATTGGTGTGAGGTGGTATCTCATTGGGGTTTTGATTTGGATTTCCCTGATGCCGAATGATGTTGAGCACTTTTTCATGTGTCTGTTGGCCATTTGGATGTCTTTGGAAAAATGTCTGTTCATGTCTTCTGCCCATTTCTTGATTGGATTATTTGTTCTTTGGGTGTTGAGTTTGGTAAGTCCTTTATAGATTTTGGATACTAGCCCTTTATCTGATATGTCATTTGCAAATATCTTCTCCCATTCTGTCGGGTGTCTTTTGGTTTTGTTGACTGTTTCCTTTGCTGTGCAAAAGCTTTTGATCTTGATGAAGTCCCAATAGTTCATTTTTGCCCTTGCTTCCCTTGCCTTTGGCAATGTTTCTAGGAAGAAGTTGCTGCAGCTGAGGTCGAAGAGGTTGCTGCCTATGTTCTCCTCTAGGATTTTGATGGACTCCTGTCTCACATTTAGGTCTTTCATCCATTTTGAGTCTATTTTTGTGTGTGGTGTAAGGAAATGGTCCAGTTTCATTCTTCTGCATGTGGCTGTCCAATTTTCCCAACACCATTTGTTGAAGAGACTGTCTTTTTTCCATTGGACATTCTTTCCTGCTTTGTCGAAGATTAGTTGACCATAGAGTTGAGGGTCCATGTCTGGGCTCTCTCTTCTGTTCCATTGATCTATGGGTCTGTTTTTGTGCCAGTACCATACTGTCTTGATGATGACAGCTTTGTAATAGAGCTGGAAGTCCAGAATTGTAATGCCACCAGGTTTGCTTTTCTTTTTCAACATTCCTCTGGCTATTCGGGGTCTTCTGGTCTCATCCTCATTCTTGAATGCTTGTATATTCATATTGAACGAACACCTCATGTTTTGGATCTTCTTATTGAAGAAATAATGAAGAATTGAGTGGAAGATACATTATATTTTGGCATGATTGAGTACTTTTTTTCACAATATTGAGTTATTTTCATGAGAAAACATTTTGTATAGGAGAATTCTCTAAGGAACTATCTCATTTAATTTTATTGTGTAACTCAAATTTTTACTTACTTCAGTATTCTTCAGCAACCAGTTCAAATGCCACCTCTGTATCATCTTACCTAACTCTTCTAATGATTTAAATAATTATTTTCTCGGTGATCATAATGGTTACCTGTATCATTTTTATTGGGTTATTAATCTCTTTCTTGTGTTATTATGTAATGTTTACTTGACTTTAATCCCATATTAGGGAGCAAGATATACATTTTTTGAAGGTAGAGAGTAATATAATCACTCCATTAACAAAACCATTCCTGCCTTGCTCCAATGCCCAGTACAATGCCTTGTTCAGGATAGATGCTTAATAATATTTCCTCGATCCTGAACAAATAAATATCCCCATTTGAGAATATGTACCTGGTATCATGAGAATTTCTTTTGCCTTGTTTATTTGTTTTGGTTGTGTTGACCTAAAACCTCCAGGGGCACCTTTCCCTAGACTTCCAAAGCCCATGGGAACCAGCCATGTATTTAAAAGAACTTGTGTAAAATGTGATAATGCCATGTGTGATGGGAGTTCAAAAAGAGCCATAATGTGTTATTTGCCACAAAATCACTCCTTTTCCTGGGCTTCAGCATGATGCAGTTTCATAATGGCTCTTTTAAATGTGTGGGGGTATTGTATGGGGTATTTGTATCTTTGCTGATAAGCATGAAATATTTAGGATTGTGTCCATGTGTCATTGGCTGACAATTATATTTAAATTTAAATTAGCTGGCATTAGATATTTATTTTCTCCATGCTCATATATTATTATAATCATTTCCATTATCTTCATTAGGTTTATTTTCATGCCTTATCACTGTGAAAAATTAGGTCTGCAAGTTTGTTTTCTTTAAAGGTTGTGCTGCTTTTATCTGTAAAAATTCGTGAAGTGATTGAATATATAGTACAGAACAATTCCTTCCTTTGCATAAAATGTATTTGAACATAAGAATAGATATCTTCTTAAGAACAAATATATTAAATACATAAGTCTGCATGCATTTATATATGGAAATAGACATAGTTATATAGATATATGGATAAATTGCTCTAGATTAACGAACATAAAATCCATCAGAAACTATATTTTTTGATCTGAAAAATTCATCTCAACACACACAATTTGAAATGTAGCACTTATCCTATCATATATTTCTGTGCTGGTCTTTTAATGATCACTAAGGCTCAAGGAGTACTGAAATATCATGGTTTTTAATTTGAAAAATTTCTATGAATCATGAAGAGATGAATGTGTCTATACTGTTAGAAGGAACATGTTTTCAGCCTAGAACTCTGGAGGTGCAAAGAGCATGTGTAAATCTGCCTTCCTAGGTTTTTTCACAAGAGAGTTTTTCAGAGCATTTATTTACTTATTTAACACATCTTTAACAGTGCTACAGACACTAAAACAGGTTTGCCCATAAAGAATTCATAGGTAGCAAAACATCCATAGGATGCTTTAAAGTTCACAAATAAACTTTACACACATTTTTTCAGTTTTATTGTCAATTACAGAGTGATATTGTCTCTATAAATAAGAGGACTGAAAAATTATCATGTTTCAATGAGAAGTAAATGAAGTAAAAGAAGTATGTATCCCCCTAAAACTCAATACAGAACTCTCGTAGGTTAAACTACACTATGGGGTTATTAACTCCAACAACTAACCAAATCCTGAACTAGTGCCCTATTTAGAAGAGTGACTTATCTATCTAGAGCAGCACAGTTGAGAGAAGAATTTATAAAACATTTTACTAAAGCTTTGATTTTTATTTTCTAGCCTATTCTATAGGAGGAAAGTTGAACAGTTTGAACAGGTATCTTCTTTCTTACTCAACAATATTCTCTTCCTCAAATTCTTATGATCACAAGGGCTCAATTCTCCACCCCAGTGATACCTAAGTGGCTGTTCACTCCTGTTCAGCAGGTCTCCTAGACACCCTATGTCCTCCCCTCTCCTTGGCCTTCTAAAAATCTTTTTCTCTCAATTTCTCACTCCAACCTCTTCATGTCATGTTGTTAGTCTTTCAGCCCATAAGATTTATTAAATTCTGGAATGCAAATTGGGAAAGAGAGAAAGTGTCTTTCAGTATTTTCTGTCCTCAGTATGTGATACTGCAAGATGATTGGATCTTTCACACTGCTCAGATTAGCATTTATGCGAATATCTCCTGTTCTATAACATGCTAAAAGAGTATCAATAACTGCTTCATCGTGTATGTATAAATCCCTTACGTATTTCAGCAGGGCAATGATTCAGTATAGCAAATTAGCTGCTTACAACTCCATTAGAATGTGTCAAAGAGAAACTGAACTTTCAGGAAATCATGAAAGACCAGAATCACAGGAAGCCGCCTCCGAAAATCTCAGCTGTAATTCAGAAGTAAAGCAGGTGATTGGCATCAATTTACAGGGCCGATGCAAAAGACAAATGTGTCTGTGTACTGCCGTTTCAGTGAAACAGTTCCTTCTCTTTCATATAGGTCTAGCCACTCACAAGGGGAAGAGATTACATGAGGGTGTGGATATCAGGAGGTAGGGATCACTGGGAACAATTTTAGAAGGTGTCTACCACACATATTTTTCAGGATGGCTTTTAATTGATTCCACTCATTATTTACTCACTTGCACTTACTGTTGAGTCCACAGTGTTTAAGCTGGAATGTTTTGTTTTCTGGTTTTGGTATGTTACAAACCAATTCAAGCATTTAATAGATTTAGAAAATGGTGGATTACTTGGAGCCGTAAGTAATATCTTCAGATCAATTTCTATTCTGCTCATTTTCAGTTGAAGACGCTGAAGTGCTGTTAAAATGTATCTTTTCAGCTTTATATTTATCTCGACATACACTCCAAGCATAAGCTATAGCCAACAAAATGGTCTTTGCTGGTGCCCTGACACATTATACCTAAGGCCAACTCTTATCACACTAGAGCTTTAGGACTGCTGCAGCAACTATGTGTCTCTTGGACTGCTCAGAGCTCTTTATGATAACCCAAAATGTATTGCAGATACCTTCCAGTTTCTGGTCCAACATGTAAGGGGCTTAGAAGTCATCACTCTGTCCTAAGGACAACAAAAAGAACAGAGCTAAACTAAAAAAATCAAACTGAAAAATCAACAACTCTTCTTATATCTGCCAGAGAAGTTAAGGTCATAGGGCAAGACACTGCTCCCAGATTTGGAAAGAGACAGGTAGATAAAAAGAGTCATGATGTAATAGGGCAGAAATCCCTGTAGAGAAACCACCACAGGAATCAGTATCAGAGTAGAAAAACCTGAGGTGTAACTGAGACTTGCTGGAAGCTCAGTGGTCAAGTCTGAGAGTTCAAAACTCCAGTGGGACCCAAAGGGGAGCCCTCATACTTTTGTGGGTATTATCTCCAGGACCACTACCAGGTTTTCACAGAGATGATCAAGGAAAAAACTCTCCAGCTTTTGTCAGGGATTGGAGCAAAGTAACCAATTGAAATATGCTTGAGCATTCCATTCTTCTTAAAAAGGCCTACCTTCCAGGCAAAACTATTTTATTACAGCCTAACTTACTGAGGTTTTATTGGAGTATAATTTCCCCCTGGGGGAAAGGAAATACCCAACTCCAGGCTCCTCTACCATCTTGTCCAACCTAAAGGGATGAGGAAAATGAGAAGGGAAAAAAAAAATGCTGAGAAGCACTAGTGAAGTTCACATCCCAGGGCAAATCTTCATCAAAAGACTGAGACCTAATCATAGCACGTTAGAACACTTCCCCTCCCCCTGAACCTTACCACTATATTACTAAAGGTCTGTTTACTACAGTTGCTTTTAACCTGTATCATATCTATGTTTCAACAGGAAGTTAGAAGGCAAAATAAAAAGTAAAACACAGTTTAAAGAGACATAGCAATTATCAGGACCAGACTTGGATATAGCAGAGATGTTGGAATTATCAGATCATGAATTTAAACCAACTAACATGCAAGTGTGGATAGAAAATGTAAGCAGAGAAATGGAAATTCAAAAAAAGAATAAAAAAAAAATGCTAGAGATTAAAAAAAAACACTATACTAGAAATAAATGCCTTAAAAAAAAAAAAGATTTTATCTATTTATTTGAGAGAGAATGAGTGGGGTCACAGACAGAGAGAGAAGCAGAAGCTCCCTGCTGGATCCCAGGACCCTGAGATCATGACCTGAGCCGAAGGGAGACACTTAACAGACTGAGCTACCCAGGCGCTCTAAAATAAAAGCCTTTGATGGACTCATTAGTTGATTGGACATGGCTAAGGAAAGAATCTCTAAGCTTGAGGATATGAAAATAGAAACTTCCACAACAGGAAAGCAAATAAAAGAAACACTGTTGAACAAAAGAAGTCAGATACAAATTAGTATGTAGTAAATGGTATAGTCCCATTTCATCACATTCAAGAATGAGTTAAAATAGTCAATGGTGAGAGAAATCAGAATAGTGGTAACCTCTGGGGAAGTATTAACTAGGAAGTATTAAAAAGGAATATTCTGAGGTGCTTGAAACATTCTATACCTAAGCTGTGGTTGTTTCAAGGGTCCTTATGTGTCCACACACACGTATATCAATAGACATGACTTACTGAAGACGTCACTAAAGTCAGATTACTCACATGATAAAAATTGAAAAGTGCTGTGAGACAAAATAAATACAAATATGGGTTAAATACATGAAAAGATGGTCACATTTACTAAAAGAGATAGAAATGCAGAGTAAATGTGGTATTTTTATCTTTAGAAAGTATTTAAAAATACTCAATGTCTACATTTGAGGATTCAAGCCATCTGATGTACTATTGGTAGAATTATAAATTATTATTTTTTTTTTTCTAGAGGGCATGTTGGTATTATGTATGAAAAATAAAACGTGAATTTTTTAAAAAAGAAATACCACATCTAAATATTCTAAGGCAATAATGAAAGAGTGATCATGTTTATTGTAAAATGTGTTAATTATCAACAGAAAACATAAAGAATTTTATTAAAAATCACATTTAGATTAAAAATAGGGTCTTTTTTAAAATTGTATTTTATTATGTTATGTTAATCACCATACATTACATCATTAGTTTTTGATAAAGAAAATGTGGTATATATATACAATGGAATATTATGCAGCCATCAAAAATTGGGTCTTATGTAGGAGAATACAAACAGCCAGGTGCAAACGAGAAAAGGAAGTTTTGGTTCAGGGGTTGTTAATACATTTACTCCATCTATTTCTGCTATTTCTTTGTAACTTGTGAGATGAGAGAAAGCAGGCAGGGAGGATTATGAGTATCTCTGTTTTGTTTCTCATCTGTACTAATGTACTGATCATAACATTGCTTTTAACAACCTCCTCTTATAAACCCCAGCAGTTAACAATTCCTCATTTCAAATATGGCTGCATTACTATACATCTAGTAATTTAGAGTAGGAATAAGTAAATACACCATCAGTCACATCAATCCCACAACCCTGAGATCATGACCTGCACAGAAACCAAGAGTCAGGTGCTTAACCAACTCAGCCACCCAGACGCCCAGGGAGAGTGGGGATTTGAGCAAAGACTTGAAGATAGCGAGATAAGTAGCTATTTGGATATTTGGGGAGAAAATAATGCAGACTGAGAGAATAAACTGCCAGTTAGGAGCACTAACAAATAGAATGAGAAGACCCATGTGAGGTGAGAAGGAAAACAGTAGGAGATGGTATAGAGAGGTGATACCTGGGAATTAAATCATGTGGGGCCAATTGTGAGGAAAACTTTCACTCTGAGTAAAATGGGAACCACCACATGATTTTGAGAAAAGCAGAGCTCTCATCTGGGTTTTAGTTTGAATAAATTACTCTGAGAGCTATGTTGTGATTAGCTTGTGGGAGGTCACATTAAGGTGGGAACAATAGAAACAAGGAGCAGTGCTGGGATTCTAGATTATAAACACACATACAAACGTTTTTAATAGAAAAAAGGAGCATGATATGTGTGTGTGTGTGTGTGTGTGTGAGTGTGTGTGAGTGTGTGAGTGGTATATATACATACGTATATACTGTTTAACAGAACACATTTCTCTTAAACTATCACATATTTTCATATTATTGAATATTATCTAGATAATTTTAATATTATCATCCCATCCTATTACCTAATATTTAAACATTAAGATGTCTCTTATATTTAGCTGTTCAGTTAAAATTTTAAACTTTATGGATCTTTGCTAGGGATAAATTAATAGAAGGAAATTTGCTGGGTCAAGGGATTTGCACAATCTAAATGGTTTAAATTTTTGTCCTGGACCCTCACTAAGAGTATGACAAATACATGTCTATGAGAAATATCTAAGAAAGCTCAGACAGGTGAGGGAAGACAATGAGATACTATTGAGATTACGATCTCAATTTTGCAATTTTGTTTCAAGTGGTAGAATATTTTTCATATGTGTTTGGTTCTCTCTGTTTCCCAATATGTAAATTTACTATACATTATTATAAGATGCTACAAAGAAGAGGAACCTGAGTCGCTCAGTCTGTTGTGTCCAACTCTTGATTTTGGCTCAGATCATGATCTCATGCTCATAAGATCAAGCCCAGCATTGAGCTCCTCACATAGTGTGAAGTCTGCTTGAGTTCTCTCTCTTCTTCTTTTCTTGCTCTCTCTCTCTTAAATAAATAAATAAATAAATAAATAAATAAATAAATAAAATAACATCTTTTAAAAAAAAAGATTCTACGAAGAAGAATTAAGAATCTGAAATTCAGGAAAAGATAGAATTTAAAAAATTTTTTAAAAGCAATATAGTTTTCCACGTAGTTAATAGAAAACCAAATTACCCATTCAGAAAAACTGAAGTAAACAGATCTCAAAAAGTAATTAGCCAACTGCTGCAGTTAAAAGACAAACCCTGACACCATACAACTGTGACTCTACCTTAACTACAATAGAGCTGTGGACAGTTTCGGGCCTCCTCCTGTTCTAACATTTCCTGGGCTTCTCTATACCAACTTAATACTATTTTATAGCAAACCACTATCACAGCAGCATATCACATATTTCCACTGAAGCATCAAGCTTTTAAAAAATTAAGAAAACATTGTATGTGTAGGTGGAAATCCATTATTACTGAGCCAAATTAAAAGATGGACATACTGTAATTTTCTGACACAGTAGGAACACTGTAGAAAAGAATCTCTCTTGAAGCAGCATCTTCCTTTCTCTATTACTAGTCATAAAATGTACTTTCTAATTAAAACTTTTAAATGACTTCAATTACTGAAATAAAAAAGGACCTATGTCAAAATTAGCCCTGCGCACACTGACTAGTCATTAATGTGAGGTCATAAACTTGTTTAGCAGAAATAAAGATAAGATTCAGCCTGAAATCTGAAAATAAGGAGAAAAATCTATTTATGGTTATTTGACTTTAGCTAGCCCTGTATTACCATTGACTCACAGTGGTTTTCAAATATAAATTACAATCTAAACAAGATAAATTAAGGTTTTTTAAAAAGAAATATACAGTGATAAGAAGACTCAGAGTTTGTTTCAAAGAAAAAAAGTAATTTACCTGGCTAAAATGCACTATTTTGTACTCTACTGTATGACCTACCTGGTCATCTTTGGGAAGAAATTTTTTGGCAGCAAAATGTATGAGTTGCTGTGAAGTTGGTTCCACATGCTTTAAAAATAAATTGTGGGATTAGATCTGCCTGAGATAGATGTCTCTACATTGTTCATGGATGTTGAATTGGCTAATCAGAGAGATGGAAAGAAGAACTTTGCCAGACAAAAAGGGTCTTTCTTCTATAAGTAGAAATAAGCACTTACTAAGTTCTTTTGCTAGCAGCTCAGAATGAATATATTCTCCGTACTTATTTGAGCATTATAAGCAGAAGACTGCATGATATCAATACAGGAAATTTCCCTGATCTTTCATATTATTCCATATATAAATTTATCTCCAACTTAACATAGAATCTACTATAAACCTATGGGACACTCATCCCTTGCTATGCATGACATGCCCCACCAAGCCCTCATCTTTACCTAAACTCAGCTTTTACTTTTCACAGAATATAATACCCACAATGCTCCTTTCTCTCTTTCTAGAATCATTTTCAAAGTAAACACAAAATAGTCATCATTCTATTTGGAAAAAATGAACAGATTTACAGTTCAAAAAAGTTAGTGCAGAGAGCTCTTCAATAGGATATCATCTGACTCTTAAAGTCCTTTGTTTGTTTGTTTGTTTTGGTCTTTCTGTATTCTTTTGTTTTGCTTGGGGTGGTAAAGAGATGAGTTTTAATTCAGTTTCAAGTAACTGGTGTCATTTTAGTTACCATGCTCCTTGCAACAGAAACTGACATGTGTGTGTATGTTCATGTCCAATATTGGGGTGCTAGGAAATGTAAGAGTGGCTATAGCTAGAATTGCTTTGTCAATAAATGGTTCTCTCATATAATATTTATGTTGTTGGGAAATATCAATGCCATTCTTCTCCACCTCCACCTCTCTCCAATATACTTTAAAATATTTTTTTTTTTTTAGAATAGTTTTAGATTTACAGGAAAATTGTGAGGATAGGACAGAGGTTCCTCATATCCCACACCCAATTTTCCTATATGATTAGCATCATACTGTGGTAAGATATATTTCTCACAGTACTGATGCTGATAGATTACTGATACATTATGATTAGTCAATATCCACATTTTATTCGTACTCCCTTAGTTATAATTTTTTCTGTTGCAGCATCTCATCCAGGATATATTACATTAAATCATCGTATCTCCTTAGGCTCTTTCTGGCTTTGGCAATTTCTCAGAAATTCCTTTGTTATTGATAACCTTGACAGTTTTGAGGAGTACTGCTCAGGTATTTTGTGGAATGTCCCTCATTGACATTTGTCTGATGCTTTTTCAATGATAACCTGAGTTTATGTGTTTTAAACAAGAAGACCACAGAAGCTAAGTGCATCTCTTATCACATAATATATATTACCAAAATGATATTCATTACTGCTTCTGTTAACCTTGATCACTTGGCTAAAGTGGTGTGTTTTTCAGTTTTGGTACTGTAAGGTTAGTCTCTTGTTGACCTTGTGCATACTCAACTCTTTGGAGGGATGTCATTATATGCGGTCCACACTTGAGGAGTGGGGACTTATGCTCCACCTCTTTGAGGGTGGAATATCTATATAAATTTTTGAATTATTTGGCATAGTAATTTTTTTCTATTTTATTTTGGATTTTGGTTTATAATCCAGTACTACTTTATTTATTTTGTTGCTCATGTTGAGAGCTTTTTCAGTTATCTCTTGAGTCCCGTTGACATCTCCATCCATTGTAGGGCTGTTTTTTTTTTTGTTTTTTGGGTCTTGGTTTTTTTGTTTTGTTTTGTTTTGTTTTAGGCTTTGGGGTTTTGTTTTTCATGTTTGTTTAAGGACTTTGCTTCACTACAAGATGCTCCAGGCTCATTATGTCTCTCTTGCTCAAAGGTGGAATCAGTCATCTTGCCAAAGAGTGCTGATTTTTTATTGGAAAAATGGTATTAGAAACCAAGATCTGGGTGCTGGGTGTGCTCTTTGATACTGTGATTGCTTCTAGGCTCTATGAGGGGACAGAGAAGGAAAATACCTGTGTAGATATCAACCAATGTATATATGCATATCTATAAATGTCCCTGTATTATTATCAGCTATATCTATAATATACTAAATATACTGATATCTCCAACTCTAATCCATAGTCACATGGATCATTCTAGCCTCTTCCCCTTGCTGGTCTGTAACTCCCCAGTTTAATTATAAGAAAGCCGGCTCCCACTATCTGCTATCCATTTATTTTATTGTTCAATTCCAAAACATATGTATAGTGATTTCAGAATCTTTAACTTTTACTCTCATGGGCAATATTAATCAACTACAATACAGTACATACATACAATTTATTTTGCCTTTAGTCTTACACACTCCACTCATTTGCATAGTTACTTAGGTCAACATCATGTTTCCTCAACCCCCTTCGGTGAGACTTCTTTATGCATTTGAATGCAGTTAGATTCTTTTGTCACATTCTGCATTCCATTTTGGGAGTCACAGAACTTCTTAAAGACTTTTTTTTTAAGATTTTATTTATTTACTTGAGAGAGAGAAAGAGAGGGAGCTAGAGAGCACAAGTGGGGTGAGGAGGGGCAGAGGGAGAGGGAGAAGCAGATTCCCTAATGAGCAGGGAGCCTGACTCAGGGCTCAATTCCAGGACCCTGAGATCATGACCTGAGCCGAAGGTAGATGCTTAACCAACTGAGCCACCCAGGCGCCCCTTTTAAAAGACTTTTTAAAGAAATGCCATGCATTAAATTTTACTCTTGTACATTAATGCATAAATATTTTTTATTCTCCCTCCCAAACATGGAATCAACTAAGGTTAATTCCACCCATATTAGAAACTAGCCCTTAGCAGAAGTGCTCACTGGGCTCTTCCATCTAGCTTCCTAACTCTGACAGTCGGGAGTTTTAAGGCTTTAGTTTATTTCACATCAATTTTCTTTTATTCCTTAAAGGTAAACCTACAAAAACTCTTATCTGGCTGACTTTTCCACTTTGCATTCCTCCTCAATTTCCAAACCCCTTTTTGGGTTGATCTCAAATAGAGTGATTCAAAATTTGCATATTTCAATTAACATTCCTTAAAATGATAAATACCATAAAATAGAATTTTCACTTTAGAATTTCATATCACAAATTTTTATTATGAAAAAGATTTCTGTATTTGCATCTGTGTGTATGGATGGATGGGTTGTATGCTAATATGTAAGACATGAGATTAAATATAGAGTTGAATTATATGCCATTATGTAAAGTAGGCAGGTATATTGACAAAATCAAACAACCTTTTGTCAACTATTTATATTTGTGCTTAAAATGTAACTATTTTTAAAAATCTAGTTTCTGGGTCTTTAAGATAGCTCTGCCCCATTAATTTCTTCTTTTACAAAAGAGTTAATAAATATATATAGCTAATGTATATACATTGCATTATCTGCCAATTGTGCAATAACCACTGCTGACCAACTGGGAAAAAAAAGGGGGGGAGGTTGCCTGGCTGACTCAGTCGGTAGAGCATGTGACTCTTGATCTCAGGGTCATGAGTTTGAGCCCTACTCTGAGCACAGAGCTTACTTAAAAACAAACAAAACAAAACAAAGAAAAAAACCCTTCAGCTCAGCCCTGCTTGGTCTCCACAACCCAAACCTTAATGGCCACTCTGCTGACACCGGGTATTTGCCCCACGACCTTTAGAATAAAGATTACAGGGGGCGCCTGGGTGGCTCAGTCAGTTAAGCCTCTACTTTCAGCTTGGGTCGTGATACCAGGATCCTGGGATTGAGCCCCGCTTTGGGCTCCCTGCTCAGCAGGGAGTCTCCTTCTCCCTCTGCCTTTCCCCCGGCTTGTGCTCTGTCTCATTCACTCTCTCTCTCTCAAATAAATCTTTAAAAAAATAAAGAAAGAACACAGTCTTTAAAATAAATAAATAAAGTTTAAGTGATTAACTTAAACATTTTATAAAGATTATATACTATAAAAAACTATTTTAACATTAAACACATTAAAATTTACCAATTTTGTTATCAGGAATATAAAATCTGCTTCACGTGTTGATGAATGTAGACAGAGACTAATTAGGCGATTTGCTTAAATGTCAGACAGAACTCTAATGCCAAAAAATAATCTGGGAACGTATTCATGTTAATTGCATGTTACTTTTCATTTTGTTCAACAAAGAGAGAATTATTTTAATAGAAAAACTGAAAAACAAGAGGGAAAAAACAATTCCAGATGGATGACTATGCTGACAACTGCACTAACAATCTGTCTCTTTAACTCAGACATTAGCTTTACTCCCAAGGCTAAAAATATTAGTCATTCTTGAGCTAAAACTTGTTTTCTTAATACATTTTGTCTATATTCTTAAGATGCTGGTACGCTTATGCATAATCAGCAATCATTCTTACCTTGACCTACCCGCACTTAATTCTTGCTCATGCTGTAATCAATCTTCACCTAACTTTATTTCATTCTCCTAGAATTGTCAGAACTCTTACCCCATATGAATTGCAGCTATAATGCAGTTCAGGATTTACTTTTGCAAGAAGCAAACTTTTCAAAATAATTTAAATGTAATGTTTCTGAATGCAAGTAAAATGATTTCTGTAGAAATACTTAAATTTTGTTTTTCAATTTGAAAAATCCTTATGTGTTGTTCTTAAAAAGAGTTAGCTTTATGTTTAATTCAGATATACGTACATATGATCTAATAAGTATATTAACCTGTAGTCACAATTAGCTACAACTTTATATTATAGAATAACTTTATTTTGTATATAATTTTAGCATGAAAATATTGTAATACTTAGGTTAATAACATTTGATGTTTCGGGGGGCGCCTGGGTGGCTCAGTCGTTAAGCCTTTGCCTTCGGCTCAGGTCATGATCCCAGGGTCCTGGGATCGAGCCCCGCATTGGGCTCCCTGCTCTGCGGGAAGCCTGCTTCTCCCTTTCCCACTCCCCCTGCTTGTGTTCCATCTCTCGCTGTCATTCTCTCTCTTTCAAATAAATAAATAAATAAAATATCAAAAAAATAAAAAATACATAAACAAATAAATAAATTTCTAGCATTTAAAAAAATATCATTTGATGTTTCTTAATGCTGTTTAAATTGTTAAAAATACCAGTTACTTCATGATATCAGTTTTATATACTCTTTATTTGAAGGATTTTTGAGCCTTTATCTGAAAAGGTATAACCTCTGTTATCATTTATCTATGTAGCATCTATTATTTAAATAATATCTATTTTAAATCATTAACTCAAACATTGTGTAATACATGGAATTATATAAAAGCTATTCTAATGTAAAAAGGGTTATGATTTATATGTCCATTGTCTATTATAGTAAGTAGTAATTTAGATCGTGATCAGTGCAAAGTTCTAGATAGTTCATAATATTTACAAGAAAAGTCAGTTCTCTTTCTGAAATCATAGTACATTTTTCTTTTCCAATTAATTTGGTATGTAAACTATTCAGGAATTCAAAATAAAATATGCTATCCAAAGTCATGTGGTATTATGTGTGAGTGTGTACACATGTTTATAAATACAAAAGTAGAATTCAAATTTTTAGATCCAAAGTCAATAGGAGACTTTAAGGTAATTCACTTCTTTCCTTTTTTTTTAAGATTTTATTTATTTATTAGAGAGAAAGAGAGCAGGGGGAGAGGGAGAAGCAGACTTCCCACTGAGCAGGGAGCCTAACGCAGGGCTCCATCCCAGGACCCTGAGATCATTACCTGAGCCGAAGGCAGATGCTTAACTGACTGAGCCACCCAGACACTTCTAAGGTAATTCACATCTAAAATAGATTGTCAGGATGCCTGGTGCATAGTTGGTTAAGACTGTGACTCTTGGTTTTGGCTCAGGCCCTGATCTCAAGGTTGTGAGATTGAGCCCTGTGTCCAGCTCCATGCTTACTCAACAAGGAGTCTGCTTAGGTTTCTCTTTCCTTCTCCCTCTGCTCGTTCCCTCCACCCCTCTCTCTAAAATTAAAAAAAAAAAATGAATCTTTAAAAAATAAATAAAATAAAATAGTCTTTTTTTAACTTTATTTTCTACCTTTTAGCTTGCTAAGGTGACTTAAAGTTACTGAAAGAATGTGTTCAATCTTCTATTTTCTGAGAAACAACCAAAGAAATACGTATTTATATAACATATAATACATATATTATATAACATATATATTTATATATACATATACATACTACATTTAACAATAAATTATAAATATATATGTTTCTAGTAATTGAATATCTGTGATTTCTATTAAGAAGTAGTATCTGGGGTGCCTGGTGGCTCAGTTAGTTAGGCGTCTGCCTTCGGTTCAGGTCATGATCCCAGGATCCTGGGATCGAGCCCCATGTCAGTCTCTCTCCTCAGCAGGGAGCCTGTTTCTCCCTTTCCTTCCACCTGCCACTCTGACTCCTTGTGCTCTCTCTCTCTGTCAAATAAATGAATAAAATATTTAAAAAAAAAAAGGAATAGTATCAGTAATTGCTAGCTGAGTTCTAAAAAGCTGTGCTACAATATCAGTTCAGCAACAGAAAGGAAGATTCTCAAGGGACCATGTGCTTGATATTCAATGAAAGATTTTTGAATTGTTCTGCTTTTTCTTAAACAATTAAGTATATTTGGCATTAAATGTATTTCTTCTATTAAATTTTATTTAATTTTAGAGTTATTAAGTTTTATCTGGGCAAAAACGTATTTCAAAAGCAGTCACATTCAAGAACCTGGATATTGCCTTAAAAAGTACTCTCTTTTATCAGTGTCAATTCTTTTATTTCTGTCATAGAGTCCCTGTATAAAAAAACTAACAAATAATTCTTAATACTTCCTAACCAAAATATGTCCCACATTTAGCTCTCCACATGATGTTTTCTAGGTGCATTGTGAGTGCACACACTTCCGTGGTGGAAAGTGGGTTCTCACCAACTGCTTGTTCAAGTAGCTAAGCTTATCAATAACACTTTTCTCTGAAGTGGGAAGTCTTTTATATCAATAAATGCTGGTCGATCCAACAGACTTACCAACTGATAAGTTAATAAGCCACTTAGTACATAGAGAAGAAAAAAAAGTATACCAGTATAGGAAATAATATTATAATAATTTAATTGTATAATAATTATAAATATATATTATGGGTTCATAGTTTATTAAAATTATGTCATATAATACATACATGTATTATATATATATTAATAATTGCAATAATAATGTGAAGGATTTTGACTGGTGATTATGGCTCATAGCTAATAGCAAAGAGGCACTAAATATCCAGGTTAAAAGAGAGATTCAATTATTTGGATCAGATAGTCTGTTCACAACAAAACTCCATTTTGTGGAGTTAAAAAAAAAGTCATGTTGCCACCAAAGAGCACCATCCTAGCTTCCCCAATACCTCCATTTATCAAAGTAAATTAAACAAAGAATGGAACAAGATTGGAACAATAGTGAGGCTCTAAGTAAATTCCAAGAGACTGACAGTGTGTTCCAGAAAAAGAGACGGTCATTATGGCTACGTGTTTGTTAAGCTGAGAAATCTACAGGCCGACTCTGGTGTTCCAGTGAGTAGGGAGAACCTGGTGAGACATTCTTAGGGGAATGTAACTTGTATCCCCTTTAGTGTGGAAGAAAATATTAATACAAGCAGTAGTGTCCATTTAGAGGTAGACATCCAGAGTTAGTTTGTGGCAGAGCAGTGTGAAAACACCATGATGTAATAGTGTGCAGAGGAAGAAAACCATGAGATGGCTAATTCCAGCTACTTACAATCTTTAGAATTCAAGTGAAGGACTTCAACTTTTACTGTGAGTCCTCCTAAAGAAGCATAGTAATTTTGACGTGAAAAGAAAACTTGGAGGTACTCAAGGTTTGACTCAAGGACTGGCTAAACTAGCATGGTCTGATCATGCTATATGCTATGTGTTGAAATGAGCTTTAAACCCATATTAACCATAATGAGTCAGACAAAATACCTTTTTTTTTTTTTAAATATCTATTCATTTTTTTTTTTTTTAAAGATTTTATTTATTTATTCATGAGAGACAGAGAGAGAGAGAGGCAGAGGGAGAAGCAGGCTCCCAAGGAGCAGAGAGCCCGATGCAGGACTCGATCCCAGGACCCTGGGATCATGACCTGAGCCGAAGGCAGACGCTCAACCATCTGAGCCACCCAGGCGCCCGACAAAATACCTTTTTGAAGAGCTTTCTCGTACCTGCATTTTCAGTGCTTATAACCATCATGTGAGTAAGGAATTGTTTCATACTTTCGATGGTCAAATTGTAAACTAGAGAATTTAAAGAATTTCTCAGAGCCATATAGTAAGAGAGGCCCATGAGTTTTCAATGCAGAATTATTGGTTATATCCACTTGTTTAAACTATAAACTTGTCTCTTTTCTATTCTTTTATGTAAGTTTATACATCATCTCTTCATTCACTTTTAGAATTCAGAGATGTAAAACAAGTCATAAACTTCAAAATTGAAAATAATTAATTTTAATTTTCTATATCTGTTTCTTTTTAATAGAACTATAATCACATGACATAAAATTCACCATTTCAAGATACAAAATTTAGTTGTTTTCAGTATATTTACAAAATTGTGCAATCAACACTATAAAATCATTTCAGAGTATTTTCATCATCCAAAAAACAAAACAAAACCAGTATCCATTAGCAGCCACTTTGTATCTCTTCCACCCACGACCTATGAAAACCACTAATTTACTTTCTTTCTCCCTACATTTGTCTATTCTGGACATTTCATATAAATTAAATCATAAATATGTGGACTTTGTGTCTGACTTCTACACTTCTTTCAAGTCTTCATCTATGTTGTAACATGTATCAGAACTCCATTGTTTTGTACGGTTGAATCATGTTCTGTTGCAAGATATACAACTTTGTGTTTATTCATTCATCACTGATGGTCATCTGTGTTTTTCCATTTTTTGGCCATTATAAAAATTTATGCTTTGAACATTCATGTACAAATGTTTGTGTACACATAAGCTTTCAATTTTTTTGCGTATATGCTTAGGAGTAGAATTGCTAGGTCATATGGTAATTCTATGTTTAACTATTTGAAGAACTGCCAACCTGTCTTCTATAGTGACTGGTACCCCTTTAAATCCTAACCAGAAAAGTATGAGTGTTCCAATTTCTCCCTATTGTCACTAACACTTGAAATTGGCTTTTTTATGAAAGCCATGCCAATGGGTATGAAGTGGTATATCACTGTGCTTTTTTCTTTTTAAGATTTTATTTATTTCTTTGACAGAGAGAGAGAGAGCGAGATCACAAGCCGGGAGGGAGGGGGCAGAGGAAGAGGGAGAAGCAGGCTTCTGGCCGAACACGGAGGCTGATGCGGGGCTTGATCCCAGGACCCTGGCATGACCTGAGCCGAAGGCAGACGCTTAACCAACTGAGCCACCCAGGCGTCCCTCATTGTGGTTTTGATGTGGATTTCCCTAATGAGTAATGATATTGAATATATTTTCATGTGCTTATTGGCTATGTGTCTATCTTCTATAGAAAAATATCTATTCAGATAATTTAACCATCTATTAATTGGGTTGTTCAGATTTTCATTGTTGAGTTGTGATAGTTCTTTTTCCCATTTGTGGATTGTCTTTTCACTTCCTTGATCATCTCTGTTGAGGCACAAAAGTTTTTAATTTTGATTGCATCCAATTTATTTCTTTATTTATTTTTGTTACTTGTTTTCAGTTTCATATCTTTGGTTTTAACTTTCATTTTAGGTCTTTGATCTATTTTTTCACATCAAACCCTCTTATACCTCTTAAACTCTGTTCCTATAACTACATTTATATTTATTGTTAAAGTTAACATATTATGATGCAACATTTCAAACAAAACAAATTGAGCAAAATGCAAATTCTCTTCTACAACCATAAGTAATTCTGCAGTATTACATCTATAGTGTGATAAATGGTATGTACCATTTACATTAGTAGGCATATGTATGTAAATATGTATTATATATCAACTTGTCAAGTAATACACTAGTATTATACTACTATTCTTGTCAAATGAGATGTTTTATACCTGTTAGGTCAAAAATGTCTTTTTTTTAGCCTCAAGTTTTATTCAAGGTCATGCCAATTTTTACTTTGCTTTCTTACTGGACTATGACTATTGAAAAATATGTAACATATGACTCTATATGACCAATATGACTAATATATATACTGTTTGAGAGATCTAATTGCCTTTCTTTTTTCTTGTTGTTTTCCTTCCCTATACTTTCAAGATTATCACCAGTTTGCTCGGATCAAAATCTTTGAAGTCATCTTTGATAATTTTTTTTTATTTATTTTATTTTTTTATTATTTATTTATTTTTAAAGATTTTATTTATTTATTTGACAGAGAGAGACACAGTGAGAGCAGGAACACAAGCAGGGGGAGTGGGAGAGGGAGAAGCAGGCTTCCTGCCGAGCAGGGAGCCCGATGTGGGACTCGATCCCAGGGCCCTGGGATCATGACCTGAGCCGAAGGCAGACGCTTAACGACTGAGCCACCCAGGCACCCTGATAATTTTTTTTTTTTAATCTCACACATGGAATCCATCAACAAATCCTGTTAACTTCACTTTCAAAATGTGTTCAGAATCCATCCATTTCTTTCTCTCTCTTTTTTTTTTAAGATTTTATTTATTTGAGAGATAGAAAGAGAGAGACAGAGCACGAACAGAGAAGGAGGAGTAGAGGGAGAGGAAGGGGTAGAGAGAGAGGGAGAAGCAGGCTCTCCACTGAGCAGGGAGCCTGATGCTGGGCTCCATTAGGAGCCCGCATCATGACTGGAGCTGAAGGCAGACACTTAACTGACTGAGCCACCCAGATGCCCTGAGAATCCATCCATTTCTGATATAGATCAACTCCACATCTATTAATTTCTCTCTAGCCTCGATCATTGTAAAAGCTTTCTAAATGCTTTTGCTGCCACTTATCTGCTATTTAGGCTCATAGTCTATTCATGATACAATATTCAGAGCGTTCCTTTGAAAAGAAGACAGGATTTGTCCTGATTGGATCAAATTCCACTTTTGGACTTCTGTCTTTTTTCAGAACATTACTGAAAGGCTTTCTGTTGATCTAAGTGACTTACATTAGCTGGACTCTGCTACTTCTCTTATTTCTTCTCCTTCCCTTTGTCCTTTTCCCACTCTATCTAGCTCCACTTGCCTCATATTTTTTGTTTTTCTTCTTCCTTTCACCTTCTTAAATTCCTCATTGTTATTTACTGAAATATGGAAGATAAATTTTGTGTATTTCATCACCTTGAACCTGCATTCTCAGGTTTTCACTTTTCCATTTAAATCAAAATGCATCTATTGAAAACAATTTTGGTTTTTACTCATGTTAAGGAATGTCACCAAGAATATCATTAATCTTAACACCAGCATTGCAACTGTTAAGTGTAAGTGTATGTAAAAATTACTATTTTTGAAACATGACAAGAGTCAAATTGTGATCTATTTACTGAAAAATAGTTTACTGCCTCTATTTTATTCAGAAACATCATTTATTTATTTGACTATTTCTGTAATCACCTTAAAATAAATGCTGTATGTATCTAAAAGTACACTTTTATAATAACTTGATTTTCATGCTGTTTCAAAATAAATTCATCATTCAATTGAAACAATCAGGATCGAAGACTTTGTTGACAGATTTCAGCTGTCAATGTGGGCATGCCACTTTGTATCTCTGTAACTTTGTGCAGGCCATTTATATTTTGAGGCTGGTTTTCCTCATATATAACAGAAAGATAACAATACCTACTTCCAGTGCCATTGAGCAAGTTCAACTAGGTAATGTATTTAAAATCTCTACCACAGAGCCGAGCACTTTATAGGCAATCAGTAAATGACAATTTCCCCCTTTTCCCCTTTTCACAAATCTCCATCAAGTGTCATGCTTTTAATTGCATTAATGTTGCTTTTGTGCCTCTAAAATTAAAATATTATATCTTTTTACGAGATTGTTTTATCAATGTTATATTTTCTAACTCGTTATAATACCATGATGACTAGAAAATTTTTAATATTTATGGGAGCAGGTTTAATTATCTTTTGGTCTAAATAGGGGATGGAGGAAAATAATAGTCTCTTTGCTTGTAGAAACATGACACAATCTTATGAAGGTTGATTGAAGCATTTGATTTAAGGAAATTACTTTCCTACATTAAGAAAGGTGTTTATATAACAACTTGACTATTAACCATCAAGCATGGTGATTTCATCACTCCACCAGCTGTTCACATTTAATATTTGCATAATAGAATGAATAATTCCTATAGTTATTGGTCTAGATTTTCATCTCTATTCCATGTGGACATACTTTTATCAAAATAATCACTTCTTTCATGAGCTTTCTGTTGGGTCTAATTTACTTTTCTTTTGTAGTTATATGGTTATGAGGACATAAACTTTTTCATACAAGGTAGTCTGTTGGGTATTATAAAAGTATATTGAGTTTCATTCTATTGATATACAGAGTGAAGACTATTTGATTCAAAATTTAATAAATATTCAGCATAGTACAGAACAGCTTGTGCTTGCTGGTTTGTAGAAGGTGTTTATATTTCTAATAGCATGTTGGACATGCTATATCCTTTGAAATGTTGAAATAGCAATCAAATTACTTGCTCTCCCTGAAGTATTATTCATCATTCAGATTCTTACGTATTTACTTTTGATATACATTTGTAAATTGTAATGAGAAACAATATATTATTATACTTACTCCTCCATATGACTTAGTTAAAATAAGTTGTAAATATGTGTGTGTACACACACACACACACACACACATATATATATATATATACACACACATATCCTCACAAATACATGGATTTTACACCTACATTGTGTACCCTCTTGAGCTATGAAGAAGAGGGATTGAAAGAATATTTTTATCTCCTATCGTATGGTATACTAGATGCTCAGAACAAACCTGACAATTAAAACTTAAATGCAGCATAGATTTAAAATGTTTTTAATTACTGATACACTAGGAAAAAAAGAGGCCAAGATGAGATGAAAGTGGAAGGACTGGGAATTGGTGAAATGTACATGCCTATTCCACTCGGACTATGTTGATGAATCTTCATCATATTGAAGAAATAGATTTATAGGAGACATGTAATAAAAAGTCTAGTACCTAGCACAGGTGAGAAGGCTAATAGGATACCCCAAAATAAAGCAGAAACCCCCAAAAAGATATACCTTAATTTTACAGGTGAAAAGAAGACATCAACAAGAAATTTGCTTACCTTGACCTTAATATTGGCTTGAAGGAGACGATTCTCCACTAAGAATCCATGATCATAAGCTGGCCCTCACACAAGTTTCACCTGAGGTGGTGGGACGGGGAATCCAAGCAGATAACTTTAATTTACCATGATCTACAGTAGTTTCTGTTTCCATCTGTCTGGCAGAGGCAAAGGCAAACACATTTGGAGTGATAAAATTTCAACTCAGCTATAAACATTTCCATGAATTAATAATTCAGTGAAAAATCATACACCATAAAGAAAGAAGCATCGTGAGGCTGAGCCAAAAGAAACAATTGTGAGCAGAATAAGAGCTAAAGATATTTCCAATATTGGAACTAGGTAAACAAAAGTGTTATATCATTTGTTACAGGAAAGAGATAACAAAATTGAATATGTGAGAAAGGAAGACAGGTCAATAAAAATGACTAAGAAGTTTTTAAAGGTTAGAAATTTTAGAACATAAAAATTAATAAAATTAAAAATTCAATGAATGAGTTAAACCACACCTTAAACCAAACTGAAAAGCTAGCTGGTCAGTATATATTAGATATGAATCAATTAACTAGAATTCCATTCAGATAAACAAAGACATAGGAAATGCAAAAGATTAAGACATATAGCAATCAGAATGAAAAGATGTAACTTTCATTTTTTTTTTAGGTTTCAGAGGGATGTCATGGTAAATTATGAAAGAGAAAATAGTCAAAGCCATAATAATTGAGAATTTTTTCCAGAATTGCTGAAAAAGAAATCTCAGTTCTGAAAAGACACCCACACACACAGAAAGATAGTCATGTGATAGTGAAAAGGAAGAACACAAAAACCAACGAGAACCTCTTAGAAACAAAGACAAAATGAAAAATAGACTACTTACAAATAATTCCAATTAGATTCATACCTAATTTCTCAATAACAACAAAGGGAGTGGAAAGAACCTGGCATGTTTTCAATAGTTTGGCCTCCTAGTTTTGATATTTTGTGAAAGTGTCTTTTAAGAATATTGGTAAAATAATTCCAGTAAAGACAGGGTAGCCTATATCCATACTAATCATGTGTTCATAACAATTATATACTCTGAACAAAATACACAATGCAATTATTTGCAAACAACCAAACATATGTTCAGTTTTCATTTAATTTTGTCGATACACTTATAGACCTTTATAACACCACATAGATGTGGCAAAGATATCAATGTTTGACACACAATACATCAATAAAAATTACAGTATTATTTTCAATTCTGTAATAACAGAAATTGTTTTTTTCTGTGTATCATATGTTCTCAATAAGTGGGTGGTGAATACAAGGCATTCTTTAGTAAATTTTAGATTCCTATTCCTCTTTTTGGAAATACTGATGCAGATATCCCAGTATAGAATTTTGCAGACAAGAGCTTCCAGGTGTGGTTATGTAATTTTGCCCATCTTTCTCAAAAAGGATGACACAGTGCTGTTCTTTTATCAGTCCAATACCAGTAGCTTCACCACAGGGGAGGTGTTAGATAACACTAACCAGGAAGATGTTAGAGAACAATAGACACCACACTGTCCAGTGAGTCCTGTCATAGCTTAGGTTTACCAAAATCTTTCTATAAATTCACTACCATAGCAGGCCCTTCTAAATTCCCAATAACTGTCCTAATTGCCTTCCAGAAGCAAAAGTAAATCTTCCTTGCAGAATCCTCAAATTATCTCTATGATTTTTCAAGTAATATACCCCGCATTTAATCAAAAATTACTTAGAATAACAGAAAACAGGACCAAACTACCAAAATTGAGAGATGGGAGAAAAAGGACAATAATCCCATAAGTAATCCAAACAGTGGTGTTATTAAGAAATTGAAAACAACATAGAGAATTTTAGGAGAAGAATGTAGTATTAAAAAAAATAGAAATGTTAGAACTGAGAAATACGGTAACTAAAATTAAGAATTCAAAATGTGGGTTTAACAACAGGTTAGACATGGCAGAAGATTAGTAAACTAAAAATAAGTCACTAGAATATATTAAATAAAAAGAAACAGAGAAGGAGAAAAACTGGGGTAAAGCAGCAGGTTATATATAGGACACCTTATACAATGGAATATTACTCAGCCATAAAATATCTCACATAATTTCATTGATCATCCAGAAGGAAAGAACATAGAAAAAGATACAAAAGCAATATATGTAAAGATAGTGGATAACAGTTTTCCAAATCAATCAAAACATCAAGCCACATAGTTAAGAAGCAAAATTCAGGCAGGATAAATACAAAGAAAACAACATATAGGAGATATCAGAGAACTACCAAGAGAGCAAAGAATTAAGAAAGCAAAGGCAGGAAGTAGAGAAGGAAAACCAAGTACCTGATGAGACTACAATTCAAACTGAAGGCATAATGAAGACATTTTAGGGCCAAAAAATATCTGAGAAAATAACAAAAATATATGTTAAGAGCAGAAATGAATGAAATAGGGGAAAAGTACAATAAAGAGAATGAAGAAAATCAATTTTGGTTCTTTGAAAACATTAATACTTTTGATAAAGACCTAGCAAAACTGATTCAAAAAAAAAAAAAAAAAATGGGAGAGAGAAAGAAAATAGAGAATATCCACATGGTCAATATTGTTATTTTTAAAAAGGACATCACTTCCAAGTCCTACTAAAAATAAACAGAGTTATAAGAAGATATTATGAACAACTTTGTTGCCAATACATTGAAAAATTAGATGCTAAAGTAAACAAATTCCTAGATAAATTCCTACATGTATAAATAGTTTGACAAAATTTTAGCATTTATTTATAATACAAAATCTGCATTGAGGATCAGCAGATTCTTTCTTGAGGGGCAAGATACAAATATTTTTGTTTTTTAGGCCACACAGTTTCAGTCACAAGTATTGAGTACTGAGATCATAGAATAAAATAGGTCAGAAAACATGCAAATAGTCACTGTTATGCTCCAGTACAACTTTATTTATGAAGATAGGCCATAGTTTGCTGACCTTGCTCTAAATAATTATGAGTTATAGGGAATTATGTTAATCAGATAAATGGTACCTATTAAAAACTTAGAGCAAACATCATATTTAATCATGAATTATTGAAAGCTTTCCTCCTTGTAAAACAGAAAAGGAGGCTCACTTTCACCTCTTCTATGTAATCTATACAGGAGCCTTACATATGTCCTATCCAATTACTGTAGCTACTAGACACATAGGGTGATAATCTTTTTATATTAATTTAAAATATATAGTAGATATAAAGAATATAAAGAATAAAATTGTTACCTTTATTACTAGTTGAAGCTAAGTTGGAGGATGTAGCTTGGTACAAGAGCCAAATGGTCCTCCTAACTGAATTCTAGATTTAGACAGATGTACCCAGCCCAGCTCATGCACACTTTACAACACAGAGAAGGTTAAGAAAAAAACTTGTTCTTTGTAGGCAGGTGTGTACCTAAGAAACACAGAGCTGAACTAGGTACACTTATTATTATAACATACTTACAAAGAAGGGAATTCATTATATCTCTATCTTAGTCAATTTGGGCTGCTGTAAAAAAACACCACAGACTGGGTGACTTATATAAACAGAAATTTATCCTCACAGTTCTAGAGGCTAGAAGTCTAAGATCAGGATGCTAGCACAACCAGGTTCTTCTAGTGAAGGCCCACTTCTGTATTGCAGATGGTCAACTTTTTGCTGTCTTCACATGGTGGAAAGGACTAGAGAGCTTTCTCTGGCCTCTTAAGGGCACTAATACCATTTATGAGAGCTCCATCCTAATAACAAAGTCATCTTCAAAGGCCCCACCTCCTAACACCATCTATAAAGCTACAGGAATCAAGATACTGTGGTATTGTCAAAAGAATAAAGAGACAATATCAATGGAACAGAATAGAGCCCAGAAATAAACCCACATAAATATAGTCTGTGATCTTTGACAGAGGAGCAAAGGGACAGGTATTCTTTTCAATAAATTGTGGTAGAACAAAATATGCATGCAAAAAAGTGAATCTAGACGTAATCTTACACTGTTTACAATTATCTCTAAATGGATCATAAACCTGAATAAAAACCACAAAACTGTAAAACTCCTAGAAGATAACATAGAACAAAATCTAGATGACCTTGGGCATGATGATGCCTTTTTAGACGCAATTCCAATGGCATGATCTGTGAAAGAATTGATAAACTGGACTTCATTAAAATTAAAAACTTCTGCTATGCAAAAGACTGTGTCGAGACAAGCTGCAGATTAGGAGAAATATTTGCAAAACACATACCTGATAAAGAACTGTTAAGCAAAATATGCAAAAACTATTAAAACCCAAAGATAAGAAAATAAACAACTATATTAAAAAATGGACAAGAGACCTGAACAGACAACTCACCAATGAAAATATATAGGTGACAAATAAACATATGAAAAGATCTTCATTGTATATGTTAGGGATTTGCAAATTAAAACAATGAGCACAGAACCATCTTCAAAAATATTTCTTAAAAAAGCATTTTGATGAAAGAAATATTACCCCCTCTTTTTTTTCTTCTGTGGGTTAAATGGCTCTGTTATCATACGTTTATAGAATTTCTGTGCGTGGATAAATGTCTATAGAATTGTGATATGTATAAAACCATGGAAATGAAATACGTATATTTTAATTTTTCCATTTACTTGATAACGAGATAAAAATAAATTAAAAGACTAAATGACGTATAGTTTATTAAGGAAATTATCCTCCTTTTAGATATGTTGGAAGTATAATTCCAATAATTTGTATTTTTTCAAAGAAAATAGTTATCTATTTACATACATTGTGAAAACAGATATTCTAGTTTCATATTTATGCAGAAAAAAAAAAACTACTCTTGGTTTCTTAGTATAAGAACATTTAAATAAACCTTAAATGATGTACCAGTTCAACATGCTTATGAATTTACCATTATCTTTTTTTTGGGAAATCTAAATCTCCTGCAGAAGACAGTTTGACTTTAAGGTAGTTGTGTTTATTAGTTTTCGTTGCATTAACTTCTATTCCATATTGCCTGAGGGGAACAATAAACTATTGAAGAGAGGCATATGGTCTTCATTAGGTTACATTCCATCTGTGTGGTCTGTTATATCCCAAGCACCTAGCACAGCACAAGACATATAGTAGATGTTCAATAGCCATAGTTTCTTGTCAGATAATAAGTTGCACTTAATGAAGCATGCTCTTTTCTGTTGAACGTTTTTCTTTTTAGTATATTCTAAACTAGTCTTTAAAAAACAAATATTAATACTTCTAAAAAATCATGACTCCATGGAAAAAGTATGGCTTTAGAAATGTCAGATGCCAAGAACAGATATTTCTGCAAAGAAGACATCCAAATGGCCAACAGACACATGAAAAAGTGCTCCATATCACTCGACATCAGGGAAATACAAATCAAAAATACAATGAGATACCACCTCACACCAGTCAGAATGGCTAAAATGAACAAATCAGGAAACAACAGATGTTGATGAGGATGCAGAGAAAGGGGAACCCTCCTACACTGTTGGTGGGAATGCAAGCTGGTGCAGCCACTCTGGAAGACAGTATGGAGGTTCCTCAAAAAGTAGAGGTACCCTATGACCCAGCAATTGCACTATGGGGGATTTACCCCAAAGATACAAATGTAGTGACCCAAAGGGGCACGTGCACCCCCATGTTTATAGCAGCAGTGTCCACAATAGCCAAACTATGGAAAGAGCCCAGATGTCCATTGACAGAGGAATGGATAAAGAAGATGTGGTACATATACACAATGGAATATTATGCAGTCATCAAAAATTGTAATCTTGCCATTTGCAAGGACGTGGATGGAACTAGAGGTTATTATGCTAAGCGAAATAAGTCAATCAGAGAAAGACAATTATCATATGATCTCACTGATATGCGGAACTTAAGAAACAAGGCAGAGGATTATAGGGGAAGAGAGGAAAAAATGAAACAAGATGAAACCAGAAAGGGAGACAAACCATAAGAGACTCTTATCTTAGGAAATAAACTGAGGGTTGCCGGAGGGTAGGACGGTGGGGAGATGGGGTGGTTGGGTGATGGACATTGGGGAGGGTATGTGTTGTGGTGAGCGCTGGGTGTTGTGTAAGACTGATGAATCACAGACCTTACCCCTGAAACAAATAATACATTGTGTTAATTAAAAAATTAAAAAAAAAAAAAAAAGAAACGCCAGATGTTGGTTCTGATTCTGTATTAGTTGTGATACCTTGGGCAAGTTACATAACTTCATTGACTTTTGTAAAAATAACTTTAAATAGATAATAACTGTATTAATTTCCCATTGCTGTTCTAACCAATTACTATAAATTTAGTAGATTAAGACACAGACTTACTACCTTACAGTTCTGAGGTCAGAAGTCAAACTCAAAGTGTTGGCAGGGTTTCTTCTGGTAAGGAAAATCTGTGTCCTAAGATGGCCAACCGAGCCAGCGGGAGAGTCCCAGTCCTTGCCCTGGGGCTCTTCCAGGTTATTCTTCCTGCTCTGCTCCCTGCGCACACCAATCCGGGTTCTTCTCCCTGCCCTGCTTTGTGCACGCGCCAAAAGTGCCAAGTATTTGGAAGTAGAAGTATATAAATTGCCCCCTTTGTGCTTGGGGTCAGACCTTTGGAGACCACTCTTTTCTGAGCCCTGGCGTTAAATAAGCCTCCCGTCCTCCAAGATCTCCGTGTGCTGCTTGGTTCTTCCGTTGGGTGATCCAGTCCAGGTTCCATAACACTTCTAGAAATTCTATGAGAGAATGCATTTCAGCTTCTAGAAACCACTTGCATTCCTTGCCTTATGGCCCCTTCCTCCAGAAGAGCATCTTCAAATCTCCTTCTGCTCTTGTCATATCTCTTTGTCTGACTCTCACTCTCTTGCCCTTCTCATAAATAACCTTGTGATTACATTTGTGACACCTGGATAAATTCCCCATCACAAGATCCTTAACTTAATTACATCTGCAAAATCCCTTTTGCTATGTAAAGTAACATAATCACAGTTTCTGAGGATTAGACTGTGGCTACCTTTGGGAGGGGAAGGGGTGTACCTGCTAAAATAACACTTACCTTAAAAGGTTTTTAAGAGATTTAAAGGATTTTGAATATATGAACATTTGGTGTAATGGATTGGCCTTGTGTGATGCATTTTGTATACATCTGTATCTATCTATATCTATCTTCCTATCATCTATCTATCTATCTGTCTATCTACTTACCTTTTATATGTTTATTAAAGTTATCTGTAACCAACAAATTAAGTAATACTTTGGTATTTTAATGCATTCTACTGTATTTTCATATGGCTCATTTATGAGAGCATGGTTATACATATGAATGCAATATTAATTTATAGAAAACCTTTGGAAGTTGACTTTTGGAAGGTTGAAAGTTATAATGTTAACATTTTAAAATAAAGCAATAAAATGCTGAAATAGGCTTGGGGGCCTAATAGGAAAATTTATTGAAATCACTGGAGTATAATATCTTGGCAGAGTGTCTAATTTTATACAGTAATGGATTGTACCCAAGTGCTACACCTCAGCTTATTTGGCCAGAAGTTGTAGTCTTTATTGTATGTGTGTTGTTAAGCTTTACACCATGCCTTTCTTTCCCCTTTGCAAAGGACTAAAATAATTAAATACTGTGTTTTCTTTAATACGGCAATTTTCACATTTGTTATTTTTTATAGTAAAACAAACCCATAATCTATGCTTCTTAAATAAATGTATACT
Organism: Phoca vitulina; assembly: GCF_004348235.1. Taxonomy (NCBI): domain Eukaryota; kingdom Metazoa; phylum Chordata; class Mammalia; order Carnivora; family Phocidae; genus Phoca; species Phoca vitulina. Next base: position 76,716,663 of record NW_022589711.1, on the reverse strand, counting down.
CTGGTTGATTTTTAGCAAGTTACACATGTGACTTTATGTTCCATGGCATAAGCTCCTACTAATCTCTACAAACTTTTTAAACAAGTCACAATATTATATCTAGAAAAGTGGTGGAACAAATTCTAATTTATTGAGTATTTAAAACATGTGTTTGGCAGTATGAGATCTTCTGAAACTGTTGTATTAAAGTTAACATGGAGGAAATCGCTGTGTCACACTTGAAAACAAGGATGCAATGCTTATTTCCCTTATAAATGTACTTCCTTTTCATATACATGCCATAAAATCTAAGTTCACAGAATACATTTATGAGATTTATTTTATATTATAGTTTGCTGCACTTTCTACAGTCTATGAATTGAACTGTAAAACATCAATTGATTCCCTGGTGTGAGCCAAATCAGCTGGTAGAGTACAGTGGTGAATATTTAGGATGGCAGAACCAAATGCTAAATACACTCTTTCACACACACACATACATACACCTACCATTTAACTTGGCATCAATCAGATAACTAGAAACAGATATTGTACTTTCAATAGGGATAGTACCTTGTATATAGTACACAATATATATTTTCTATTCAAATAGTGTACATTAGTAAACAGATGTTTCTTTTCAATAGGTCTATGAATATGTGTTCAGAGTAGTGACAGGAAATATTTAGAGTGATATAAATTGAAGAAAACTCGTGTAAACTCATAAGAAATATTTGGAATGAAGATCATTATTATATTTTGCTACATGTAAACATATATGTGGCTTTTATTAATATGTGCTACATACTATTATTTTTCATGAAATCCACAATAATTGCTTTTGTAAAGAAAATAAATTCAATATTCATTCTTATGTAGAAATTTCAGATAATTATGTACACTCTGATAATGCTATATCATTCTTATTAAAGTTACCTTAATGCTTATTTCTTCATGGTCATTAAAGTACAAAGAAGAAAAAATGGTAAAGATAAATAAATATCCACTTGTAGTGAAGTGAAAATGAAGGAAAGTTCTTTCATGGGGATGTGAATAGAGTAGTCACATTCTGAAATACGGTTTTAAAAAAGAGACGGTTTTTTCGAAATTTACAGATTTTTCTTTCATTGTATTTTTTCAGAGCTATTACCCATGGTTTTGAGGAATAATATCTGTTCTAATGAATATTAGTTTATGATAAGCAGAAAATTATATTTTATTTGTTCTTTAAACAGTAAATGTTGAGAGTATTGGTCAGAAAACTTTAGTCTTTCTAAATGTGAAGTAACCCCCACACAATGCTCTCCAACTGAGATTCTAGATAAAATGTTTTGGTAAACTGAAGACACAGAGAATTAGAAATTAAAAGGTTATTTAAAATATGAGTTTTAGTGTTAGACTACATGAATTAAAACTCTGGTTCTATTATTTATTAGTTGTGTAAACTTCAGAAATTCACTTACTCTCTTTTTGGCTATTTGTTCATTTTTAAATGGATTAGTTATGCCATCATTTGTAAAGGTATTGGTGAGAATTAAATGCTTATTATAGTGTCTGGTATATATTGCATATAATTATATTAATAGAATGTGATAGTATAATTATTATTACCATTTTCAAGATATTTCTCATATTTTACATTTAACCCTTATTTCCTTACATGCATATTTTATACATACTTTTTTTTGCTTCTATTTTTATTATCATTTGCCTACTTTTGTGTAAGAAATGTGATTCTTGCTTAAATGTATAAATTTATTTTCATCCTGCTGTAATGTGCTTTGGGTCTATTTTAAAATTATATATATTTTGGGACGCCTGGGTGGCTCAGTTGGTTAAGCATCTGCCTTCGGCTCAGGTCATGATCCCTGGGTCCAGGGATGAAGCCCTGCATCAGACTCCTTGCTCAATGGGGAGCCTGCTTCTCCCTCTGCCTGCCTCTCCCCCTGCTCATGCTCTCTCTCTCTCCTTCTCTCTTTGACAAGTACATAAATAAAATCCTTAATAAAATAAAATAAAATTATATGTATTTTTTGACTCCTGAAGATCTTATCAAACCATAACATAATATACATATGTGGTTAGTCAATAAACACTTGATGACTGATTGGGAGGAAAATTAAGAGGCATTTTTCTCTCCCAGTTATGAATTCTAAGGAATTAATTTGTAAACTGGTGAAACTGTCCTATTTACAAAACAAAACAAAGCAAAACAAAACAAAACAAAAAAACATGAAAGCCATCATTTGTAACTAAGATAAAGGACACTTGCTAGAAACCATGCTATGTTAAATGATCAAGCATTTCTTAGAGCCCGGAAAATCCAGAAGCTTTGCAGTAGCAAGAATTTAATTTTGAGAAATTTCCTCACCATAAAGTTAGTCTGCCTAACTATTATGATAATGCATCAATGTTTTTATTACTGTTCTACCACTCAAAATTTGTCATTATTCCTGAGGTATATGTGGAACTCCAATTTCCACATTTATATATGGAAATCTATCAATAAAAAAATAACATTCCTTGAAACAAGGAAGTTATTCATCAACTCTAATGATTTGTATATTTTTTTAAAAAAATTTTATTTACTTATTAGAGAGAGAGAGCATGAGTGGGGGGAGGAGCAGAGGGAGAAGCAGACTCCCCACTGAGCAGTGAGCCTAATGGAGGGCTAGATCCCAGGACCCTGGGATCATGACCTGAGCCAAAAGCAGATGCTTAACTGACTGAGCCACCCAGGCACACCAATTTGTATATTTTCTAATAATATAGCTTTCCTATCGATAGTACATATAAGCATTCCATTTTCACATTTATACGGAAGAAAAAAAACTAAGTCTTGTAATATTTCCTCCAAACATTGCAAAATAAGAAGAGGGAATAAAACTGCACAAAAGTATACTGTCCACACAACCTGAAGATGAAGACTGCCCAAATTCAAAATAACCCAAATAACAAAAAAGAAATATCAAATCCCAATGAACAATCTTTTATACTCAACCCCATAGCAAACTTGTGTGATACGCAAAGTCAGCCTAATTAAAAAAATCTTATAGAAAAGAGTGAAGGGAATCCAAGTTTATCTAAAACCCAGTTTCTAAGAATAAGTTCACCCTAAGTGTAAAATATTCTCTAAAGTTTCCTGGTAAGGAGAGAGAAAGAGAGAGAGTGAGGAGCACACAGGGGATGACACAAGAAAAACAATTCCCCAAAACCATTGACTGGGAAAATGAGAGGGGCTAATTATTGTGAGTTCTTTTTTTTAATTATGTTATGTTAATCACCATACATTACATCATTAGTCTTCTATGTAGTGTTCCATGATTCATTGTTTGCATATAACACCCAGTGCTCCACGCAGAACGTGCCCTCTTTAATACCCATCACCAGGCAAACCCGTCCCCCCACTCCCCTCTCCTCTAGAACCCTCAGTTTGTTTCTCAGAGTCCATGGTCTCTCATGGTTCGTCTTCCCCTCTAATTTCCCCCCTGCCATTATTGTGAGTTCTTGCAACCAGTGGAGCTCAAAGACTGAAGTTTTAGAAAGCCACACTGTGGCCGGTGTGGAGCCTGGTGAGCACAGCACTGCTCCTGTGGAGGAGGAGGGCAGAAGCCCAGAAGCAGACAGCACAATTGAGGATTCCCTGGGTCACAATGGGAGAGACAGTTCTCCTTGGAGTGCATTTGAGAGAAGTGGCAATGCCTTTCAGGGAACAAAAGAGCCAGCAGGTGCCATTGAGCACCCCTATTCCTTAACATAGGGGCAGAGACACCGACTGTGGGCAGCTAACCTGGATGCCAGCTTTTGTTATACTTTTGTTATACTTTAAACTCCAAGTTCCTGAACATTGGTGCAATTGCCCTTCTGGGACAAACTGGCACCAGCCCCTTGTGTGGTGAGACCCTCCCTCAGAGGATCAGCATGGGTCCGCAACATGCTGGGTCCCTAAAGTTCGGAGTTTTCAAACTCAGCCAGCATTCCTGAGATAAAACACAGGTGCACTGTGCTGCTGGACATGCTGTTGGCCCAGACACAGACAGGATGAAGGCAGAAATCTGAAGGACACCTGAGACACATGCTCATCTATGAGGGGTTCCCAGATGGTGGTGGGCATGAACTTCCCTCACTAGGGATGAAGGAGAAGGCAGGCACCATTTTTCTTCCAGGCTCATCAGCACAGACTGACTTCTGTGAGCAGCACAGTGCCCACAGTGGAGGCCTGGACCACCTACATCAAGCCCTGCCCCCTGCATTCTGCAGGTTTTCTTTACTAAGGCAAGTGTGCCTAAGAACCAAAACAGTGGGCTCCTCCCCCAGAAGACCATCACAAAGCCCCCCCACACACACACTCACTGATAATAATACAATAGTAGGGGACTTTAATACCCCACTTACAGCAATGGACAGATCATCTAAGCAGAAAATGAACAAGGAAACGATGGCTTTGAATGACACACTGGATCAGATGGACTTCACAGATATATTCAGAACATTTCATCCTAAAACAGCAGAATACACATTCTTTTTGAGCACACATGGAACATTCTCCAGAACAGATCACATACTGGATCACAAATCAGGCCTCAACAAATACAAACAGATTGAGACCACACCATGCATATTTTCTGACCACAACACTATAAAACTTAAAGTCAACCATGAGAAAAGATTTGGAAAGACCACAAATGCAAGGAGATTAAAGAACATCCTAATAAAGAATGAATGGGTTAACCAGGAAATTAAAGAAGAAATAAAAAAAAATACATGGAAACAAATGAAAATGAAAACACAAGGGTCCAAAACCTTTGGGATGCAGCAAAAGCAGTCATAAAAGGAAATACATAGCAATCGGCCTACCTCAAGAAGCAAGAAAAATCTCAAATACACAACCTAAACTTACACATAAAGGAGCTAGAAAAAGAACAACAAATGAGGCCTAAAGCCAGCAGAAGAGAAATAATAAAGATCAGTGCAGAAATAAGTGATATAAAAATAAACAAAAAATAGTAGAACATATCAATAAAACTAGGAGCTGGTTCTTTGAAAGAATTAATAAAATTGATTAACCCCTAGCCAGACTTCTCAAAATGAAAAGAGAAAGGAACCAAATAAATTAAATCACAAATGAGAGAGGAGTGATCACAACCAACATCACAGAAATAAAGTTTCCTGGTAATCCAGAACTTTAACAGCTTACCCCCTGGGTAAATTTCTGGAGACATTTTTAGTTGTCACACTGGATAAGTGGTCTTATTGGTATCTACTGGGTAATCACTAGAGATGCTGACATCCTACAGTTTACAAGGCAGTTCCCTACAACAAAGAATTATACAATGCTATTGTTTGGCAACAGTGCTGCTATTGAGAAAGAGTGATTGGAAGAGAATTTTATGATTTGATGTCACAGTAATTTAAAGGCATAGATTCTAGAGGATATATATTACATATATAATATATAATTGGAAGAGTAATGCCATTTTATATTTGGCATTTGCATAAAAATGTAAAATGGAGAAAATTTAGGGTCCAGTAAGATCAAAGAAAATGAAAATTTTTAGGGAACAAAATGCTTCCCTTCACTACCAAAAAGAAAAATCCAATAAGAATCTATATTTTGCTACACTGATGAAAAGAAGTTAATATTGAAATAAGAATATTATAAATCACCACAAATCCTAAGAATGGACCAAAAATTGAAAAAAATAATCTACACATATTTCTTATAAAAATCAGAATATGAGGTCAACATAATCTGATGAAAAATTTTTTGCCAAAATCTATAATGAAACAGAAAAACTCTGTAAGATTGTTATCTACAATCTTTTTACTATCTACTTACTATCTATTTACACTGAGTATACTCAAGCCAGAATTTGTAGATATGAAAAACACACTCTTACAGCATTATTTTAAACTCAGAACAGAAATGATCAAAATATACACACACCAAAATGAAAGCTTATTAAACTCAGACAATAATGAAAAAGATAAACAACTCAGAAATAGAAAATTGTAAGGTGATTAAGGAGAAATTAAAATTTGATGAAGGGTATTGGATAAAAGTAAAAGAGAAAGAGAATAAAGTGAGATTTAAAAAAAAAAAAGTGTTAAACATTTCTGAAAATTACGTAAAAAGGAAAACAGAAAAAGAGGGAATAATATTTGTATAAAGGAGGAGGAGCAAAATCTAACCAATAGAACAGAACTAATGTCTGAAACTATAATCCAAAAAAACCTTCCAGGAATGAAAGACTTGAATCTTGATATTGAAAAGACCCAGGAGTCACCTGGGAATATTATCCTAGAACAATCATCTGCAGTATATAACCTAGGGGAAAAAAAAAAGAAAATACTAGATTTTAAGATAAAGAAAGACAATTCTCAAACTCTAGTCAAAAATCAAATAACATACAAGAATAAAATAATCAGAATGACAGTAAACATATAAGAACGTAAGGAATTCTGTACCCATAAAACTTTCTTGAGAAATCTACTGCAGGTTGCTCTTTACCCAACAAGAGAGGAACAGGAAAACTTTGGCAAAAGAACAATTGTGAGCACTTAATATTTATGTATTAGTATATCTCAGACTAAATAAAAGATGGTTATGAGGGTGTAGGACTAAAGCACAAATGCATATGCTATGACAAAATAATGTAACTAAAAAACAAGGGTAATGGAGAGGAAAACAGGGAAGAGTAATTTCATGGATTTTTGTATACGAAGTAGGTGAGATTTAAAATGTATCATTTAGGGGTGCCTGGGTGGCTCAGTCAGTTAGGTGACCAACTCTTGATCTCAGCTCAGGTCTTGATCTCAGAGTCATGAGTTCAAGCCCTGTATTGGTCTCCATGCTGGGCATGGAACCTACTTAAAAAAATAATAATAATAATGCACCATTTAAAAATGATAAAATAGTTAAAAACATAACAGAGAACTTTGTGTCTTAAAGTATATTTACAAAGGTAACCACTGGAACAAAAGTACAAGCCTTCTTAAATATCCTTATTTTAATACACATCTGGTAAAGAAAGAAACAAGGCACATATACTATATTATATATAATTATGAAATAATATGATGGAGACCAAATTTATCAGTCATATCAAAAAATATGAATTTCCATAGGTCACAACTAAAAACTTTTTAAACAATTTTTAGGAGCGCCTGGGTGGCTCAGATGGTTAAGCATCTGCCTTCAGTTCAGGTCCTGATCTGTCCTGGGATCGAGCCCCACATCAGGCTCCCAGCTCATCAGGGAGTCTGCTTCTCCCTCTGCCTCTGCCTCTCTCCCCTGTTCATTCTCTCTCTCTGTCTGTCTCTCTCAAATGAATAAATAAAATCTTTTAAAAAAAGAATACCAAAATGTAATTAAAAAAAGCAATTTTTAATTGGGTTCATAAAGGAAAATGTAAATAATCTGTATAAAAGAGGCAAACCTATTCAAAAAGAATCAGAAATGCTGATGTAATGTATGGTGATTAACATAATAAAAAAAATTAAAATTAAAAAAAAATCAGAAATGCTAAAGTTGAAGAGTAGCCAAAGGTATATCTGAAAGATGGAAACCAGAAAAAAGTAGGGCTACTGAACTTGATATTTAAAATAAAGTATAGGGGTGCCTGGTGGCTCTGGCAGTTTAGCGTCTAACTCTTGATTTCAGCTCAGGTCATGATCTCAGGGTTGTGAGATACAGCCCCGGTCGGGCTCTGTGCTCAGCGTGGAGTCTGTTTGTCCCCCTCCTCTGTGCCTACACCGCCCCCCCTCCCATGTTCTCTCTTCTCTCTCTCTCTCTAAAATAAATAAATAAATACAATCTTTAAAAATAAAAGTATAATTCAAGTCAAAAAGTATTAAATGTTAAAAGAAGAGTACATTTTAATGCTAAAAGTCATAATTCACAATGAAAATTAATGCCCATCAATATTTATGGACTGAATTACCCAGAATTTATCTCTATGAAGGAAAAGCTACAAAAGATGCAGTGTAACATATGTAGAAATATACTAATACTAGGAGAATCAGTGCAAGAAAAATGAAGTGAACAATAACAGCGAACAAGCAAGGGTAAAAAACCCTAAATGTAATCAATAAAATAGATGTAGTAGCTATATATCAACCTTAATTTCTGATATTTGAAAATACACTTTCTTATCAATAAAAAGAAGATACCCTTTAGGGCAAACGCTGCTGGTGGCCTAGCCCACATCTCTTCTCACATTTATCATTCTTCATTTCCCTATAATCTCTTGCACCTGGTGGTGATTATGTGACCCAATACTAGTCAGTAGGTTATAAAGTAATTTTGTATGGGATTTCCAAGATATCATTCTTACTGCTATCATATAATTTTGTTTTTTTAATTTTCTCAAAGAAAAAGCCTAATAATGTTCTTTTTTTAAACATCTTACATTTTACCTTTTTGAAATCAGAATCCTGAAGCTGCAGGAACCTTTATAACACCATAGAAATAAATGGCACAGTTAAAAATATTAGAGCAAAAAGGTTTAGGACGCTCCAATATTTGCAACATTACAAAGCCTCCCACCCAGCACTGGACCATCTACTTGAACAGACATTTTTTTATGTAAGAAGAAAAAAAATTCTTTTTTTCAACCCTTCAAGTTGAATATTCATTACTTGTACAATAGTGAAACATAGTGTTAAGTAATACAGTTTTATAACTACAACTACCTTCTCTTTGTAGATGTTCAATTTCATATATATTAGGTTAGACGATACAGTGACATTAATAAAACTAGAGGTTCTAAGAAACATCAGTTTCCTGTGAAATTTTTATATTAAACTCCCTTCAGTTACTACACTAATTTCCCATTGAGATGTTAGTGCTCAATTTTGAAGTGTTCTGCTTCTGAAGACAAGTAGGGGTCTTAAAGGTGCCCTGTGCTTTTCTCCAGAACTACGAATTACCAACTGAGAATTTCAGTTCACACAGTTGTTTATCTTGGAAAATTTGGCTTTCATTCAACCCTACTGAAAATTAGCATCAATACGGTAGGGATTAATCACTGTTTTTTATATAACTTAAGTACTATAAACAACTCTTTTACTTAATTCTATGTAGAATATTCCCTGAAGTATTTATCGTATTCATTAAGAGTACCTCATAGTTTAGCTGAGAGGACCAGGTAGCAAAACAAAAGATGGCACTTTTCTTCTTATGCCTACTAAAATCTATTTGAAATGATAACTCTGCTTAATATATGGGTTAAAATTATTGTTTCTTTGTATATGAGACAATGAAAATCTAAAGTTTCTATTGTTTTTATCCCTCAGCATTCTTCCCTTATCTGGCTTATTTCCTCAATTAAATTAAAACATAAGAATTAAGGGATAGCATGCTTTATCAAAGACTATCGGTGGAGAGTAGTTTTAGATATTAACAAATTTTAAAGGTTTTCTCTATGACCTTTTATCCACTTTATATAGCTGATAAAATTAAAACAGAAATAAATAGGGGAACAAACAGACTGAAGCAGAATTACAACAGTGACAGGAGCCGCAGCATATTTTGGCTAAAACATATTATCCTTTCAGGGTTGAAATTGTGAGCTTAAAATGATAGTAAGATTGAAGAAAAATTTCCAGCAGTTGCAAAGATATTGGGACTTAAGTAGACTTCAGCAATTTTGAAGAAAGAGAAATTGAGTTTACACATGGCATACATGGAAATGCATTAAGCTTTGAGAAATGGAGATTACTTAGGACTTATGAAGGAAAATTGAAAACTATAAAATCTATTGAGAGTGTAACATTCTATTCGGTGTGGAGAGAACGTTTAAGATTACCTGGAATGTCTTGAGTTTGGTGAATAATACATATCTCAGCATTTTAGTGCCTTTAAAGAAAAGGAAAAAAGAAGAAGAAGAAGAAAGAACAATGGAGAAGCATAGATATGCCACTTGCAAATAAAGTGAAATCTCAGTTTCTCTTTTGATGAGAATATTTCTATTTGTTTAATTAATGTAAGAGAAAAGATGCCAAGAACTTTTTCTTTGAAATATATTACCCATCTCTCCTCCAAAGTATGTGCATAAATTTATATTCAAATATACTAATAGGTTTTGATGACATTTAAGATAATGAAAGTCTGAATATATCAGCTGAGAGTAGAGTCCTTTTCCCCAAGCATTGCTGCATTAATTCATCACATATTTATTCAACCTCTACCCATCTGTATGCATGGGACACATCTATGAACAAAGTAAAAGAAGATCCCTTCCATCTTACATAATGAAAGAACAGGACAGAGAGATGGCAAGAGGAGAAAGACAATAAAGAGTAAATATTAAAAGTTAGCAAAGCATATACTATGCATGAAGTTGATAAAATCTTAGGGAGAAAAAAGTAGAACATGCAAGAGACATTAGGCATGTTGTAAATATTTAATCCACTGGTATCGTCATTTACTTTTCTCTCAGAAATAGACATGTGGATTATAGCAGTTCCAATGATATCAAAGCCATGACAGCAGAACACCTCCCCCAAAACCAACTAACCAACTAACCAACCAACAAACAAAAACCTCTCAGTAAACACTAAGATGACAATTGAAATAAAATTTAGAGGAGAGTGGTTTGCTCTGCTTGAGGAGAATGTGGTTGAAGATGAAGTGGATACCCATTCTCTTGTCAATAATATGGTAACAATTATTCTACAATGGATCTAAATCACAAGCACCAGACTAGAGATAACTATTTCAAATATATTTCATAATAAGATAAAAATAGGCTAAAACACTATGTCCTAAAACTGACTAAAAGAAAAAAAGGGGGGGGGCGGTTCACTGTATAGAGTGTTTCCTAAAAACACTAAGAAGGATCGATGGAGTATTGAAGCATCACACACATGCTCAATTAAAGAATCTAAATCACACTTTAAATGAATTATTCCTAGTGAACATTGCAAAGGAGATTTCTACTTATCACTAAATTTTTTAAAGGGGATAAAATAGTGTTATAAGTATAGGTAGTTTACTGAGGTATGCTATATGTGATAAGTGGCACCTTTCCAAAATGAGACACGGCATTCAAAAGTTTTAAATCAATGAGAGGAAAAAGCTCATCTTGAATCTGAAAAAGCACATTTGGATTTTCAAGAAAGTAATTTATAAACACATCTTAGCTATTATGAAGTTTTCACCACTGATAATGAAATGGTTTTGTAGGAGTTTGCAAAATTCTTCTCTAACAAATATTAGGGAAAATCAAGTGCCTATGAGTTTAAGCATAAAAGAAATGGAATTACTAGTTGTATGATTTCATAAAATAAAAGACATAATCTGACTGGCTCTATCATTATAGAAATATAGGCTTATCTTAAGTTATTAAAGTTATTTCTTAGCTGTAAAGTTACGTTATTTTCACAAAAGAAATAGAACATGTGGCTAGAATGTTTAATTAATAATACTGCCTTCCAGATTAACTTTAATGAAACACATATACCAGATGAATTAAAACAAAACCTCATTAGAGTTTATTTTAAATTATTTGAAAATAATAGTGTCATTAATCTGTATTTTAAATTTATAATAGGCCATAATTATTTTAAAGAATAATATGATTTATCTTGAAATCTTTTATATATATTTTTAAAGTTTTGTTTTGTTTTTGTTAAGTAAGCTCTACACCCAACATGGGGCTTGAACTCATAACCCTGAGATCAAGAGTTTCATGCTCTACTGACTGAGCCAGCCTGGTGCCCCTCTTGAAATCTTTTAAAATCAATTGATGAGAATAGATGAAATTGAATTTCAGTAAGACATTTTTTTATAAATGTCATCTTGTGAATAATATGTGTAGATTTTCTAGAAAGTAACACTTAACAGAAATACCTAATGCAGTGTACTATAATTACTTTGTACTAAGCCCATGAGAGTAGACTTGCCATCTAAGAAGTACATTTTTAAGATGTCTGTGGTTCATTGAGCTAGTGATAAAGAGGTTAAAGGTAGTGTTTCAAAGCGCACACCAAATCTGAGACCGCTAAATAGCTATAATGAACAAATAGGATTTAGTGGTTTAAAAAATACAAACTGAGGGTTATAGAAGGGAGAGGGTGAGGGGATGGGGAAACCGGGTGATGGGTATTAAGGAAGGCACGTATGGTGATGAGCACTGGGTGTTATACACAACTAATGAATCGTTAAACACTGCATCAAAAACTAATGATGTACTATATGTTGGCTAATTGAACATAATAATAAAAAATAAAAAATAAAAAGACTAGGTTTAGAGAGCTTCCAGGATGGTGAACACATAGAGATTTGAAGAGACTGGCACACCTGGAGGTCCATGTCCTTTCCCCATATCTTGCCCTGTGTTTCTCTTCATCTGGCTGTCCATATCTTTTATCATATCCTTTAATAAACTGATAAATGTAAAAAAAATACATTTTAGGAAGAGGAAAATAAATTATAGGAATGAAACCTTCATCTTTGATTCAATAATAATTTTTGAAAATTTCAGTCAATTTTCATTAATTTATTCATCTGCGTATTCTTTCTTTATGGAAATATTTTTTAAATGTTGAATAAGAAAAAAAAGACTTTTTCTCAAAGTAATAAATTTTCATAAAAATATCCAATCAGTTTCCAATTTCATTAATTCTGTACCTATTTATGGATTCATTTTCTTATTTATTTTGTTTTGAGTATAGCTGACACACAATGTTACATTAGTTTCATGTGTACAACTTAGTGATTTGGCAAGTTTATACATCATGTTGTGTTCACCACAAGTATAGCTACATCTGTCCCATTATGTCATTATTACAATATCATTGACTGTATTTATTGTACTCTTGCTTTTTATTCCTGTGACTTAATCATTCCATAACTGAAGGCCTGTATCTCCTTCTCCTCTTTGCCCATTTTGCCTAACCCTCCACCACCCTCCCTTCTGGCAACCATCAGTTTATTCTCTGTATTTATAGTTCTGATTCTAATTGCTTTTTATTCACTTTTTAATATTCCATTTATTACTGGGATTATAGTATTTCTCTTTCTCAGTCTGACTCATTTCACTTAGCATAATATGCTCTAGGTCCATCCATGTTATTGCAAATGGCAAGATTTCATTATTTTTATGGCTATGTAATATCCCAGTGTGTGTGTGTGTGTGTGTGTGTGTGTATTGTGTACCGTACCATATTTTCCTTATTCATTATATACTGATGGACACATAGGTTGCCCTCATATCTTGGCTATTGTAAATAATGCTGAAGGTGCATATATCTTTTAATTTAGTGTTTCTGCTTTTCTGGGTAAATACCCAGTAGTGAAATTATTGGATTATATGGTATTTCTGACTTTTTATTTAATTAATCTGTACCTTTTAAAATTATAACACAATCTACAGCATGGTCCAATAAATGATGTATAGGATGAGCCAAAATACACTGTTAAGACACTTCTGCAACTGCAACACATAACATTTGACACTCCCATTTTCTAATATGCAAATCACATGTATTTTTCAAGACCACTGTGATGTTCCTGCTTCTTCCAAATAGATATTCTGGCTGATATGAACTTCCTCTTATCTTAGATTTTACAGAAAAATCTTTGCTACTTTTTTGTGGCATTAATCACTTTTTACTGTACACTGTAGGCTTTTGCATATTTGTCTGATCCTTTCTAATGTTCCAGAAATCTTTCAAAGACAATATTCTTAACTGAAATTTAAAATTCATATGCATTTATTTGATACTATTGATACATTCAAAAGATAGTAACATATTTGTAAGTTACGAAGTATAACACAAAGGACGAAAGAAACAAAAAAAGGAACACATGAATGAACCACTGAAATTCAAAAGGCTAACACCATAAATAACTTGAACCTGTTTTATCCTTATTCTATTTTCCTGACTTTGTTGATCAAAGATTTACTAAATTTTGTGCTTTTTATTCTTTTATAAATTATAAAAATAATATATAATTATATCATTGTGCAATATACTGTTTGGTTTTCCTGTTTTTAAAATTTTGTAAATGATATCATAATTTACATAGTATTTGTGGCTTACAATTTTACCTTGGGCGTTTTGATTCTATGATATACTGCCACAGATCTATGGACTACACAGTGTTACTGATTATAGTATTATTTTTTTCATTTACTAGTTATTGAATTTTTTTTTTCATATTTTGCTGTTATAAGCATTACTATACAGGTTTCCTGGAGCAAATGTACATTGATTTCCCTAGATTATGTAGACAGGAATAGAATTGCTGGAGGCATAGTTTAAGTGACCACATTTTTTTTTTTTTTTAAGATTTTATTTATTTATTTGACAGAGAGAGAGCACAAGTAGGCAGAGAGAGGGGGAGAAGCAGACTCTCCACTGAGCAGGGAGCCTGACGCGGGGCTCGATCCCAGGGCCCTGGGATCATGACCTGAGTCGAAGGCAGCCGCTTAACTGACTGAGCCACCCAGGTGCCCCGTGACCACATTTTTTAAAGTTGCTATATCAATTTAGCATTCTCACTATCATGTATAAAAGTTGACCAACATCCTCACCAACATGTATCATTATTAAACTTAAATTCTGACCAATCTAGTGGATATATATAGTGTTATCTAACTGTGCTCTAAATTTGCATTTCTATGATTACCAATGTAGCTGAATATTTTTTCATGCGGGTACTTTTCCTAACTCTCTGTAAAATTCCTGTTCGTGTTATTTACCTCTTTTTCTATTTGGTTGTTATTTCTTTGTAGATATATTAGAATCTAATAATAAGCTGTGTGTGCTGGACTAATGTTAGTTATGTATACTGCAAATATCTTCTCTCAACATGTGGATTGTCTTTTCATTCTCTTTAAAGTGTGTTTTAATCACAAGTGGTTTTTCATTTCAATTAGCTTGAATAATTCAGTCTTTTTCTTTATGATTAGAGCTTTGGGGGAGTTCTTAAAAAACACTGTTTTTGCTGTTCAATTATTTTTAAAGTTGTGTTATATATTATTTTATATATATTCTTTTAAAGTTGTGTTATATATTATTTTAATTTTTTTAAATTGCCTTTTATTGTATTACATTGAAAATTAATATTTATGTACAGTGGGAGGTAGGTCTCCAGTTTTACTTTTCCACATGGATAACCAGTTGTCTCAGAGCATTTATCTGTTAGTCTCTCCTTTTCACTGTGATCTGCATTGCCATCTTAATCATAAACCAATTTTCTGAGTTTTTCCTGGGTTGTTAGTTCTCATGATCAGTTGCCTATCCTTGGCTAATACCACATGGTCTTAATTACTTTTAGCCTAGTAACAGGTAAGAATTATAACAGGTAGAAATTGTCCCCCCCCCACATCCAGCCAAGCGTTGTTTTTCTCAGAAGTACTCATTTATCTTTTTGTCCTTTTCTTTTTTCACATACATTTAATAATCCATTGTTAAGTTTAAAGATTTTATTTATTTATTTGACAGAGAGACACAGCAAGAGAGGGAACACAAGCAGGAGGAGTGGGAGAGGGAGAAGCAGACTCCCCACTGAGCAGGGAGACCGATGCGGGGCTTGATCCCAGGACCCTGGGACCATGACCTGAGCCGAAGGCAGATGCCTAACGACTGAGCCACCCAGGCGCCCCCATTGTTAAGTTAAAAAAAAAAAAAAAAGTCTGTTGAGATTTGAGGTTTTACTTGGAATCACAATGAATTTGTAAAATAATTATGTGGGAAAAAATTCACAAACACTATGTGTCTCATTATTTAGGCCTTTTTTTTTTTTTTTTTTTTTTTTACTGATTTTAATGATACATTTTTTTTTCTAATAAGGACATAAACATTTCCTTATATATTACTAAGTACCTTAACTTTTGATATTATTGTAAGTATTGCCATTTTCAATTACAGTTTTAACTATTTTGGGTTTAATTCCAAAGTCAGTTGTTTTGTACATTAATCTTTAGATTATTTCAGCTTGTATATGCAATTATATAGTCAGAGAATACTGGCCATTCTGAATTTTCCTTTCTAGGCTTTGTGGAGTTTATTCTTGTATAGTGACTGACTAGTTTCCAGTGTACAACCTCAAAGGGAAATCTTGTTCCTAATTTCAAAGGGAATGCTTCTAATATTCCACCTTTAAGAATGATATTTGCTATCAATTTGTTTTAAAGGTACCCTTTATCATGTTCACAAGTTTTCTTTTATTCTTCATTTTCCAAATGGTTTCCGAGATGAATGTTAGCAAATAAATTTCCTCCATTATTTTTAAATGTTTACATTATTTTTCATTTATCTGTTGAAGAACCAAATAAAATTTATAAGATGCTCTCATTTTAGGCCACTACCAGAATAAACTCAAATTGGTTATATTTTTATAGAGTGAAATATATATAATCTTTAGGTATCTAGCTATTGTATCTTAATATATATAAGCTTTAGCTATCTAGCTATCTAGCTATGTATTTAGTTAATATTATATTAATATTTTATTTTATTTTATTTTTTTAAAAGATTTTATTTATTTATTTGATAGAGAGAGAGACAGCGAGAGAGGGAACACAAGCAGGGGGAGTGGGAGAGGGAGAAACAGGCTTCCCGTCGAGCAGGGAGCCCGATGCGGGGCTCGATCCCAGGACCCTGGGATCATGACCTGAGCCGAAGGCAGTCGCTTAACCAACTGAGCCACCCAGGTGCCCCTAATATTTTATTTTTTAAAGATTTATTTATTTATTTAGAGAGAGCGAGAGAGGGTGCACACAAGCAAGGGCGGGGCAGAGGGCAGGGAGAAAATCTCAAGCAGATTCCCTGTTGAGCATGGAGCCCAATGCAGGGCTTGATCCCAAGACCCTGAGATCATGACCTGAGCCAAAATCAAGAGTTGGCCGTTCAACTGACTGAGCCACAAGGCACCCTGTATTATATTAATATTTAAAAAATATCTCTAAGGCCTGCAATTTTTCTTTCTCATCTTATAATAATGTGGTAGTGATATCACAATTATTTCGCCTCATGAAGGAGATAGAGAAAATACTCCTCTTTTTAGAATATGCTGAATAATTTATATTTGAATCCGATGATTTGATTTCTTTGAATAGTCACAGGAATTTACCTGAGAAGCTGTTTAACCTGGGGTTCTTTGTGGGAACATTTAAAACTGCTGATTTTTCTGTTTAAGGTTATAAGGAAAATCAAGCTTTGTATTTCTGCTTGAGTTAATATTGCTACAATTTTCCCCAGGAACCTATCAATTTAGATTAACCTTTCAAATATATAGACATAAGAGTATTTATAGCATTCTTTTATTATAACTTAAATCTCTGTTATAATTTAATCCAATTTTTATTTTCCTAATATTTATTTTGGCCTAGTATTTTCATGATTGAACTTTAAAATTTCAATCATATTTTGTGTTATACTCATGAGTTAGAAATGCCTTTATTAACCTCTGACAAATAGGTAATATATTTCTAATTTATTACAAATATAATTGTTCTTTGGTCATAGAACATCATCTACATAATACTGGGTATTTGAAAATTTAGAGCCTTGTTTGATGGTCTTGTCTTTTGTTAAAATGTTCTGTGTGGCTTTTGAGTCATAGATTTTCTTTAATTTGGTTGTGCCAGAATCTACATTTTTTTAAAAGATTTTATTTATTATTTGACACAGAGAGAGGGAGAGAGCAAGCACAAGCAGGGGGAGCAGCAGAGGGAGAGGGAGAAGCAGACTCCCCACTGAACAGGGAGCCCAATGCTGGGCTTGATCCCAGGACCTTGGGTTCATGACCTGAGCTGAAGGCAGACAATCAACTGAGCCACCCAGGTTCCCCAGAATCTACATATTTTTAAAAATTATACCTCTATATGTGTTCTTTAAATCTTCACTGTATATTAGTTTTTTGCTTGTAGTTTTATAAACAAATTAAAAACCTATTTTTAATCTATCTTTAAAATGGTGGATATATAAAGCCATTGTGTAATATGACAGTGTTTATGCTATGGGTTTTGAGGCAATTCCTTAAGGACAGGTAATTGTAGAAAGTAAATTAAAATTTTCTCATTATGTAATCAATCTTTCTATCCCCTAAAAATGCCTGTGTTTTAAAATCCCATTTTGTCTGATTTTTTTTTAAAGATTTTAATTATTTGACAGAGAGATAGCAAGAGAGAGAGAAAGCACAAGCAGGGGGAGCAGCAGGCAGAGGGAGAGGGAGAAGCAGGCTCCCCACTGAGCTGGGAGCCCGATGCGGGTCTCAATCCCAAGACCTTGAGATCATGACCTGAGCTGAAGGCAGACGCTTAACCGACTGAGCCACCCACGCGCCTCCCATTTGTCTGATATTTATGCAGTTACACTTGATTTGTTTTCTATGATATGCATCTTGTTTATATGATTTTTTTAAATTTATAGACTCTATTATTTTTACAGTAGTTTTAGTTTTACAGAAATAAATTGAACTGAAAGCACAGAACTTTCATTCATTCCCTTACCTCTTCTCCCCACGCAGTTTTCCCTATTACTAACATTTTGCATTAGTATGGTACATTTGCAACATTGTGGAGGACCTAGAAGGTATTATACTAAGTGAAATAAGTTAGACTGAGCAAGACAAATACCATATGATGTCATTTATATGTGGAATCTAAAAAGCAAACAAAAAGAAGCAGAATCAGATCTATAAATATTTAACAACATCTAAATGAGAGTTGGTGAGTATGAAGTAACTTGTCTTAAACTCTTTTGTTTTGTTTTTCCAAGAGATTATACAATAGAACCTTTATGCTTTATTTAAAAACATTATAATTATTTAAATAAAAACATTGAAATAATGCTAATAGAATGTATAATTTCAAAGCCAGCAATAGAAAACAGTGTTGCAAAACCATCTAATACCCTCCATTACATTTAATGCATCTCACCCTTTTTTTATAACTGTGTAATGTTCCATTACACACACACACACACACATATATATACACATACTGCAATATGTGTATGTGTGTATGTATGTATATATGTATATACATACCACATCTTCCTTTGGTGACAGATGGTAGCTACACTTGTGGTGAGCATAACATAACCTAAAAGTTGAATCACTGTGTTGTACACCTGAAACTAATGTAACATTATGTGTCAACTATACTCAAATAAAAAAAAAAATTAGATGTTGACTAGTAGTCAACTAGATGTTGACAAAATAAATATTATTTTGAAATATAAGAAAAATACAGAAGGTACACAATTCATAAGTACAGTCTGGTGAATTATAACAATGTGAACACACCATTTTAGCCACCAAATAGATAAAAATATAGAACACTACCAACATTTAAGAACCCCCACCCAATGCCTCATTCTTAGTCATTGCATTTCTTTCTCTTCACAAAGTCAGCCATTGTCCTGGCATACAATATCAAAGGTGCTTTGTCTATATTTGAACTTTATATGAATGAAATCAAGCAATGTGTATTCTTCATATTTAGCAAATTTTGTTCAATGTTATGATTTCAGTATCCATTCATGTTATTGCTTGTCCATTTTATTCTTATATCTCAATTTGTCTGTCTATTTGTACTCTGGATGGATGTTTTTTTTGTGGGTTATTACATTGCTATGGGCATTCTTATACATATCTTTTAGTAAACATCTGCATGCTCCCCTAGTCCTGTTCATTATGTACCTGGTAATAGAATTGTTGTGTCAAAGGATCTGCTTTTCTACAAATAGTAAATCATGTCAAAGCATTTTTCAAAATATTTGCATTCATGTACACTCCCACCAGAAATCTATGACAGTAGCATTTACCCAACATCCTTTTGAAACTTACTACCTGTCTTTTAATTTTATGAACTCTGGTGGGATGTCATAACATCTCACTGTGGTTTTAATTTGCATTTTACTGATGCTATCAGAGTTGAACAAATTTTTATAAGCTTATTGGGCATTTGTATATCCTATAATGTGAAGTACCTATTTAGGTGTTCCCCATATTTTGTATCGAACAGTAGGTTTTTGCCTATTGATTTGTTAGCATTTTAATATTTACAGATATTAATCCTTTATTGTATTTATTAAAAATACATTCTTCCATATTATGTTTTTAATTTTCACTTTCTTAATGTCACTTTTTCTTTTTCTTTTTTGTTTGCTTTTTAAAATAAACAGTCCTGTAATTTGTCAAATAAATTATTAGCATTTTCTTTATGGTTAGTGTTTTTTGTTCTGTTAAAAAAAATTAATCTATTTCAATGTCACAAAAACATTCTCAATTTCATCTTCCAGAAGTTTTTTTTAATCTATTATGTATAAATTTACAATCCAATGGATTTCATTTCTTATGTATGATGTGAAATCAGCTCCAAGTTACACTGTTTTTCATAAAATACCCCATTGGCTTGGCACCATTTATCTAAAATCCAGTCCTTTACTCTTTACTGTTTATACCACATTGGCATAACTCATGTGTCCACATATTTAAGGTTGATGTCTGAACGTTTAATGTAATTACTGTGATCTACCTTTCTGTCCTTGTGCCAATTCTACATTACCTTAATTACTGTAACTTCATAATGTCTCAATATTTAATAGTGTAATCCTTCAACTTTATTTATTTTCTTCATTTTTTCCTTGGCTATCATTTCTCTTTTAGATTGTTATAAAAATCTTTGAATTAGATTGTCAATGTCAATAGCAAAGCAAAAAATAATTGATAAATTGCAAATTTACTTTTTTCTTTTCCTTTTTTTTTTTTTTAAACAATATTGAGTTTTCCAATTCACCAAAATTCTGGCCTTCTCTTTATTCAGGTCTTTTTACTATATATCTGTCTTTCAGAGTGTTTCTGTATAGACCTTATTCATATTTGCCTAGCCTTTTATGCATAGTTACAGTTATGTATAATTATATTTTATTATGCATATATGTTATAGCTATGTAAAGTAATATGCATAATTATTTTAGCGATATTATAACTTAATCATTCTAGTGTCGTTTTCAAAAATTTTGATGCAGTTATATAGAAATATAATATTTTTATATTGATGTATCTAGTGATCTTAGTAAATTCACTTATTAATTCCAGTGGTACTTTGCAATTCTTTGGATTTTGTCACATACAAATGGGCATAATGACAGTTTTAATTCTTCCTTCCTAATAATTTTATGTATATATGTAGAGAGCTTGACCTTACTATATTTTTTACCCCATGAGGAGTCAGGGGAAAAAATACATTTTTATTTGGTAATAGCCTAAAATCATGTGAGTGGCTATATGTATAATTAACTGCTTTTGAAGGAGCCACTAGATAAGACATGGGGATTAGGTCAAATTTTTACACTAAGGTGAATATTATAATTACAATGGCTACCATTTATTTTACATTTATCGAGATAATTAACTTGTTCTGATTTAATTTATTCAGTCCTCACAACAATCTTATGGTAGGCATGACAGTGATGTTGGAATGATCATACCAGGTATTTAAAATAACTATGATTAATATGCTAAGAGTTCTAATGGATAATGTAGACAGCATAGAAGAGCAGATAGGCAATGTAAGGAGAGAGATGAATATCCTAAGAAAGAAACAAAAAGAAATGCTAGAGATAAAAGACACTATAACAGAAATGGAGAATGCCTTTAATGGGTTTATTAGTAGACTGGACATGGCTGAAGAAAGACTCTCAGAGCTAGGGGATGTATTCACGGAATCCTTAAAAACCAAAAAGCAAGGGAACAGAGACTGAAAAAATCAGAACAGACTATCCAAGGACTGTGGGACAAGAAGGTATAACATCTACATAATGGAATATCAGAAGGAGAAGAAAGAGAAAGGAACAGAAGAAATATTTGAAACAATAAAGATTGAGAACTTCCTCAAATTAATGTCACACACCAAACCTAACAAACATAAGAATTACTTAGAATTTCTCCTCAGAAACCATGCAAGCAAGAAGAGAGTGAAGTAAAATAGTAAGTGTTAAGTGAAAAATCTGCTGACCTAGAAATCTGTACCCTCAAAAATGAAAGATAAATGAAGATTTTCTCAGACAAAGATAATTGAGGAACTTTGTTGTCAATAGATCTCACTTGCAAGACATGTTAAAAGTTCTTTAGAGAGACAAAAAAAATATATAAGTCAGAAACTCAGGTCTACATAAAGAAAGGAAGAGTGTCAAAGAAGGAATAAATGACAGTAAAATAAAAACTGGATTTTTTTATTCTTAATTGATCCAATATATTTATCCCAGGTATTAAGACTGTTCTAACATTTGAAAATTAATTAATGCAATCCATCACATCAACAGGTTAAAAAGAAAAATTACATTATCCTATCAGTAGATGCAAAAAAAAAAAAAAAGCGTTTGACAAAATCCAATACCCATTCATGATAGAAATTCTCAGTAAATTAGAAATAGAAGGGAACTTTCTCAGCATGACAAAGACTACAGAAAATCTATGATGGGAAACTCAAACTTTTCCCATTAAAATCAGGTAGAGGCAAGGATGTCCCTTCTTACCAATCCTATTCAACATTATACTGGAAGTCTTTGCTAATACAAGAAGGCAAGAAATGGAAATAAAAGATACATTGGTTGTAGGTAAAATATAAATTTTTAATTTTTTTTTTTTAAGATTTTTATTTATTTGCGAGAGAGAGAATGAGAGACAGAGAGCATGAGAGGGAGGAGGGTCAGAGGGAGAAGCAGACTCCCTGCTGAGCAGGGAGCCTGATGCGGGACTCGATCTCAGGACTCCAGGATCATGACCTGAGCCGAAGGCAGTCGCTTAACCAACTGAGCCACCCAGGCGCCCTAAAATATAAATTTTTTATGCAGATAGCATGATTGTCTATGTAGAAAATCCAAAAGAATGGACAAAAAAACTTCTAGAACTAGTAAAAGATTATAGCAAGGTTGAAGGATACAAGGTTAATATGCAAAAGTACATTGATTTCCTATAAACCAACAATGAACAAATGGAATTAAAAAATTAAAAATACTACTTATATTAGCATCCAAAAAATGAAATACTTAAATATAAATCTAACATAATATTTACAAATTCTCTATGAAGATAACTACAAAACTCTGATAAACAAAATCAAAGAACTAAAAAAATGGAGAGACATTCCATGTTCATGGATAGGAAGATTAAATATTGACAAAATGTCAGTTCTTCCCAACTTGATCCATAGATTAGTGCCATTCCAGTAAAAATTCCAGCAAGTTATTCTATGAATATCAACAGATTCTAAAATTTATATGGTTAGGCAAAAGATCCAGAATAGCCAATACAATATTGAAGGGGAAAAACAAAATTGGAAGAATGACACTGCCAGCCTTCAAAACTTACTATTAAGCCATAGTAATCAAGATAGTGTGGCATTGACAAAAGGAAAGACAAATAGATCTATGGAACAGAGTAGAGAGCTAGAAATAGATCCACATAAGTATAGCCAACTTATCTCTGACAAAAGAGCAAAGGCAATACAATGGAGCAATGATAGTCTCTTTGACAAGTGGTCCTGGAACAACTGGATATCTGCACGCAAAATAATTGATCTAGACGCAGACCATATATACCTTCACAAAAATTAATGCAAAATGGATCACAACCTATATGTAAAATACAAAACTATAAAACTCCTAGGAAAAATCATATCAAAAATCCTATGGTAACGCCTTTATAAACACAACAAACACATCATATAGACACATCAAAGACACACTCCATGAAAAAAAAAAGTTAGGTGATAAACTGAACTTCATTAAAATTATAAACTTTTGTTCTGCAAAGACAATAAGAGAATTAGAAGTCACACCCCAGACTGGGAGGACATGTTTTCAAAAAAACTTACCTGATAAAGGCACGGTATCCAAAATACAAAGAACTCTTAAAACTTAACTATAAGGAAAAAAAGTTAAAAATTGGCCAAAGACCTGAACACACTATATACCAAAGAAGATATACAGAGGCAAATAAGCATGTGAAAAGATACTCCACATTAGGGATATGCAATCTAAAACAACAATGGGTACCACTATACACCTATTAGAATGGCCAAAATCTGAAATACTGACAATACTAAATGTTGGCAAGGATGTGGAGAATCAGGGAATGGTGGAATACAAAATGGTACAACCATTTTGGAAGATAGCTTGGTGGTTTTTTACAAAACTAAACATACTTTCACAACATAATCCAGCAATCACACTCCTTCCTATTTGCCCAGTGGAATTGAAAACATGTCCACACAGAAATCTAAAGATGGATGTTTATATTTATAGCAACTTTATTCATAATTGCCAAAATATGGATGCAACCAAGTTGTATTTCAGGAGGTGAATGGATAAATTTACAGTGGTACATCCAGACAATGGAATATTATTCAGCCCTAAAAATAAATAAAAAGACATGGAGGAATCTTAAATGAATATTACTAAGTAAAAGAAGCCAATCCAAAAAGGCTACATACTGTTTTATTCCAACTATAGGACATACTGGAAAAGGCAAAACAAAGGAGATGGTAAAAATTTTAGGTGTTATCAAGGGTAGGTAGGGGTGGGTAAAATGAATAAGTGGAGCATAGAGGATGTTTAGGGAAATGAAACTACTCTGTATCATATTAACGTAGTGAAGATATAAATATATATCTTTTGATATATATGTGTGTGTGTATATATATATGTATCACTTTTGAAGATATATATATATAACTTTTAAATATATAGATATAGATATAGATATAGATAGATACATAATTATAAATTTGTCTAAACTCATGGAATGTATGACACTAAAACTGAACCCTAAAATAAACTATGGACCTTGGTTGATTGTGATGTGTAAATGTAGGTTCATCCTTGGTAACTGACACATCATTCTGGTGGTGAATGATGTTGATGATAGAGGAGGCTGTGCATATGTAGGGGCAGGGGATATATAGGAAATCTCTGTACCTTCCTCTGAGTTTTATTGTGAATTTAAAATTGCTCTAAGAAATAGTCTTTAAACACATACACAGATACACACAAATTACATAGGGGGAGCTATAGTTATGAGCCCTTTCAGATTAATATATTAGAAGATAGGCTTTAAGCAACCCATTAGTGGCTGGGAAAAATTCAGGAAAATATGTAACAGTGAGCATGAATATATTTGTTTTAATTAAAGACAAAAATGAAACTGGATAAATGTATAGATGATTAATATGGAAATACCACATATTTTTACAAAGTAGAGATAAGACAACTAAAAAGAGAAAGAGGAAGAAGAGATAATAGGGGAGCAAAATAGCCTCAAATTATTTTTGCCTAGTTAAAAGAAGAAAGTATAATATATCATAAAAATCAATGAGAGATTTAAGTAAAGATTAAATGCATTACAAGTATTTATAACATTTTATAAAAGTATAAAGCTAACCACTGGAGCAAAAATGAAATTTTAGAACCAAAAATTTTATCAGAATTTGTGAATTAGCAAAGGGAAGACATGTAAAGACAGAAATACCGTAAAAATAGAATAATATACATTTTTGTTATACTATGCAAAGATAGTGACCCATCATTACT
>NW_022589711.1:76581467-76691120 GCF_004348235.1 Phoca vitulina | reverse complement strand
CATTACTTCTATCAATGAATGTCACATAATAAGGAATCTTATAGTTTTCAACATTTTTACTTTGAAAACAATTTTCATGGACAATAAAATGAACATTCATACATGCTTTACCTGTATTAGGAATTTTGGCCAATGGGAAACACTTCATGCTAGCTCTTGTGTTCTGTAGACACCTCCCCATTTTTTTAATTGGCACAATGAAATACTCCATATACCCTTTATACATCCCCTGTACTAATTTAGATGTGTCATTACTGCTGGTAGTATTTTCATTGCTATTAGGATATAGATTGCATTGTATTGTCTTTGTGAGTTAATACCTCTTATTCCAATCCAAAAATATAAGGGCTTTTTTGTTGTTGTTTTTCCATTTCATATTTTTTATCTTGTTTCTCCCAGGGTGAAACAGTATATACATTAATATATTACTCATTTGATCAATCCTAGAATAAGCAAGAACTATTCTTATAATTGCTACACTACTGGAATCAAAAACAAAGTTACTGATTAATTTTTGAAATATCTTTGCAGTATTTTAATTTTTCCTCTCAGAATATATCCTGCTAAGAATATAGTGTTAAAGTGCTGTTAGAAAGTTATTTAATTTCTTAAAATGTTCTTTTTTAAAACTGTGTAATTATGTTAAAATTTTACATAAAATTATATTAAAATTTGTTTAATATGAGTATAGTTGACACACAATGTTACATTAGTTTTAGGTGTAAAACATTCTCGTTTTTGTAATCAATATGAGGTTTTACCTTTTTTTTTGTCCATCCTTGTTGATTACTTCATTTAAATATGTAAACCACTTGATTCCAAAAATCAAAATGACAGTAACAAGTCAACTTCAAGTAATATCTATTGTCTCTTTCCTTCAACCTAGCCCCACACACCCCCATAGGTAAATATATTCATCAGTTTCTAATTATTCTTACTATATAAACATAAGCAAATGCATGCATTTTTTTTAACTACCATATCTTTTTTGCCTTTTTTTTTTTTAACACAAAGAACGGCTTACTGTAGCAAATCTTTTCCAATACCTTTTTCACTTAGCAATGTATAATAGAAAGCAGTATCTGGCTTATTTCTATTAAAAAAAATGAGTTTGTATCTTTTTTATTCTCTTCAGCAATGCATGTGAATGTCTTTTATCTACAGTCTTGCAAAAGTGTATATTGTATTACTTTGAATTTTTGCCTAATTGGTGAGAAATATAATCTTTTTGTCATTTTATTTTGCATGTCAGTTATGGTTAAATTTATTTATTCATATATGTTTTAGACTAATTTCACATCATTTTTATGACCAGGTTTTTGACCTCTTTTTCTTAGGCTTTTAAGCCTTGAGCATATTAACACTTTGTCTGTGATATGTTATAAATAGCATATTCCACTTTATCATCTGCCTTTTGATTCTTCATGTGTCTTGTCAAGTTATTTTAGTTCACTCATAGTTATTACTCTTTTCCTTTAATGCATCAAAAATTTAAATCATACATAGAAAGTCTCTCCCCAGTGTTTTTTTCCCAGAAATTGTTTAATTTTATTTGTTATATTTAAATTTCCAATCTATGTAGATTTTTTTTGGTGTATATCAGATATGGATTAAATTTTGATTTAAATTTCCATTTCTGAATCCAGTTTTGCACCAGTAATTTGAGATGTCATTTTTATCAAATGCTAAATATTCATGTATACTGGGATATGCATGTGTATTTACTATTTCATGCAATGATTTGTATGTTACTTCAAGATGCATCATCATTTCCCCTCATTGTCTACAAGACAATGATCAGATCCCAAATAGTTTTTGCTTTGTGCCATAAGGAGGAAAAGAATACATGTTGAAAGGATTGCAAGACTTGTCTAATGCAGTTCAGCAGTAACTGGTTGATATGCTTGAAATTGGTCATGAGGGTGGTTTTTTTTTGACTATTCATTTAATGTTGGACAAGAGATAAATTATTGAGATTATAATACTCTCTCATGACTAGAGTTTCAGCATCCTAGCAGGAACTTCTGGAGTCAATACAAATTTGTTGCTGAAAATGATTCCTTAAATCTTATAATCCAAGAGAGTCAACTGTAGATGAGTAAGGATTCTTTTTTTTATTTTATTTTTTATTATTATGTTGTGTTAACCACCGTACATTACATCATTAGTTATTGATGTAGTGTTCCATGATTCATTGTTTGCATATAACACCTAGTGCTCCATGCAGTAAATGCCCTCTTTAATACCCATCACCAGGCTACCCCATCCCCCCCCCTCCCCTTTAGAACCCTCGGTTTGTTTCTCAGAGTCCATAGTCTCTCATGGTTTGTCTCCACCTCCGATTTCCCCCTCTTCATTCTTCCCATCCTGCTATCTTCTTCTTCTTCTTTTTTTTTTTTTTAACATATAATGTATTATTTGTTTCAGAGGTACAGGTCTGTGATTCAACAGTCTTACACAATTCACAGCGCTTACCATAGCACATACCCTCCCCAATGTCTATCACCCAGCCACCCCATCCCTCCCACCCCCCACCACTCCAGCAACCCTCATTTTGTTTCCTGATATTAAGAATTCCTCATATCAGTGAGGTCATATGATACATGTCTTTCTCTGATTGACTTATTTCGCTCAGCATAATACCCTCCAGTACCATCCACGTCATTGCAAATGGCAAGATTTCATTCCTTTTGATGGATGCATAATATTCCATCGTGTATACATATATACATATATATACCACTTCTTCTTTATCCATTTATCCTTTCTTCTTTATCCATTCATCTGTTGATGGATATCTTGGCTTTTTCCATAGTTTGGTATTGTGGACATCGCTGCTATAAACATAGGGGTGCACATACCCCTTTGGATCCCTACGTTTGTATCTTTGGGGTAAATACCCAGTAGTGCAATTCCTGAGTCATATGGTAGCTCTATTTTCAACTTTTTGAGGACCCTCCATACTGTTTTCCAGGGTGACTGCACCAGCTTGCATTCCCACCAACAGTGTAGGAGGGTTCCCCTTTCTCCGCATCCCCGCCAACATCTGTCATTTCCTGACTTGTTAATTTTAGCCATTCCGACTGGTGTGAGGTGGTATCTCATTGAGGTTTTGATTTGGATTTTCCTGATGCTGAGCAATGTTGAGCACTTTTTCATGTGTCTGTTGTCCATTTGGATGTCCTCTTTGCAGAAATGTCTGTTCATGTCTTCTGCCCATTTCTTGATTGGATCATTTGTTCTTTGGGTGTTGAATTTAATAAGTTCTTTATAGATTTTGGATACTAATCCTTTATCTGATATGTCATTTGCAAATATCTTCTCCCATTCTGTCGGGTGTCTTTTGGTTTTGTTGACTGTTTCCTTTGCTGTGCAAAAGCTTTTTATCTTGATGAAGTCCCAATAGTTCATTTTTGCCCTTGTTTCACTTGCCTTTGGCAATGTTTCTAGAAAGAAGTTGCTCTGGCTGAGATCAAAGAGGTTGCTGCCACTGTTCTCCTTTAGGATTTTGATGGACTCTTGTCTCACATTTAGATCTTTCAACCATTTTGAGTCTATTTTTGTGTGTGGTGTAAGGAAATGGTCCAGTTTCATTCTTCTGCATGTGGCTGTCCAATTTTCCCAACACCATTTGTTGAAGAGACTGTCTTTTTTCCATTGGACATTCTTTCCTGCTTTGTTGAAGTTTAGTTGACCATAGAGTTGAGGGTCCATTTCTGGGCTCTCTATTCTGTTCCATTGATCTATGTGTCTGTTTTTGTGCCAGTACCATACTGTCTTGATGATGACAGCTTTGTAATAGAGCTGGAAGTCCGGAATTGTGATGCCACTAGCTTTGCTTTTCTTTTTCAACATTCTTCTGGCTATTCAGGGTCTTTTCTGGTTCCATACAAATTTTAGGATTATTTGTTCCATTTCTTTGAAAAAAGTGGATGGTATTTTGATAGGGATTGCATTAAATGTGTAGATTGCTCTAGGTAGCGTTGACATCTTCACATTATTTGTTCTTCCAATCCATGAGCATGGAACGTTTTTCCATTTCTTTGTGTCTTCCTCAATTTCTTTCATGAGTATTTTATAGTTTTCTGAGTACAGATCCTTTGCCTCTTTGGTTAGATTTATTCCTGGGCATCTTATGGTTTTGGGTGCAATTGTAAATGGGATTGACTCCTTAATTTCTCTTTCTTCTGTCTTGTTGTTGGTGTATAGAAATGCCACTGATATGTGTGCATTGATTTTATATCCTGCCACTTTACTGAATTCCTGTATGAGTTCTAGCAGTTTTGGGGTGGAGTCTTTTGGGTTTTCCACATAAAGTATCATATCATCTGCAAAGAGTGAGAGCTTGACTTCTTCTTTGCCAATTCAGATGCCTTTTATTTCTTTTTGTTGTCTGATTGCTGTGGCTAGGACTTCTAATACTATGTTGAATATTGGTGGTGATAGTGGACATCCCTGCCATGTTCCTGACCTTAGGGGGAAAGCTCTCAGTTTTTCCTCATTGAGAATGATATTTGCTGTGGGTTTTCATAGATGGCTTTTATGATATTGAGGTATGTACCCTCTATCCCTACACTCCGAAGAGTTTTAATCAAGAAAGATGCTATACTTTGTCAAATGATTTTCTGCATCTATTGAGAGGATCATATGGTTCTTGTTCTTTCTTTTATTAATGTATTGTATCACATTGATTGAAGTGCGGATGTTGAACCAACCTTGCAGCCCCAGGGATAAATCCCATTTGATCATGGTGTATAATCCTTTTAGTGTACTGTTGCATCCTGTTGGCTAGTATTTTGGTGAGAATTTTTGCATCCATGTTCATCAGGGATATTGGTCTGTAATTCTTTTTGTTGGGGTTTTTGTCTGGTTTTGGGATCAAGGTAATGGTGGCCTCATAAAACAAGTTTGGAAGTTTTCCTTCCGTTTCTATTTTTTGGAACAATTTCAGAAGAATAGGTATTAATTCTTCTTTAAATGTTTGGTAGAATTCCCCTGGGAAGCCGTCTGGCTCTGGGCTTTTGTTTGTTGGGAGATTTTTGATGACTGTTTTAATTTCCTTAGTGGTTATAGGTCTGTTCAGGTTTTCTATTTCTTCCTGATTCAGTTTTGGTAGTTGATACATGTCTGGGAATGCATCCATTTGTTCCAGATTATCTAATTTGCTGGCATAGAGTTGCTCATAATATGTTCTTGTAATTGTTTGTATTTCTTTGGTGTTGGTTGTGATCTCTCCTCTTTCATTCATGATTTTATTTATTTGGGTCATTTCTCTTTTCTTTTTGATAAGTCTGGCCAGGGGTTTATCAATCTTATTAATTCTTTCAAAGAACCAGCTCCTAGTTTTGTTGATCTGTTCTACTGTTCTTTTGGTATCTATTTCATTAATTTCTGCTCTGATCTTTATTATTTCTCTTCTCCTGCTGGGTTTAGGCTTTATTTGCTGTTCTTTCTCCGGCTCCTTTAGGTGTAGGGTTAGGTTGTTTTTGAGACCTTTCTTGTTTCTTGAAAAAGGCTTGTATTGCTATATACTTTCCTCTTAGGACCGCCTTTGCTTCATCCCAAAGATTTTGAACAGTTGTGTTTTCATTTTCATTAGTTTACATGAATTTTTTAAATTCTTCTTTAATTTCCTGGTTGACCCATTCATTCTTTAGTAGGATGCTCTTTAACCTCCTTGTATTTGAGTTCTTTCCGACTTTCCTCTTGTGATTGAGTTCTAGTTTCAAAGCACTATGGTGTGAAAATATGCAGGGAATGATCCCAGTCTTTTGGTACCAGTTGAGATCTGATTTGTGACCTAGGATGCGATCTATTCTGGAGAATGTTCCATGGGCACTAGAGAAGATGTGTATTCTGTTGCTTTGGGATGGAATGTTCTGAATATATCTGTGAAGTCCATTTGGTCCAGTGTGTCATTTAAAGTCTTTATTCCCTTGTTGATCTTTTGCTTAGATGATCTGTCCATTTCAGTGAGGGAGGTGTTAAAGTCCCCCACTATTATTGTATTGTTGTCAATGTGTTTCTTTGCTTTTCTTATTAATTGGCTTATATAATTGGCTGCTCACATGTTAGGGGCATATATATTTGCAATTGTTAGATCTTCTTGTTGGATAGACCCTTTAAGTAGGATATAGTGTCCTTCCTCATCTCTTATTATAGTCTTTGGTTTAAAATCTAATTTGTCTGATATAAGGATTGCCACCTCAGCTTTCTTTTGGTGTCCATTAGCATGGTAAATGGTTTTCCACCCTCTCACTTTCAATCTGGGGGTGTCTTTGGGTC
Source organism: Phoca vitulina (assembly GCF_004348235.1). NCBI lineage: Eukaryota > Metazoa > Chordata > Mammalia > Carnivora > Phocidae > Phoca > Phoca vitulina. The sequence goes on along the minus strand of NW_022589711.1, from coordinate 76,684,835 downwards.
TAAAATGAGTCTCTTGCAGACAGCATGTCTATGGGTCTTATTTTTTTTTATCCAATCTGATAGCCTGTGTCTTTTGATTGGGGCATTTAGCCCATTTACATTCAGGGTAACTATTGAAAGATATGAATTTAGTGCCATTGTATTGCCTGTAAGGTGACTGTTACTGTGTATTGTCTGTGTTCCTTTCTGGTCTATATTACTTTTAGGCTCTCTCTTTGCTTAGAGGACCCCTTTCAATATTTCTTGTAGGGCTAGTTTTGTGTTTGCAAATTCCTTTAGTTTTTGTTTGTCCTGGAAGCTTTTTATCTCTCCTTCTATTTTCAATGACAGCCTAGCTGGATATAGTATTCTTGGCTGCATATTTTTCTCATTCAGTGCTCTGAATATATCATGCCAGTCCTTTCTGGCCTGCCAGGTCTCTGTGGATAAGTTTGTTGCCAATCTAATGTTTCTACCACTGTAAGTTATAGATCTCCTCTCCTGAGCTGCTTTCAGGATTTTCTCTTTGTCTCTGAGACTCGTAAGTTTTACTATTAGATGTCGGGGTGTTGACCTATTTTTATTGATTTTGAGAGGGGTTCTCTGTGCCTCCTGGATTTTGATGCCTGTTTCCTTCCCCAAATTAGGGAAGTTCTCTGCTATAATTTGCTCCAATATACCTTCTGCCCCTCTCTCTCTTTCTTCTTCTTCTGGGATCCCAATTATTCTAATATTGTTTCGTCTTATGGTATCACTTATCTCTCAAATTCTGCCCTCATGATCCGGTAGTTGTTTATCTCTTTTTCTCTACTTCTTTGTTTTCCATCATTTGGTCTTCTATATCACTAATTCTTTCTTCTGCCTCATTTATCCTAGCAGTTAGAACCTCCATTTTTGATTGCACCTCATTAATAGCCTTTTTGATTTCGACTTGGTTAGATTTTAGTTCTTTTATTTCTCCAGAAAGGGTTTCTCTAATATCTTCCATGCTTTTTTGAAGCCCAGGTAGTATCTTTAAAATAATCATTCTGAACTCTAGTTCTGACATCTAACTAATGTCCATATTGATTAGGTCCCTGGCAGTCGGTACTGCCTCTTGTTCTTTTTTTTTTTGAGGTGATTTTTTGTCTTGTCATTTTGTCCAGAGGAGAACAGATGAATGAAAGAACAAAATGCTAACAAGGTATCAAAGTCCCAAGAAAAATATACACTAAACAAATCAGAAGAGACCTGAAACCAGGGGAAAAGAAAGGGAAAGAAAGAAAAAAGAAAAAAAAAAGATAAAAAGAAACAAACAAAAATAGAATATGATCAAATATGATCAGGCTCGTGCCTTGATTTGCCACACACTAGATTTTGGATGTATTTTGGTCTGTTAGAAGAAAGTGCCTCCCAAAATTTTAAAGAAAGAAAAACATATATGTACAAAAATAAGGAGTAATACAATGAAGGGACGGAATATGACCGTAAAGATGAAAATTATAAAAGATTTTATAAAAGGAATTGATAAGATAAGAAGTTGGTTGAAAAAAGAAGAAGATTTAAAAAAAAAGAGGCAGGAGAGAATGTGATCAGGCAGGAGACTAGAACAAAGCCATACACTAGAGATTTAGGGTATATTTTGGTCTGTTAGAAGTAACTGTATCCCATTGATGATGAGTAAGGATTCTGATAATGTCTTTGAAAGGTGTTCAGGAAAGCGTCAGAAGGCCTGGGAGGAAAAGATTGAAGTGTTAGGATAGTTATAGCTTGTGTCCCGAGAATGCCACTGGGACATATTCCCTAGGAGATCATAGAGTATACCTTTCATTAAAGCAGTAAGAAATCACTGGTGGGGTTCACACCATTCTCTTTGAGACTCTTAGTTGTGACTGTCCTCTGTAGGTAGAGGTTAACAGGAGTTATTACTTTTGGATAAAGCTTCATAGAATTTCAGAATGGCCAAGTTGCCTCATTTAACCAATAGAAACAATGTGAAAATAGTTATACTGATATGAGTTAAACTGTTATAGTCAGGGTTACATTGTTTTTTTGGCGGAGGGTAAGTTTTTATTTAAATTCCAGTTAGTTAACATACAGTATAATATTAGTTTCAAATATACAATATAGTGATTCAACACTTCTATATATCACCACAAGTGCATCTCCATCTCATCTCCACAAGTGCATTCCTTAATCCCCATCACCTATTTTACCCATCTCCCCACCTCCCCTCTGCTAACCATCCATTTGTCCTCTATAGGTAAGAGTCTGTTTCTTGGTTTGACTTCCTCTCTCTCTTTTCCCCCCTTTGCTTTTTTGTTTCTTATATTCCTACATGTGAGTTAAATCATATGGTATTTGTCTGTCTCTGACTTATTTTGCTCTAATACTCTTTAGCTCCATCCGTGTTGTTGCAAATGGCAAGATTTCATTCCTTTTTATGGCTGAGTAATATTCCTATATATATAAAATCAGGCAGAATACTGGATTCTGGTATTGTGGAAAAACCAAAAAGACAAAAAATTAGAATCACTTCCACATTATCTTTTTCTGAAATGGACATATATATTAAAACTTAATAGTCATAAATCTAGTGTGTTTCAAGTGAATGAAAGCAAAAAAGAAACATATAAGTCTTCCATGGATATTTTGGGAAAGCTTTTAGGGAAAAAGGGTATGTGGCCTAGTACTTGAAGGATGAACATATATATATATATAACAGATGGGGAATGTATGTTAAAAAAAAAGAGATCATATTCAAAAACTATAAGAATTTGGGAATTACAGGTTGTAAAAAGTATGAAAGGGCATGAAAACCAAGTGTCTTATTTGTATGGTATTCTATGCTGATGCTTTCCAAAATTGAAGCAGAATCTCTGGGGATAAGAGTTAGGTAACTATTTCAAAATGTAATCTAAGGAAACTTATGAACAGCAAGACTTAGAAACAGAAATCTAAGCAACTGTAATAACTGACATAAAACAGATTAAAGAAATAGCAAAACAATGAGTATCTCTGAGTGACCTTAATAGTCTTGACCATTGCTAAGATGAGTAAAGAGGATGAGAATTCTCTTTGGTTCTTCTAGTTAATTTTCAGTAGCAATTGTCTTTGAAGTTCCATTAAAGGCTAATGTCCCAGTAGCTTTAGCCTTTGAATTTCTTACCAACTGTTCACAACTGCTGAGAACAATTTACTATTTACAATGTACACACATACTTACGTTTAGACACATACAAAGACCTGGTGTGATAAGAGACCATGTGGAGAATTGAAATAGACACCCAGACTTCAAGGTTAATCATGATGCTTGGGGTAAAGTCTTAATAAGAAACTAGGGATTTAAAAAGATTAGGTGCTAGACCTACATAATAGCTGCTTAAAATCCATGTGATTAAACTCCAGGTGGCTCTGGACTTCGATGTACACTGTTAAAGTACCTTCAGCTCAACACAGATGAAATAAAATGATTGTCAGGAGTTGTGCTAAAAACTAAAGGCAAAGCAGTTGATTTTACATTTTGTGTTTGCTGAGGGGCAGCTGCTAAAATGGAGACATTAAATTGACATATAGTGTAACATCAGGACCAGGGTCTCATTTTAGGACACATTTAAATCTTCTCAACATTTCCCTCTTGTAATTGCTCTGACTTTTGAGCTCCATTTTCCTTAATGACACTCAGTGAACTGAATTGCTTCAGTGAAATGAGAAAGCAGCAAGGAAATTCAGTAGAAGATTTGATTACATCCCTTGTTGTAGCCTAGTTTCTGAATAATCTTATACTTTGATTATATAATCTTCTTTTCATGGTTTATCCACCATCAGAATAGAAAACTATTCAGGGGTGATATAGTTCCCAACCATGTATTTGTAGTATTAATAGCTAAGATATTAAAAAATAAATTATAATATATGAATTTGAAATTTCTCTGTTAGTGACCCTAGATTTATTGCCTTTAAATCCTGCAAGCTGAAATATTTTGTACATGAATGCATATTGTTTTTCTTAGTGATTATAATCCGTATGTTGCTTTTTCTGGTCATTTGGTTAAAGTATTAAGTGATGATGACATTTCTTCAGTAATCTGTCCATTCAGGATAAATTTTATACTTTGAAAATGATGTTTTAAAGAAAGATTTGAAAAGTAGGTTACCAGAAATTTAAGGTTTTGTAAGTACTTCATTATCATGCTTGCATTTAAAGCTCCCATGCATACTGAGATTTTATGTACAGGCTGAGATTTTTATATTTAAGCAGATGATAAAAGGCAAGCCAACGACCGCACCAGTGAGTTGCTAAGCCACCAGAAAAAAAGCAAACTGTTCTAAGCATAAGAATCAGTCAAGCTGTGAGCTGTGGAATCCATAAGCTGTGTATAAAATGAGGTCACTGAATCATGATCTTATTCTGAACAGAATCATTTAGATATGCATGTACATAGAAGACTTGTTTGAAGCCCAAGTGTTGTTGGTGAAAATTACACATTGCAGTGCAATGATATGCATATGCACAAAGTCAAAATGAGAATTTTTTCATTGGGTACATGTATTGCCACGTGCAATCAGTTGAGTGCCAGTTTTTATTTTTACAGATCCAAAACATCACCTTTTTAATTATAACAATTAGAATCTACAAAATACCAATGCATTTTTCTTTAACTGGACACATTTTAGGAATCATTTAGAAATACAGGATGATAATATATTACTAAAAAAGAATCTATAAAAAATAACTTTTAGTTAGCAACATTAAGTGAGAGTTACTATGAGCAGAACAGATTTTTATATTTTTTTGGAAAGAATAAATTTTCTCTTCTTAAGTTACATAACTTAAACATGTTTTGTAAGGTATAAATTCAAACCCAGTTCAGAAAATAGGTTATCTGTAAGAGCACAAATGTTTACATTGTCTTGTGAAATTCAAAGTGGCAAAAGTGATAGAAAATTCACAAAGCCTTTGAAAAAAATTAAAATTATCTTTTGCATAGATGGCCACTGTTACCCAGAAGATAAAAGAGGGGCTAGATTTCACCATGAGGAAGTTAAAGCTAAAAGGACTCTTTGGAAATTAAAGTGTCATCCTGAGTTTCATAACAGGAAAACCCACCACATAGTGACAACTCTTTCAAGTACCAGCTCTATTAAAAAATAAACTCTGAATGATGACATATTTAAAAAAAATGATTGAAGAAAAACTATTTGCAAACTTTAATATGATACCATAAATTTCCGTAGAAAGATAAAACTTACTGGCTTAGGGAATGAACCAAAAGTGGGTAAACTATTGTGAAAATTTAAAACATTCGTAATATCATATATGCAAATAGATATATATCTTTCATTTCACTTTGGTAAATGTTACAGGAAAGATACCATGATAAAAAGATAAACAGATGCTTTACAAGACTAGAAGTTCTTTGAGAAAAGAGAATATGGCTTAATTTGTTTTTTATACTGAAGAACTATCATAGATCATTAATTGTAATAAGCCTCCAAAAATGTTAAATATAGACTTTATATGATTTCCAGGAATTAGGAAAATACAGATGTAGGGACAGGATTGATAATGTAGATGGCTGCACAGGACTAGATATTTTTGCAGACTAAGAAAAACAATTAAATAAAAGAGTCCTAATTCAGCCACTGTGCATTACAGTATGGAGGTTCCTAAAAATATTAAAAATAGAACTATCAGTAATTCCACTTTGAGGTATATATTCAAAGGAAATGAAAACAGGAGTTCGAAGAGATTTTTGTACTTCTATATTCAGTGCAGCATTTTCACAATAGCCAATAAATGGAAACAACTTAACTTTCTGTCACTAGATGAATGGGTAAAGAAAATATGGTGTATATTATGTATCAGATATATATGATATATTTATAATACATCATATATATATACACAAAATGGAATATTGTTCAGCCATGAGAAAGAAGGAAATCCTGTCATAACAACAAGATGGATGGACCTTGAGGGAATTATGTAAGTGATAAAAGTCAGTCAGAGAAAGACAAATACTATATGGTATCATTTATATGTCGAATCTAAAAAAAGCCAAAATCATAAAAACAGAGTAGAATGGTGGTTATCGGGGGCTGGGATATGGAGGAAATGAAGGGCATATTGTTTAAGGGTATAAATAGGGAACTAGTAGATAAATACATCCTGGAGAACTAATACAGTTTAGTGATTATTATAAAAAATACTGTATTATAGGGGCACCTCGGTGGCTCAGTCTGTTAAGCATCAGACTGTTGATCTCAGCTCAGATCTTGATTTCAGGGTCATGAGTTCAAGCCCCACATTGGGCTCCATGCTGGGTTTGGAGCCTACTTAAAAAAAAATACTGTATTATAAACTTCAAAGTTGCTCAGAGACTAGATAACTGTTCCCACCATAGAGAAGAAATGAGGGGCGCCTGGGTGGCTCAGTCGTTAAGTGTCTGCCTTCTGCTTAGGTCATGATCCCAGGGTCCTGGGATCGAGCCCCGTGTCGGGCTCCCTGCTCAGTGGGGAGCCGGCTTCTCCCTCTCCTCCCTGCCTGTGCTCTCTCACTGTCTCTCCTTCTCTCTCTCTCTCAAATAAATAAGTAAAATCTTTAAAAAAAAAAAAAAGAAATGAGAATTATGTGGCATGATAGAAGTGTTAGCTAAAGCTAGGTAGTAACCATATTGCAATATAGAAATCAACACATTGTATACCTTAAACGGACACAATGTTATATGTCAATTATATTTCAGTTAAAATAGAGAGAGATCCCTGAAATTGGGTTTCTCTGTCTCTTGTGGAGAGAAAGTTGAGCTTTGTGTAAGAAGGTAACTGATTGAGTAAGTTTACATGTGGCTAAATGGTCATATACTCTGGTGCTCTGGGGCTGTACCACTAACTACACAAAGCTAAAGATGCTAAAGAATACATAAGGTATTTATTTATTTATCAATTATTTATTTATTTTTTTAACTACCTCAACTATAAAAGTGACTGTATCTAGAGTTTGGGAGAAAGGTAATACTTCCTGGTTTTATAAAATGTTATATAACTCTTAGAAAATTAGATATAATGTACTCCAAACCCTTCACTTGACAGGTAAAGAAGCTGAACCCTAGAAGTGTGAAATACTTACCTGCAATCACATATAAACAGAACTAGTCATAATTTATGTCTCTCAGCTCTAAAGATAGTATTTTCCCTTTGTGCAACACAATAAATTCTTATAGGACCCAATAATTCAAGTGAGGAGCCATATTTCTATGATTGTTTCAGAAATTCCACCCTGATAAGAGAAAGCAATGATAACTTACTATTCAGTAGAAACTGAAGTCTTGAGAAATTAAAATAATATTTTCTGATTTTTCCCACACATTGCTAGGTAGTTTAGGGACTGTAAATGCAGTCCATTATCTGCTCTAATGCTTGCTTGGTTTTCCCAAAATAAGACAGTTGTCATATTAGTCAAAGGAAAAGAAAAAATACCTTACTCTCTTCCGTTAATAAACTGCTCTAATAACTACCTTTTTAGGATTGTAAAAAGCATCCATTCCAACTACATGAACTTTTTTTCAATATAGGCTTTCTAGAAACACAATTAATCAAAAACAACTAAAGACCGGGGCTCCTGGGTGGCTCAGTTGGTTAAGCGTCTGCCTTCGGCTCAGGTCATGATCCCAGGGTCCTGGGATCGAACCCGACATTGGGCTCCCTGCTCAGCGGGGAGTCTTCTCCCTCTCCCTCTGCCTCTCCCCCTGCTCATGCTCTCTCTCTCTCTCTGTATCTTTGTGTCTCAAATGAATAAATAAAATCTTTTTTTAAAAAAGCTAAACTAAAGGCAAGAGCACTGAGCAGCAAGAGAGGTGATGTTTTTCTGAATGAAATACATTAAATCTACAATGACAAAATGGAAAAAAAATTTTCAAATGAATCTTATTACCCTGAGAAACTTTTCTCCCCACTTTGCAAACTCTGTGATACTGTGAAACTGATTTGTTCTAGGTCTATCACAGTCTCACTTTCTCTGTTTCTTTGCAAAACAACAACAAAAAGTAAAATACATCCTGGAGAACTAATACAGTTTAGTGATTATTATAATAGCTCTCTGCTTACAATGAGAGCTGCTCCACTTAGCACAATTAGAGAAAAAAGTAAGTCGTGTAATATTTGTTCTTTCCTGTGCATGGTTCTTATATCTCTATATTGATTACTAGTCCTGGTACCTATTCCATTTGACCATTATTCCCAGATATTTACCTCACAGCCTTCTTATTCCTATCCAGTGCCATACTGAGTCATGTTGGAGATGAACGCAAAAGGAAAAACCAATAATCCTAACTTCATTTAAAAAATTGATATTGTTCATCATGGATTTTTGCTTCACATTTGGTTGGCAAAGTGTAATTTAACATGGTTGTTTCAGGCCCCTTATGTTGTATGCCTAAAACGTGTGCCTCCCTCATTTCACTCTATTTCAGCCCTGCAAAAATTCTTCCAATGATTCAAAAGCAGTTCATTTTTAATCTTTCTCATTGTGGATATTCTTCCTAAGTCAGAATTTCTATTATTTCAGCAAGTTTGTGGATTCTTAATGGCATTAAGTAAAATGTTAGACATTTTTAGATGGGACGTAAAAATTAAGACATGATCCTACTCTAAACATTTTAAAAAATATAACAGAAGGAGAAGAAACATGCACACTTATGGGGCGCCTGGGTGGCTCAGTCGTTAAGCGTCTGCCTTCGGCTCAGGTCATGATCCCAGAGTCCTGGGATCGAGTCCCACATCGGGCTCCCTGCTCAGCAGGGAGCCTGCTTCTCCCTCTCCCACTCCCCCTGCTTGTGTTCCTGCTCTCGCTGTCTCTCTCTCTGTCAAATAAATAAATAAAATCTTTAAAAAAAAAAAAAAAAAGAAACATGCACACTTAATTATTGTGTATGCAGAAAAGTGTAAAGTTACAAAAGAGATTAAAATCTATGAGAATAAATCTATGAAAATATTTTATTCTGATCAGGAGAGGCAATAAAATAACATCATTTGAGCAGGAATTAAATGGTAAGCTTTTGAAAAGCAGAACCAGGCACCACGCTCAAGCTGTAATGAATGACACTGAAAGACTAGGAAGAAAGACCAGCTGCAGCAGACAAGGGAAGGCACCGTCTTGTACTCTGAGCCTAACTCGGTGACTCAGAATAGCTCAGAATTTATCATTTAAAAAAATCTGGCTCTTGGGTTAAGGTTCTGTTAGAAGATGTGATTACAGCACATAAGTGGAAATGGAAATTTGATCATCTTTAAGGGAGATTACAGAATATTGAAGAATAGGTGCCAGAGGAGTTCAAATTGTCAGGGACTATATTAAAATATTTATATTGATGTCAAATTTATATGCACAAAAATAGTAGCATTTAATATGATGAAGAGAAAAACGTGAAGGACTTCTGATATCGCCAAGACTTTTTTCAAGGATGACTGGTGAGCTGGGAAAGCATAGTATAAGCAGATTGCAGTTGGTACGTGGCTAAGTGATGGTATCAGAATTATGGCCTGAAATACCTATTTGAGGAAAAGATAGATACCAAATATACTCTCCCTTGCATTAAGTATTTTAGAGAGTATGAAACTGTGAGAAGAGAAAATGTTCTTAGGAAACATTTTTAGGAACAGCTTTGGAGAGTGGGTTTTAGTCTGGAGAAAGTCAATTTGAGAGAAGTTTGAATGAGATTCCTTTAGCAATATTTCCAGTATGGAGAGTTTTCCCCCTAAAGAATGCAGTCACGACACTGGAAGGAGAGTTTGGCCAGACGGGACTTATTTTAGACAAAGCAAAACAATTGAGATTGAAACTATCACAAGGAATATGTGTCTCAACTTAATTCTTGCCAAGTGAAGTGATACTCTTTACTGCCAATACCTGTAACCCAGTATTTCATCTGAGTTGAGACAGTAAGGGCCTCCTTAGCAAGGAAATGACTCAATTTAAGATTTGTAATTGTATATTCATGTAGTTTACTTTTTCTCATGATTATCCCTTCTAATATATTCAGATATGACCACTATTAACCAGAACCCTGGGACGTTTCAAACAGCTTGGACAAGAGCATCTCTTCAATGTAGATTATTATCATTGCAAAGTGGTGCTTAGCTTTCAGGGAAAATGCCACCACCACCAACCCCCACATATATTTATAAAATTAAGTTTGAGCACATATCTTTCACATTCCTCAATTCCACAGCACTTACTAGCATGAATTAAAATGTCAACTGTAGCAATAATTTTACACTAAAATTATGTGAAAGAAAGCAAAATGGTAAAATCATAAAATGCCAGACTTTCAAGTTAGCATTTAAATTCATAACATTTGGCATAGTGGGAATTGAAAATATTAAAATCCTACCTAATTACTTTGAAAAGTACTCTCATGCTAATTTCTCAAATGATTTTAGAAATTTACTTTTATAAAGAATACCTGGTAAGAAATATACTACTATAAACTTTCCACTTTACAAAGATAAGTGAAATTTAGGTTGCAGGAAGAAAAGAAAGGTCAAAATGGGTGTTTTTCCCCAAAAATTCTTCTAAGTTTTTTTTCAAGGTCTCAACATTATTTGAGAAAAATTGATGGATACAAGTTAAAACAGAAAATGATCTGACATCAGAAAAACTCATGCGTAAGGCAATATGAATAATAGTTCTTATTAGATGCCAGTAATACTTATAATTGGAGTGTCAGGTTACCCATAATTAGTCAATGTCTTCTCTCAAATGAAATAATTTCAAAGCTATTTATTTGTGCTGTAATTAAAAAAATTTTTAGAACTCAAAAAAAATGCTCCTCTTGGCCCTTACGAGACTTCTTTTTCCTGAGAGAGCGGATAAATTTTATTAATTTATAAAGCTGAACTCTTAGGTGGAACACCCTGATACTGTCAGTTATATGCAACAACCAAAACACTGATTTCTACTGGTGTTAGAAGTCCAGAACTTGTCCTTCTTGATCTCTCAGGTTATTCATAGCAATCTTTTCTTCCAAGTGTTCAGTCCTAACCTCCTCCTAATAACTTACTCCTTTCTAAAGTAAGATACTTAACACTGAATAGTCCAACCATGGTCCACTATAAAGTTATCATCAATATTGGTTAATTATTCAACATTTAATAAGTGTTCAATTCCACCATTGGATTCGTATTGCCAGCCACAATCTAGTAGTATATTATATTGTGCTTCTTTTCATGAACTTTATATTCACATCTCTTCCTCTAACAGTCTCAGAAACTAGAGTTTTGGGGTTTTTGTTTGTTTCTTAATCAAATAAAACAGTTATTTTGGAGATATGAAGATATTCTTGAAAAGTTATTCGTAAAAATGTGATGTTTATCTCTGCTATTTTGAATATTGACAAAATGAATAACTTTCTAATTAATCATTTCAAATGCAACTTGAACCAAATAAATACCAATTTAGTAAAACTAGTTAAGATATATAAATAAAGTTGACGGAAAGGAAAAATATGCTGCAGGAAAGGGGTAACGTTAAAATCCAAAAATCTGTGCTGTATTTTCTAGATAATCTGTGTACTTATGTTCCCATCTTTTACAGTTCTACCCTCTTCCTTGTGGTTCATTCACATCACGTGGATTTTTCATTCTTACTATTTTATACTTCTTGTCGTCTACCAACATTCTTGTCATTCTTGTTTATCAACTACTTTACTGCCTTTTTTGTTGTTTCTACATTATTTCATCCATAATTCTTGATAACATTCACATGAACCTGTACGACTGGATAATATTTTCTCCCGTTCTACCTGAGGACCCCCTTTCCATGAGCCATACCCTGGACCATATTATAATCCCAGATTGCCCCTCTTCAAAAGTCTTGAATGCAAATAATGCCCATGTACATTAACAGCCCCTTAGACATTTAGCTTCCCTGCTCAAGTATTCATAATTAAAATCACTTAGCATTTTGTGGCTAACAATCCTTTGAAGATCTGACCTTTCTCTCATCATTTTAAACTACTTTATTCTTTACACTTCCTTCTTATGTACATTAGATTACATGGTCTCTCATGATCATTATTTCATTTAGTTTTTTTCCTTCTGTTTTTGCATCATACTCACTCTTACAAAATGTCCTTGATTTCATGATCAGGATGGTTAAAATACCATCTGAATATTGCCTGGCAAATATACTAGGTTCCTTTAGTAAATTTACTCTCCTACTCTTTAAACTGCTGCATCTTACCTTTTCCTTACTCAAACTTCTTTCCTTCTCACCAAAGCTAATAGCTGATTTAATATTCAAATGATATAAAGCACAAGAAAATTGAATCCTTATGTTTCTACCACCAAATCTTCAAGTTATACTGAAAACTGTCCTTTTTCTAACCTAGGATGTCTCCCTTTTATTGTCAAATGGAAATACCTTTAAGACTACCCTGGATTCCATTTTCATTAACTTTCAAACGCATTCCCCCTCTGGACATGGTCTTTTTTTAAACATCAGTATCTCTCTATCTACCGACATGAACATTAAAAAAAAAAAAAAAAAATGCTGTTTCCCAAATAATCTTCTAAGTTCCCCAAATACAGCAACTGCAGTAGCCTTCCCTGTACCCATATAAACGTCTGTCTACTCCACTGTTTTAAACAGTCCCCACACAACAAAAGTTGTCAGTGTCAACACATTCTCTCTGCACATTCCTAGGACATATTTACTCACTATCCTGATTTATCCTGGCTTCACATTCATTTCAGTAGAACTGTGGTTTTCAAGCTCAGTTACCTCAACATTTTCTAAACCAGTATTGTTCCTTTTACCTTTATTTCTTATTTTAAATTGTCCCCCAAATGATCCATCTTATTCCACACTACATGGCCTATAATTAGCACTGGACTAGGCTGGTTCACTCTTCTGTTTCATATACTTTTTCCTCTTCAGCCATGCCAACCTACATATACTCAGTTTATTAGCCTTAAACGTCATTATATGGATGTGCAAGTTGCTTTGTAAACATGTTTTAACTGAATAATAGTAACATGCTATAGATTTCATTCTATTAATTTTTGTATTCTACATTTTTAAAGTTCTAAACATGTTGCTATATGTACATTTCTCATTTGCTGTGACTAACTGCACTGCCGTCCACACTGTTATCTTCACACTTCACTTCCCCAGTCCTGTAGGATGGTCACAAAGGTCGCCTCCATTTCCATGCTCACGTGGAAGTACAGGTGCCGGGAATGGCCAGCCATCCCTGTGGCTGGATGAAAGATTACTCCAAACTTTGCCGTGAAAGAGAGGAGAAGGCAAGGGGGTCAACGCTCAGAGACGAAGACCCCTTACTCTTCTTTGCTCCCGTTTTTATTGGTACTTCAGGATAATCACAAATCCTTATCACTGTTTCTCAAGCACGTGATGTGTGACAAGGGGGTCTTACTGAAACTAGGAGGATCTGTTTACGGAAAAGATAGGATATGCTAATCTGCATGTTCTACGAGTTCTACTAAACATAGCCTAAGGGACAATGCATACATTTCTTAGATCACAGGGCAGCTGTTTGGTCTAAGAAAGCTTCAGGGAAGGCAACTCCCTGCGGCATTCCAACCGCAGAGTGGTCACGCAGGCGTCAGCATTCCAAAGGCCTCCGCTCTTCTCCAAAACCTTCCATCGCTCCCAGCGGCCGCCGTGTTACATTTTAGCAAGCCAGGTATTCTGGATGATTTCAAGCTCTACATTAACCCCAACATACAGGGAAGAACATCATCATAAATGCTCTGAAATGGAGCATCATGAAAGTTTTCTGAGTGTATACTGAAGAGTATATACTAGTAGGACATAATTAGTTCTGCGAACTGCCAAATCGCTTGCCAGATGTGCCACATTGGTTATACCTCCGCAAAAAGTACAGAGTTCATGATAGTTCTCACCTCTTGCTATACTAATGGATATTTTGCCTTATTTTGACCTAAGTTTTTGCTACTTAGACAGTTGGGAAGTCACTTTTTTCTCTCTTCCTCTTTCCCCCTCTCCCCTTCTCTCTCTTCTCCCCTCTCTGAATTGCTCTCTGTCTCTTTCTCTCTCCTCCCTCCACCCTCTCTCATTTCTAATTTCTATGCAAGTTGAACAACTATTCACCATTTAGTCATTCATATTTCCCCCTCTGTGACCTTTTCTATGCCCAATTTTTGTGTTTTCCTTTATTTTCTTGTTGAATTGCAGGAGGTCTTTGGATTTTTAGTTAATAAACCTTTGCCAGTTTTATAGAATAAAATGTCCTTGATTAGTCTCTTATTTATTTATTATGTGTGTATCATTTTCAGTCTCTAATACTAATATAATCAAATATATCATTTTTGCTATAGTGATTTTCTAACTTTAACACTTAACATGTGTTAGCCACTTATATAAGTATTTTATATATATTAGTAACTTTTACCCTCATGATAACCCTAATGAGTTAAAGGCTATTATAATCATTATTTTAAATTTGAGAAGACCAAGGCTCAAAGAGTTTAAGCAATGTACCCAAAGACAACTAATAAGTTACAGTGTAGATTCAAACCTGGCTGGAATTGCTACAGATTTATCACTCAAAGACTATACTGCATCTAGGAATTAAAAAACAACTTATAAAACAGAATAACTTTAGACAGAAAGTTATGAAATGATTCCAATTCCAATTCACACAAAAAACTTGAACAACAACAAAAAAGAACTTGAACAAGTAGAGATATTTTTTTACATAGGACATGATAATTCTACAAAAGTATCAATTCTCCAGTAAACCTATGAATGTAATTAATTCCAATCAAAATTTCTGCAACATTTTTCAAAGAAATCAAATGTATTTTAAAATTTATAAGGGGGGTGGGGCACCCAGGAAGCTCAGTCAGTTAAGTGTCTGCCTTCAGCTCAGGTCATGATCTCAGGGTCCTGGATCGAGCCCCATATAGGGCTCCCTGCTCCACAAGGAGTCTGTTTCTCCCTGTCCCTCTGCCCTCTCCCCTCTTGTGCTCTCTTTTTCTCTCAAATAAATAAATAAAATCTTTTAAAAAATGTATAAGGAAATAAAATTTATTATTATTATTTTTTTAAAATTTATTTATTCGAGAGAGAGAGAGTATGCAACAACAGGGGGAGGGGCAGAGGGAGAGGGAGAGAATCTAAAGCAAACTCCCCACTGAGTGTGGAGCCCCATGTGGGGGCTCGCTTGATCTCGCAACCCTGAGAACATGACCTAAGCTGCAACCAAGAGTTCGCTACTCAATCAACTGAGCCACCCAGATGCCCCAAAAGTTTGTTACTTAGAAAGTTTTTTTCACCCTCAAATTATAGTATATTCTATATAGATTTACTCTTTTAGGGTTAAATAATGACCTTCCAATTTAAGTTTGGAACCCATTGAAAATCACCTCTGTACGTTTTAGAGTAGGACATGGTTTAGTTTTCTCCATACCATGAGACAACTTTTTAATCACTATCTGCTAAGCAATACATTTTCCATTAATTATTTGCAGTGCCACTTCTCACCATTTATAAATCATCATTTATAAGTGGGCATATTTATGTACTGTGATCTACTCTTCATTACTACTATAGAATTTTACTAAATATAGGTAGAAAATGCTTTTTTATAAATGCTGTTTTATTCATGAGTTTTAAATTCCACATGCATTTTAGAATTTTTGCTGTATAAGCTATAAGTTATAGCTTATTTATTGATGATTTTATATTTAATCTTTTCAATTCAAATGGTTTGTTTTAATTTGTTAGGTTTTCTAAGTAGTTGATTATCATATCTCCAAATAATGATATTATGATTTTTCCTTTTTAAAACTAAATCCACTATTTCTTCTTCATATTTTATTGCATTGTCAGGAGTTAAAATAAATGATTGTAATATTCTATACCAAGCATAATATTTATGTCAACAATTGGGAAGAGTATATAACTGTTACCTTACTTGCAAGCTAACCAGGTAATTTGCCACAGTTCCATAGATGCTGACAGAAGACCCAACGCTTCTTGATCAGAGGCACTCACAGCAATATCAGTAGCAAGAAAATTAATACATTTGCACTGGTTTTCTGAGTCTAGTTTTCACAGAGCAACAGAGAAAGGCTGATGACAACTATAAACTGGGTTGCTTTATAATAGAGGAACACTGAGCTTGGGGAACCCACCATTTTAAAGGAACTAAGTAAGAAAGGGAGAACTTATCCCAACCCTCAAGATTGCTTGCTGCAATCAAAACCTCCAAAAATGGTCCAGATAAAGAGCATTTAAAGAAACCTTGAATTCCTTGCATATACAGCAAGATGTATAGGAACACAATATTTTGTGAAGTATGTCCAAAGAGTTTACTATAATTTTTTGGTTTATATTCTTTATAAAGTTACTTTGAATCCTTTATTACCAATTGATATTTAACATTATAAAATGCTTTTTTTTTTTGACAGCTGTTAAAATTATTTGAGTTTTCTTCTTTGGTATATTAATATGAGGAATAAATCCATATAATTGATTTTGTGATGTTGAATTCTTAAACTCTTATATAAACTAACTTAATCATTATATAGATATTTTAATACACTATTAAATTTGGGTATATGCTATTCTTAGGCTTTTTGAGTCTCTACTTATACATTAAATGAACCTATAACCATCATGGTTTGTATTACTTTTGACTGATTTTGGAATCATGGCTATCTTAACCTCCTAAAATGATTGACAGCTTTCTTGTTTTTCTATCTTTACAAACAACTTATATAAAATAGAGATTTTTAGTTTAATGAAAATGTAGTAAAATTTACCTAGAGTTTATTTGAGATTGTAATATTTGATCAGATCTTTATTTTCATGAGTAGGTATAGATCTATTCAAGTTTGCTTTTCCCTCTTGCACCCCCTGTGGCATTTTATATTCTTCCAGGATTTAATTTATTCCATCTAATTTTTCAAATTTATTTTCTTACAGTTTTTCCATATATTTATTTATCACTTTTAATCATTTTTTATGTATAGTCAAAATTCTGCTTAGAATTTTGTATTTTATTGGTGCCTTCTCCCTTTCTCTTTTCTTTTTAGTCATACCAGTTTTTTATGCCCTCATTTTATTCACTTACAAAGCAGAATTTTACAGAGTTGAAGGCTTCTCATCTTTGAAACTGTCTTTCCTCCTGGCTTCTACATAACCTTAATATGCTGGTCATTTTCTAGATCCTCCACCCAACCTCTATGTATTGGTTCTCCCTAGAGTTTGTTTCTTGATTTCCTATTTTTGTCTTTTGAGACTTTTCCTTTAAATGATCTGATTCAGTCCCATGGCTTTACATATAACATAGAAAAGGAAGGCTATTGAATTTACATTTTTATACCAAAGTTCTTTAAACACCAGGCATTTTATTGAACTATTTGCCATATTCAATAAATAAAACTCTTCACTAAGTTCCCAACTGCAGGCCTTCCAAGTCTCAGTGAAATGGTAGCACCATTCACTCAGTTGCTGATCTAAAACTCTGGGCTGAATTATTATTTTTTTTCTTTCTTAATCTTTGAATTCCAGTACATCAGCATGTTTTGCCATTTTTTTTCCTACCTGTATATTAGAGAAGTTTCTTATCTCTGTCTTAATTTTTTCACCTAAGCCCATTTTTCACCTAAGCCCCAAGCCTAGACTACTGAGATCTTCAACTGCCCCTCTCTTTGCACCCACCAATCTTATAAAAGCATACGAAATTTATCAAACTAAGAAAGGGTACTGACTGAATTAATGAAAAGTGATCTAAGTGCACTAACCTTTTAAATTATTTCAGAATGACACTTGTATGCATTATAATGAGAAAATTAGACAAGGAAAATACGTTGTCTGGGTTCAAGGTCTTCTTGACAGTATCACACATATGTAGATATATTAACACAGTGTATAATCAATGTGCTTACATTTATTTAAAAATGTATAAAATTCTCACTATCACTGTCTTAACTTTAAAGTTGTAATTAAATTTATATATTTTCTTAAATATATAAATTCTTAAATCCCTTTGTTAAAATTGCTAAGGTTTTTCCTTTGTACATATCTCAACTTTTATTACAGCATATGTCACAAAGTGCTTGCATTTATATTTATTCATGTGTGTACGTGTCTCCACCTCAATGCAGTATATTTGTATAGTGAAAAATACCAATTGTGACTCATTTAATCCATATTTCCCATGGTACTTACCTAGCATGGAAACTTGCACACAGCACATATGAATTAGTTTTTATTGAATTAAAATTAATTAATTAAAATATTGGAGCTAATGGAGTGAATGTAGATTTTATTCACTGTAATTTTGTTTGATAATTAAGGTGAAAGAAGGAGAAAAGGAAAAGGAATATCTAGTTAATATATAGGACATTGTGATTTTGTCACAATTTTATCCAGAATGAGGCCTCTGTGTAGCATGTATGAAACAATTGGTTCACCCTATAATAAACATGGAACCATAACCAAAGAAACTATCTATCATCATATCACTCACAACATTTAATTGAATTTACACATTTTCCGACATGCCTGGACAGATGGGCAGATATATTTTGTTTGGTAGTTTTTACTATTTAATGTGCAGAAGACTGGCTAAAAGTGAAGAATATCTATAAAAATTGTAAACATAACTGTTCTGTTGGCTTACTTGCTTGTATTTTTAGTCTTAAAAAGGGGGAGGGTTAGAAGAACCAGAGTTTCCTTTAGATCATGGTTACTAAGCCAGCAATTGATCTATTCTCCTTACCCTTTTAAGTAAAGTAATCCCAATTTTGTTCAGATATCTGTTAACAGACTTCAGATGAGTTGGCCCTCAAACATAGCTGTAAAAAGTGAATCATGACTGGACAGGCACTTATGTCATCTCATTCCCCTTGCCATTGATCAATTCAGAAATGGGTGTGTGTCAAAATACTAACTCTTGAATATCTGATTATTTTTAATATGAAAAAAATATTCATCATTATTAGAGATAGCTGAGTTAAGGGTTCCTATAAATAACTCTGATATAATAAACTAAAATTATTAATTGACAACTCAAGAAAAAATAGAATGTTTTCTACAAAGCTGATATTTAGTTAGTCAGGGTAGGTGGATTATTAATGACCTATCTTGTAATGTCCAGAATTTGACAATATCTTCCTTTCTGAATACTTTAATTCTGTTACCCTTTTCCTTTAAATCCCAAACTTCTATCATCCAGTTTATACAACCTGAAGTTTATTATTTAAAAAAATGGATATCATGTTTGTTAAGCATAACTCTGTCATTTGGTCAGTTTTATCAGATCAATCAGCCTGCTATTCAACAAGGCCAGAAGGAATGTGACCGAGGACAAACTGTGGTGGGGGTAATAATAACAGTAATAGGTGACTGGAACATTCTGTACATTATAACAGTGCAACTCAAAGTACAAAGGCAGTCTGAGCACCAATTAACTAGGAAGACAGTAAAAATAGATAAATAAATAAATAAATAAATAAATAAATAAATAAGGATGGAATGACAGATGAGATCAAGTCATTCTTATTTTGCCAAGAACCAGTTCTACTTAACAAATTACTTATCACACTTAGAATTCTTCTCCCAATAATCTCTGAATCTTTGCTGTGTTCAGCCTAATAGCCTTTTTATGAAGAATCGTTATTCAAGGAAACTTCATAAATGTTAAGCTTATTAAATAATTCCATAAACTTCTAGGTTACAGATGAATATTAATTATTTTCATGAAAAGTAAAAAGTAATTTTCAAAGGTAAATATTATCACTTGAAGGTAGCATTTTTGGAGCTCAGAAACATATAGTTAAACTTTATTTTCTTTCTATAAATAGTTGTCTTTTTCATACTGTTAGGCTCAATCAACCATAATAATATATCTTATCACAGATGTTTTACTTGTAATACCACTAGTAAATAGATATTTTTTCTAGTATTTCTACTTAACTGAAAGAGACATTATGGATTTTGTTCTTTTTTTCTCCTCACTTTCATTTGAAAGTCTAATCTATGTTTGTATAAAGGATGGAAAAATAGCTTTCAGTTAAATGCAAATCAAATCTTTGATCCAAAACAACCCAAAGTCTGCTCTTTATTTTCAAAAGTCTAAAAACTCTGATCATGTTTGCAAATACAACATTGAAAAAGTACTCATCAGACACACATACAAATGTTTCTTACATCTAAAAAACAGCTTGATTTAAAAAGACCAAGGGGCGCCTGGGTGGCTCAGTAGGCTAAGCTAAGCTAAGCATCTGCCTTTGGCTCAGGTCATGATCCCACGATCCTGGGATTGAGCCCCATATCAGGCTCCCTGCTAAGCGGGGAGCCTGCGTTTCCCTCTCCCTCTACTTGCTGCTCCCCGCTGCTTGTGTGCTCTCTCTGTCGAATAAATAAATACAATCTTAAAAAAAATAAAAATACCAAAACATATGTAATAAATCATTATTACTCTAATCTATAAAGTATAATATAAAGTGAAAAGTAATAATATTGTGTGTGTGTGTGTGTGTGTGTGTGAATACATATTCACACCTGCACAATCTCACAATTTGGTGAGATTTTTTTGCCAAATAGAGAGTGAATTTTAGGTTTGCATTTATATTCTATTGACTTGTTTGAATTCCATCAATTATCAGAAGACAAATTCAAACAAAATTGACCTAAGAGACAGTGGGATTGGCCCTGTCATGCAAGAGTAATAACCCTGACTATGTCCCATGTGAAGCAGAGAAGTGGAAGTAAGCATCTCTCTTAAGCAGGTATTCTGGGAGGCTTGTTTCTCATCAAAAGAAAGTGATTTGAAAATGAAAAATCTTCAGTAGTAATACAGGGAAAAGGAAAACCCATCTCTGCCAAGGATTCTAGATAGATAGGGAAAAAAAAATTCATGTGAAAAATTAAAAACTCAAGCTTGTACAACTAGACTTGTGCAGATATTTTCAACTTTGAAAATTATATAAATCTTATTTAAAGCCCATGAGGAACAAATGAAAGATGGCAGGAGTCTCCAAACTGTGGTGTCCATTTCCAAAAACAACACGAGCAAGATCTACAATAAAGATAATGGAAGATAACTTTTATAGATATTTTTATATGATGCACACACATATGATTCTGTGTGTATTATATGATACGATATGCAAAGCCAACCTATATATTAAATATATGTAAAACTTTAACACACACACACCAGTGATAGTGGAATCTTCATGATAATTGTAATCTCATAGGAGTGTTCTTGGAAATATTTTTACCATATAGATGTTATCAGATTATTACTGCAAAAATGTTAAATCTACAAGTTTAAAATGAAATACCTTTTCCTCTAACTCTCCAAAAACAGATGACCATGTGGACATATATCACCAGGGCCCCTCTCAGGACCTTGGATGAGGCTCAAGCAAGTGAAGGGCCCTGACCCTCAGCTTCACAGTAAATCCACCACTAGATACAGTTAATGAGAATTCTATCTGTCTTACACTAGCCAAATTTAATGATTTTCACAGTTATATAAATAACATTTCTCAAGACATAAGGTTCAAACAGACAAAAGTTTACTTTTCAGATTGGTAAAAAGCTCAATTGTAAAACAGTGACAACTGGAGTCTTTATTTCTTTAAATTGAATTATCAGCAAACAGAACAACAATAAAAATGTGTCACTCATGACAAAGAATAGAGTATATTGTAAATTAATCCCAGTCTATACCTTCACCTCAATCTAATTAAAAAATTAAAGTTGCTCTTATTTTTTTATTAGTTCCCTGGTTAATACACATCCTGCAACTTGCTGCTTTCTTTGCAGTACACTTCATTAGCAGGCAGGGGAACTTAAATACTTGTATTTTAGCTTGCCAAAACACACAGACACCTTGTTTCATTCAGTTTTGATTAATTGAAATGTGGGTTTACAAAATTCCACTTCTTAATTCTATGAGATGATGAATTCTGAAGAAATGTATTGTATCATTATTTTGTTTGTTTTAGCTAAAACAATGGCTATACAAATTACTCCTTGTGTTACTAAGCTATAGAAAGTGATCTAATGTTTTTTTAATCAGAAAAAACAAAAAAATATAGTACCTCTTACATGCTTGGCATTGTTCTCAATGCTAGAAGAATAAATTAAACAGAAAATATCCTTGCTCTCCCGTAGTTTACACTCTGGTGGAATGAAGCAGACAAAACAGTCATTTCTGCTTTGCAAATTTTTCAGAGGAAATGTTTGCATTTCTTTCGATTTATATTTCATAGATATGTTAGTGACCATAATTACCAAAAATATTATACCAAATTTCACCAAAAATAATGTCCAGATTCCTCATGTAAATTCAAAATGACTTTTTCTTCTTATTTGTATGAATATTGACAGTATGCTTACTATACTTCTTAGATAAGGAATGTTTTTGGTAAATACTGGACTAACCAATAAATCTCATATTCTTAGGGCCTAATACTATGAAATTAATTGTCATGTTTTCAATCAATGGAAACAAGGCACCAAAGACCAAATTAAAAATAGACCAAAAATATACAAGAGAAAAATGTAGAGAATGGCATCCTGTGACAATAGCAAGCAGAAAGTAAAAGCATAAATTCAGGCAATGGAAACTGAGGAATGATTAACTCTCCTGGACTGTGTCTCATCTGCTTAAGGTGGATATACATAAAATTATCAGAATAGTATTACCTCGCATCTTACATGGAACTTGAAATTTAAAGTTACTTTAGCATTTGCACACTTTTTTACTGTTTTTCTTTCTTGAGGAGGGGCTGGTGGGGAGGAACTGAAGTGTCCTTTTCTGGGTAAATATTTCCAAACCTATTGATATGTTTAAGATACTATTACTATCAACACAATACACTTTAGGAAATACTATGATAGAGTCTTTAGGGAAGATGCTGGAAGTATGTTATACTCTTGTAAGAATAAGGATTGTTTTAAGATTTATTTATTTATTTATTTATTTATTTATTTATTTATTTATTTATTTATTTTAGAGAGCGTGTGTGTGTGCACCAGGGTGGGGTGAAGGGCAGAGGGAGAAGGAGAGAGAGAATCTCAAGCAGACTCCCTCCTATGTGTGGAGCCCAACACAGGGCTCAACCTCACCACCCTGAGATCGTGACCTGAGTTGAAATCAAGAGTTGGACATTTAACCAGCTGAGCCACCCAGGCACCCTAAGAGCGTGTTTTTTTAATGCAGTTCATTGTTTTTCTACTGCTTCACCTGCAATATAATACACATAGTTTGCTAGAATTTGATTTAAATTTTGGCATTTCTTTAACACAGCGGGTCTGTGTAGTATGGGAAAAGTTAATCGTATTTATATTCAGAAGAGCCAAGTTTTTTTTGTTTGTTTGTTTTTGTTTTTGTTTTTTTTTTTAAGATTTTATTTATTTATTTGACAGAGAGAGACACAGCGAGAGAGGGAACACGAGCAGGGGGAGTGGGAGAGGGACAAGCAGGCTCCCCGCTGAGCAGGGAGCCTGATGTGGGGCTCGATCCCAGGACCCTGGGATCATGACCTGAGCTGAAGGCAGACGCTTAATGACTGAGCCACCCAGGCGCCCCGAAGAGCCAAGTTTTCTGGTTAATGCTATCATGCAAATGATTTGAACAAGGTGTTTAATAATTCTTAGTCTTAAATCTATCATAAGCTCACAGAGTTGAAGACTAAATAAAGCCACCAATTCGTACATTCATTCAGTCATTCACTTCTCAAGTGAATGTTTCTGTGGTTGTTACTGTATGAGAGACATTAAAAATGTAACTTGGTGAAAGCTAAGAAGAAGAGCTATGCAGTATTATTTGACAGCATATAATAGAGACCTCAGTCTAAGGGTTAGGCAAGAATTCTGTTAGGTATTAACATTTCAGTAGCACATGAAACCACTTAACTTTATGTCATTTAGGGACTTATTAGATGTGTCTCTCTATAGAAGAATATAAGCTCCATGAGGGCAGGCATTTAAGTATTTTGTTCACTGCTCTCTCTTCCCAGTGCCTAAAATAGGGCATGAATGAATGGAGGGGATGAAGCATTTATTATGTTGGTAAATTGGATAATGACTTTGTTCCATTGTCGTATTATGAAACTCAATAGAAATATTTTTCTTTCAAAATTTTCACTTTTACAGAAACTTCAGATGCAAGAAATATATATTTAATTTATAATTCAACATCCCTTTGATGTTTACTGAGTGCCTATTATTGCCAAACACTAAAAGGAAAAACACCTGTGTTTGTTTTATTCTATATTCAGAGAACACTTCACTTCTGACACCAAATGCCGACAATTTTCCACACCAAACGATATTCTAACTCTTCAGACACCAACAGAGTGTCCCGCAATTCAATTACAGCACTAAGTAGGCAGTATTGGGATAGACCCCACAAATTAAGAGCTCAGTTCCACAAGATTGGCTCCTACTTTAGATACTGATCACAAATAGTGAATCCCAGGTAACCCACATTTTTGTCTAACTTGGCCACAAATTGGGGGTTCTCATGATCCCCTTCTTGGTCATGTACAAGAATAAGTAAATAATATGTTTAAAGTGTTACATTAATAAAAGCTGCCATTGATTGGCTGTCTAAAAAGAATTCAAACTTTAAGTTGAGTTAATTTCATTATCTCTAATTGCCTCTCCCAACCTGAAAGAAAGATGTCATTTCTTTCTTCAATTACGGAAACCGAGGATCCACTAATTTAATTTTCATTTAATTTATCCATGCCATACTTGTAAAACTGGTGGTCTGGGCTTATGACTGTCTATTTCTTAGGTTCTCTTCAGACTTCTTTTATCTATATGCTATTTAGAAGTGTGTTGCTTATTCTACAAATATTTTAGGATTTTCCATGTATCTTTCTGCTATTGATTTCTAGTTTAATTCCACTGTGTTCTGAGAGTATTCTTTGTATGGTTTCTTTTAATTTGTTAAGATGTATTTTAGGCCAGAATGTAGTTTATCCTGGTGAATGTTTCACGTAAGCCTGAGAAGAATGTGTGTTCTGCTGTTGTTGGATGAAATGTTCTATAAATGTCAATTAGGTCCAGTTGATTGATGGTGCTATTCAGTTCAACTATATCCTCACTGATTTTCTGCCTGCTGAATCTGTCAATTTCTGAAAGAGGGCCGTTAAATTCTCCAACTATAATAGTGGATTTAACTATTTCTCCTTGCAGTTTGCATTAGTTTTTTTGGGCTACTATAACAAAGAATCATAGAAGTGAATGGCTTAAACAACAGAAATTTACTTTCTCACAATACTGGGGCTAAAAGTCTGAGACCAAAGTATTGGCAGACTTGTTTATTCATTAGTTTGTTTGTTTGTTTTCCTGTGGCCTATATCCTTGGCATGCAGGTGGCTATCTTCCCCCCTTTGCCTTCAAATGGTCTTTCTTCTGTGTGTGTCCATGTCCTAATCTCCTCTTCTTATAAAGACACCAGTTTTATTGGATTAGAGCCCACACTAATGACTTCATTATAACATAGCAATTACATCTCGGAAGACCTTATCTTCAAATATAGTTACATTCTAAGGTACCGGGGGTTAGGACTTCAATATATAAATGGGGGGGTAGTTTAGACCACAACACAACTCTTATCAGTTTTTGCCTCACATATTCTCATGCTCTGTTGTTAGATGCATACACATTAAGGATTGGTATGTCCTTACAAAGTTCTGATTTTGTAATGTTTCTCTTTATCCCTGATAATTTTTGCTTTTCTGAAGTCTCCCTGCTTTGTCTGAAATTAATATAGCTAACTTCAGATTTCTTATGGTTAATGTTAGAATGGCATATATTTGTCTATTCTTTCACTTTTAATGTGTCCGTGTCTTTATATTTAAAGTGGGTGTCCTATACTCTTAACTACAGAGAACAAATTGATGGTTACCAGGGGAGAAGTGGGGGTGGGTGGGTTAAATAGGTGATGGGGATTAAGGAGTGCATTTGTTGTGATGAGAACTGAGGTGTTGTATGGAATTGTTGAATCACTATATTGTATACCTGAAACTAATATTATACTTTATGTTAACTATCTGGAATTTAAATAAAAACTTAAAAAAATAAAGTGGCTGTCCTATAGAGAACAGTAGTTGGGTCTTGTTTTTTTGTCCACTTTTTTTTTTTAATTGGTGAATTTAGACCATTTACATTTAAAGTGATTTTTGAGCTGGAGGAGTTATGATGGCAGAATACTAGGAGGACCTTATGTTTGCCTTGTCCCTCAAACACAATCTTGAAAAAGAAAAGCAAAGCAGGAGGCATCACAATTCTAGGTTTCAAGCTATATTACAAAGCTGTAGTCATCAAGACAGTATGGTACTGGCACAAAAACAGACACATAGATCAATGGAACAGAATAGAGAACCCAGAAATGGACCCTCAACTCTAAGGTCAACTAATCTTTGACAAAGCAGGAAAGAATATCCAATGGAAAAAGGACAGTCTCTTCAACAAATAGTGTTGGGAAAACTAGACAGCAACATGCAAAAAATGAAACTGGACTACTTTCTTATACCATTCAAAAAATAAATTTAAAACGGATGAAAGACCTAAATGTGAGACAGGAGTCCATCAAAATCCTAGAGGAGAACACAGGCAGCAACCTCTAAGACCTTGGCCGTAGCAACCTCTTACTAGACATATCTCTGGAGGCAAGGGAAACAAAAGCAAAAATGAACTACTGGGACTTCATAAAGGTAAAAACCTTCTGCACAGCAAAGGAAACAATCAACAAAACTAAAAGGCAGCCTATAGAATGGGAGAAGATATTTGCAAATGACATATCTGATAAAGGGTTAGTATCTACAATCTCTAAAGAACTTATCCGACTCAATACCCAAAAACCAAATAGTCCAGTTAAGAAATGGACAGAAGACATGAATAGACAGCTTTCCAAAGAAGACATCCAGATGGCCAATAGACACATGAAAAGATGCTCAACATCACTCATCACCAAGGAAATACAAATCAAAACCATAATGAGATACCACGTCACACCTGTCAGAATGGCTAAAATTAACAACACAGGAAACAACAGATATTGGCAAAGATGCAGAGAAAGGGGAAACCTCTTGTACTGTTGGTGGGACAGCAAACTGGTGCAGCCACTCTAGAAAGCAATATGGAGGTTCCTCAAAAAGTTAAAAATAGAACTACCCTATGACCCAACAACTGTACTACTAGGTATTTACCCAAAGGACACAAAAATACTGATTTGAAGAGGCACATTCACCCTGATGTTTATAGCAGCATTATCAACAATAGCCAAATTATGGAAAGAACCTAAATGTCCATCAACTGATGAGTGGATAAAGAAGAGGTATATACACAAGGAATGTTACTCAGCCATCAAGAATGAAATCTGGCCATTTGCAACAACCTGGGTGGAGCTAGAGTGTATTATGCTAAGCAAAATAAGTCACTTGAGAAAGACGAATACCGTATGATTTCACTCCTATGTGAAATTTAAGAAACAAAATAGATGAACATAGGGGAAGGGAAAAAAGAGAGAGAGAGAAAGAGAGTGGGAAGCAAGCTATAAGAGACTCTTAACTATAGAGAACAAACTGAGGGTTGATGGAGGGGACATCGGCAGGGGATGGGCTAAATGGGGGATGGGTATTAAAGAGGGCATTTATTGTGTTGAGCACTTGGTGTTATATGTAAGTGATGAATTACTACATATTCCTCAAACCAATATTACACTATGTGTTAACTAACTATAATTAAATAAAAATTTGAAAAAAAAGTGATTGTTGATTTGTTGGGTTACTATCTACCATGTTTGTAACCATTTTCTACCTGTTGAATATGTTCTCCTTTTTTTGTTGTTTTTTTCCTCTTGTTTTAACTGAGTATTTTACTTTATTTTATTTTATTTTAAAGATCTTATTTATTTGTTTGTCAGAGAGAGAGTGAGAACGCACAAGCAGGGGGAAGTGGCAAGCAGAGGGAGAGGCAGGCTCCCTGCTGAGCAAGGAGCCTAATGTCGGACTTGATCCCAGGACCCTGGGATCATGACCCGAGCTGAAGGCAGATGCTTAATCGACTGAGCCACCCAGATGTCCTGTAACTGAGTATTTTATATGATTTTATTTTCTCTCCTCTCTTAGCACATCAAATATATTTTTCAATATAATTTTAATGATTGTCTTTAAATATTGCAATACATATCTACAAGTAATCTAAATCCACTTTCAAATAACACTGTATCACTTCACAAGGAGTATTAGGTAGCTTATAACGAGTGTTTCCATACCTTACTCACTAGGTGTCATTCATTTAACTTATCTATAAGTTATAATCACCTAATACATTGTTTTATTTTCATTTTGAATTGTTATCTATTGGAGCAGCTTAGAAGAAAAATTTTAAATGTATCTTACTTGTATTTATTCTTTCTCTAATGCTATCCTTTTTTATGTAGATACGCGTTTCTGACTTATTATTTTCCTCCTCTATGAAGAATATATTTTAACATTTCTTGCAAGCCTCGTCTATTGGCATCAAATTCCCTCATTTTTTTGTTTGTCTGAGAAAGTATTTTTCTCCTTTACATTTGAAGGGTAATTTCACTGCATAGAAAATCCTAAATTGGTGAGTTTTCTTCTTTCAACCCTTCAATTTATTCCACTCTCTTTTTGCTTGTGTGACTTTGAAGAGAATTCCAATGTAATTATTATCGTCCTCTGTAGGTAAGATCTCTCCCCCGATCACCAGCTTCTTTCAAGATTTTCTTTTTGTCTTTGACTTTTCTGAAGTTTGATTATGATATGCCTAGTGTAGATTTTTGTTTCTTAATTCTGCTTTGTTTTGTCTAAGTTCCTGAATTTGTAGCTTAGTATTGGTTTGTAATTTTGGAAAATTCTCAACAATTATCATTGCAAATATTTCTGTTACTCTGTTCTCACTTCTTTTAGTATTTATATTATGCTAATATTACATTACACATTTTGTAATTTTTTTAGTATATTATGCTAATAGTACGTTACACATTTTGTAATTTTTCTCACACTTCTTGAATATTCCATACTTTATTTTTCATTCTTATTTTTGCCTGTCAGTTTTGGAAGCTTTTATTGACATATCTTCAAATTCACTGATTCTTTCCACAGCTGTGTCCTCTCTACTGAGGAGCCAATCAAAGCAATTCTTCATTTCTTTTACAGTGTTTGCTTTCTAGCATTCCCTTTTGATTTGTTCTCAAAGTTTCCTTTACTCTGCTTACACTGCACATCTGTTCTTGAGTGTCATCCACTATTTCCAGTAGAGAGTATAGCTATTATCATAGTTATTTTATTTTATTTTTTTAAGATTTTATTTATTTATTTGACAGAGAGAGACACAGCGAGAGAGAGAACACAAGCAGGGGGAGTGGGAGAGGGAGAAGCTGGCTTCCCGCGGAGCAGAGAGCCTGATACGGGGCTTGATCCCAGGACCCTGGGATCATGACCTGAGCCGAAGGCAGACGCTTAACGACTGAGCCACCCACACACCCCAATCATAGTTATTTTAAATTCTAGGTCTGATAACTTCAAAATCTCTGCCACATATTAGTGTGTTTCTAATGCCTGCTCTATCTCTTTTGACTGTGTTTTCCTTGAATTTTACCATACCTTGTAATTTCTTATTGAAAGTTGGGCATGATATTGGTTAATAGAAAAGGAGATAAGTAAGTTTTTAATGTGAGGTTTTATATTTATTTTTAATATATAAATGTATTTATATTGAGTTAGGCTGTGTTTAATGTTTCATGTGGCTGTAAGTGTCAGAGGCTTCATTTCCTTTAATGTCTTTATTTATGGTTCCATTGTTGCCTTTGGGTCTCTTTAGAAACTTCTTAAATAAAGTCTGTAATAGCTCTCCCAGTTGTAATCCATTGTTATATTGGAGTACTGTCGATAAGGTGTCAAAGCATTAGGTAGAGGAAGTATTCTATAACCACATGATTAAATCATTGTTTTTAATGGGCAAGAGTCCCTGGGATGTGATCTTCAGAAGCTTCTTACCACTTTTTCCTCTCCATATGTGTGACAGAGAGGGTAGAAAGGCTCAAGTTATATAATTGCCCTTTTCTTTCAATATATTAGATTGTGGTAAAGCAGCTTCCCCTGAGAACAGGACTTTGCTACTGAGAACAGAATGTTCTGGGCATGCATCAATATAGTTACTTTTCTGCTCTACCTACTAAAAGCAAGAAGCAATTTTTCTCTAGTCATTAAATGAGAAGCTGATGGGCTCTTAGAAATAAAACCCATAAAAATGTGGAAGCAACCAAATGCCTATTCCTCCAGGAGTTTTTAACTCTCAAGCTAGCAGGCTCAGCCTCCATGTATCAGTCAGTTACAGAGTGTTCTTACCTGTTACTGACCCTAGTGGCTTCTATTCCAAGTATGCTGTGATTCTCTGTATTTGAGTTTTTTCAGTTTTCAGGACATCTCTTTATCTGTCACCTCAGTTCTCTGGTGGATTTAAGAAGAATTGAATTTTAATTTGTTCAGCCTTTTACTTTAAGTTTGGGAGTGACAACTTCCTAGCTCTTTATACTTTGAGGCAGAAACCAGAAGTGGGGACAGCCTATTTCAGATGCCCACATTTTTACCAGTTATATCCAAATCTCAAAGTGATAGCATGTGTTGGGGTGGAGGGAAAAGAGGGAGTTTTGTAACCATCCAGGCAATCAGTGATGAGAACATAAATTAGGCAGCCGATACATATAGTCAAATTTTCTCTGTTGTCAGAACAACAAAGTAAGTGGTAAGTACATGGCTAAACAACTTCAATATCTCAAGTTTGAGATTAATGCAAACTGGAAACCATTTTCTAGGTTATATCATATGCATTGAACATTTGATTCATAGATTCTCATCAATATGTATGTGGTTGTTACTCAAAATGCCAAATAATAGGACTTTTTTTAAAGTAAGCCCACTTAAATTATGATATTTTTTGAAAAAAAATCTAAATTATTAAATTCATGTAGTAAATAGATGGACAATGGCAGAATGCAGTAATATATGAGGTTGCATTAGGCCTGATTTGGGGGCTTCAGTGGTTCTGACAAAAACTGTTAAAGTCGTGCGTGGAATTTAAAGAGGAAACATACCAAATTTTATCTCCATTTTTCCAATTATTCAATGTATATATTTTTAGGTAACTGACTTCTTTACCATGATCACAATTCCTGTTATCATTTTTATATAAAGTTTATGTGAACAACTTTTATCAAAATATTATCTTTCTTTCTTAGTATATCTAATTGATAGCATCATTTATATGTATTAAGGATGGCTTAATTTCTCAAGTAATTTTTTTAAAAGGACTATGGTTTTTCTACTACATTGTACCCATAGTTTTAGTTTTTGGCATCCTTTTCTAAAACCAAGCTCCTGTGTTTTCACAATTTCATGTAGTAGAAATTCAACCTGGCATTTTTATTGAGGAAATTGACTGGCTAGCAGTGAGTTTTGTATTCTTGAGGCTTTGTTTCCTAGTTAGACAATAATTTGCTGTTCACTTAATCTGAAATGTTACGTAAGAAAATGCAAAGTGTTTTATATATATTATAAATAATACATTTATTTATCTATCTTCTAAATATATACAGAATTTATTGGTAAGGAGAACTTCTAAATCAAAGGATTTGAAAATTATTTGTCTTTCAAATCCTTTGATTTTTAACATGAGTTTATATATATGATATTTATGTTTTTAAAAATTTATGCCACAAATATATGACACTTTGGTATTCAAGATTCAGGGATCTAAAGAGTACCAGTCACATACTATCCATTTCTGAATATCTCCCCAGAATTTGACTTGATATAAGCTATAATGATCAACATTGCATAAGAAACTTTCTTTTAGCTTTGTCTCCCCAAGTTAAATTCAGTGATCACAACCGTGGTACTCATAATCCTTACAATAATTAAAAAAAAGAACAACAAATGCTTATATTCCTGAAGTATTTCCATAGCCATGTAGAAGGATTCTTTGCACAAAAAGAATAAAGGCTGAACTAAGCTATACTATTTAAGAGCTCATATCAAGAAGAATATGAAACCATATAGTTAAACCAAAATTATCACTATTAAAAGCTTAAAAATTATACCAACATATTTAGGTCAGTGACTTGTAAGAATAAATAGAAGAATATTCTTAAGCTTTCTTATTATTTTATTTTATTTTATTTTTTGGATTCATGAAATGGATATTATTGATATAAAGTGCATGTTCAATTTTATATCTTTTAATATATGTTGCCAATTAATGCTCTAGGTCTGTGTAGCCACATGTATAAAAGACTGCTCATTTCTTTGAAGTACTGTCTTTACTCAGTATTTATTCTCAGTATTTACTCAGTATTAAAGTCAAATAGGGAGAGAATATCATCTCATTATTGCTTAATTTATATATTTTAATACTAACAAGGTTATTCCTTTCCTATAACTTATAGTTTATATATTTTTTTCTCTTTCAAGAAATCCATTCATTTCCATGTAATGTCAGTTTGCATATATTTTCATTACTTGTAAAAGGTTTTTATATATTGAAGCCATTCATCTTGTCTTGTTATATAAATTTAAAATATCACAGTACATTCCACTAATGATTTTATTGGGAAAAATATTGAAAATTAAAGAAAAAAAAGAGAGAATCTAATGAAATAAAACTCTAAACAAAACAGTAGAGTTGATCAATAATACAAATTTTAACAAACCAATTTATAAAAAGATAAATAAGTGAAGAGATGGAAAAAATGTAAATACTAAATGATAATGGTAAGAAAACTGAAAGGGCTTTATTAATATTACACAAACTAATAGCTGGGAAAAGACATTACAATGACAAAAAGTGCATTCATCAAGAAGAAACAATTGTATAAATGTGTGTATATGCATATGTATACATACACTTATGAACATATATTCAAAATAAAGGAAGCAAAACTCACACAAATAAAACATATTTAAAATTGTAGTTGATGATATTATCATTCCTTTCTCAGTAATTAGTTGAAGCAGTCAAAAAGGATATCTTAATGCTTAATAGAAAGCTTGAATAACTTTATCAACCAATTTGTATACAACATATAGTTGTTTTGCTTTTTTATCCACCATGAAAATCCCTGCATTTTAATTGGTTTATCAATTTACATTTAATATAATGATCAATAAAGTAATACTCAGTATGGTTAAGTTTAAATATATCAGCTTTTGATGTGTTTTCCATTTATTCTTTTTTGTATTCCTAATTGCTTCATTCCCTATTTTGGATTAGTTGAGAAGTTTCTGGTTTTCCATTTTATCTCTTAATTGACTTACTAATTATAGTTCTTTTTCTCATTATTTGTCGCTCTTAAATTTACAGTATGCCACTTCAGCTTATTACAGTCCATGTTAAATTTATATTATATCAGTTCATGTGTAATTTGTATCATTATGCCTACATTATGACATTAAATTTGCACGTCTCCACATGTTTTCCTGCACTGGGGTCTGAGGAATCATGCATATCTATGCTTTTTGTATTGCTCTCAGCCTATCCCTACTAATGCTATCAGCTAGGAATGACAAGTGCTCACCAGGGCCCATACTACTTGGGGCAGCCCCCACAGACATTTCCTCAACCAGAGCCAATTTTGTGGATGGACTGGCCTTTGTGGTTCTTATGATTGCAAGATGCACTTCAGCAACAACCATTAAGAAACTTTGAAGAAACAAGATTTATTGATCACAAATCCTAGAGGGTACATGACACGCCCAAGGGCCACATAGAGAGATTGAGAATAGAGACAGAGAATGTGCTAATGCACAGAGAGCTCTGCCTTTATGAGGGTTCAAGAGCAGTGTGCCCAGGGTTTCGTGGGTTCCTTAGGTTCTGTTTGCCTTTCTTCAATCTTTTATTTTTCCATTCCACAACCTCGATCATCTCCATTGTCCTATCTCCAAGTTCACTAATTCTTCTGCCTGCTCAGATTTACCTTTGAATTCCTCTAGTGAATTTTACATTTCAGTTATTAAGTATTTCTACTCTAGACTCTTTCTTTGGCTTCTTTTTTAGGTGTGTTTTTTTTTTAACCTCTTGATATTTCCAATTTATTCATATATCATTTTCCTAACTTTTTCCACATCTTACTTTAGTTCTTCAAGCATATTTAAGGCCTTGTTTTAAGTGTTTGTCTAATAAATCTGCCTTCACAGCTTTTTTCAGGGACAGTTTCTGTTGATTTATTTTTTTCCTTTGAATATGCCATAATTTCCTGTTTCTGTCTTTTGTTTTGTTTTTTTCCTATTTCCTTGTGATTTTTGTTGTTGAAAAATAGACATTTGAATCTAATTATGCAGTAACTCTGGAAATTAGATTCTCTGCCTTTCCCATCATTTGTTCCTTTTTGATATTGTTTTGGTTTTTCTGATTCTTGTAGGCCCTCTCTGTGCTGATGATCAGCCTGGGGTATAAATTTAAGGTCTTTTCAGGTCTTTCCTAAGTCTTTTCCGGGACATCGTGGTTCACTTTCTAATTTTCCTCATGTATGCAGTTGTTTTGTCTTTAATTTTGGGCTCCCAAAATGGGGAAAATGAGATAAATAAAAGACGAGGCAAGGGCGCTGGCCTTTTAAGTCCCCTGTTAAGTTTTTTCAGCCAAAAGAGGGGCAGGCTTACAGTTAACTGCAGGGAAGGCATAACAAAAATGGCCACCAGCCTTTTTGTCTGTATTTCTTTGACCAGAAACAGCAACTGATGATCAGAGCACAGATCTCTGATATTTCAAGAATAGGATCCTTTTAACTCAACTTAGCTCCTTCAAGCTATGTGCTGGGTGCTCCAAAAATACATGCACAGATGTCTGCCATTGGGCTGGGGGTTGGGGGGAAAGGTAGCCACTACTGTGCTAAGAACTAAAATTGACTGAAATTACAAATTGACCACTATTTACCTTCCAAGCCTCTCTCTGGAAGTTGCAAATCTTCAATACATTACAGAGTTCCAACATATTTACATCAAACATACTCCACCAGTGCAATTTTTGTCTAGGTGAGGAAACAGATTCTTGGCACTTCCTACACCACTATCTTTCCCAAATCCAATGTTGTCTTATTTTAAAGAGGATTAAATTTTGGTTCTACAGGCTGTTAATTTATGTATGGATCTTCTTAGTGTGGAAAACTTACAGTGGTAAATAAGGGTGACTGAAAACAATCAGAAGCAAAGGGAATTATTTCCAGGGAATATTTATAAAAATAAGGTATCTAGTATTTTAAAAATCATAAACAGAATAGCTTATATTTTCTGAATTATTTATGTGCACAATGCATTGTAGTGAATATGGTGGATTATAAGAGAGACATTGATTATTATTTCCTGTTTTGGAGATATATTTTTAAAGTATTTTGCAGTTTATATTCTTCATCTGTAGAGTGGGAAAGGTATCGTTAAATAATACTATGTAATTAAAATGTTTTAAAAACTATAAATCCTTAGAGAAATAAAAAAATCTTTTTTAATCTTTATAATCCAGCATGGATTGTATATACAAGAAGATCATGAATAAAAAACAATTTACCACCTTCCAGAAAAATGTTTAGAATTATATATTTTGTAAGATAGTAATAATTATTTATGTAAATGTGTCAGAGACCCAATCTTGATGAAAATGCATCTTAATATTCATTTGTTTTTCTAAATATTCATGAAAGTAAATGAAATGTGTACTTAGCCATTTGTTATCCTGGAAGTTAGAAGCTAATGTAGATTTTAAAACATCATAGGTAAATCATTTAATCTGTTTTACGCTTCATTCTCCTTATCTGCACAGAGACTTAATTGGGCTACCATGACCTCTCTGTATGATTTCTAATATCCTATGTGTATTAGCTAATGGAGTAAAACCTTTTGATCCTTGTAATCTCATAATTTGAGAATTAATGATATAATTACTT
The DNA here is from genome assembly GCF_004348235.1 of Phoca vitulina. NCBI lineage: Eukaryota > Metazoa > Chordata > Mammalia > Carnivora > Phocidae > Phoca > Phoca vitulina. The sequence continues at coordinate 76,648,890 of NW_022589711.1, read as the reverse complement.
GAATAGACTCTGTCAAAGAGATGACATAGTAAATGCTACGTAAAAGTTGAATGCAGCAAGGCCGATAAAACATTTTTTAATGTATGTAAAATATCTCCTCAATATATTTTGAGGACCATAAATGTAATTAAAGGTAGGAATTGTGATATTTTAATATTAGAGATTTGTATAGTATTTTTGTCAGTTGTTTCACATAACTTCCTAATACAGAATTATATGCCATCAAGTTAGGGCTAACTCTGGAATAGACTCTGAAGTAATGTGAAGACTAATGGAAAGTTAAAAAAAAAAATTGTACATTTATCAAGAACTGTAGGAGAGAAAAAAAGGAAGCAGTAATGGCAGGAAGGATCACTGATCAAATCTTGGTTTTTAGTAACTGATGTAGGTAGTCAGGGAAATATTCATAAATATTTGCAGAATAATAGTGACACACAGCTTCATGTACGCTCAATTACCTTGTTTACGGAACATTGTAATGAGAATACTTGACTTGAATGTCTTAATCTATGCTAAAGATATTCATTGTTAATATTTTATTTTCTCTTAATTTAAAAAAATATTAAACTAAAATGAAAAAAATACATCTATGTAATTTAATTGTGCGTACTGCTGCAATATGTAATTAAACATCTGTTTTTTTAAATGCAATAAGAAAAATGATATAAAATAAGTCCTTAGCTAAGAGAGTACTATTTTAAAAAATCAATTATTCTCTGAAACACAGCAAGCTGCTTTTCAGAAATTACAACAAAGCAAACTGCTGGTAACCATCCTACTGTATATCCATTTCTCAAAATAGTACAAGCACTTTCACAAAAAAACCAAGTCATTCATTATAAAATGCCCCCAAGGCATAGATTTTCTCCAAGTGAGCTTCACATTTTTCCTTTGCAAAGAAAATCAATTTCAAAAATAAGGAGAAATGCTTAGCAAGAACAATGCAGTTGCTTTAAGTATATGTACTGACTCTACAGTGTATAAACATGGATATTTGAATACTATTTATACTTGTAATTTAAACAGTTGAGCAGATATTTTTACTGAATGTTTAAATGCAAAGAACATTTGCAATAGCATTCATTGTGTACCATAACATATACTGCAAGTAAAATTCGTATAATAATATTTTAAGCTTTTCAAATAATAATTACTCAAATCCTGTATTTAAGTACAAGTGTGTTATGAAAATGAATGATTTCATAAGATGACACATTATAATAGATTCTCCTCAAGCTACATAACCTTCAAAATATCTGAAATCATTAGTATTAGCATTTCCAAATAAGCACTTTGTTCTTTTAGCAGTGAAACAATATATTATTTTAACACCTGTTGACAGTTACATTCACAGATATGACTAATTCAGAAAAATACATTTTCATTTATGTATATGGACAAAGTTGGACCAAAAAAGCAGGCTCATTAGATAAGTGTTGCAGTTTTAGGAGAAGTTATTTGTCCTCGGGGGGCCTGGGTGGTTCAGTAGGGTAAGCATCTGCTTTCAGCTCAGGTAATGATCCCAGGATCCTGGGATCAAGCCCTGTATGGGCTCCCCGCTGAGTGGGGAGTTTGCTTCTCCCCCCTCGCCCCTCCCTCTGCTCATGCTCTCTCTCTTTCTCTCAAATAAATAAATAAAATCTTAAAAAAAAAAAGTTACTTGTCCTAGTATGTAACTTAACTCATAACAAACAGCACCTTCTGGATAGTAAGTAGAACAAGTTGGGTACTCCCTTCCCAGGGAGTGTGTCTCCCCTTTGCACGATACTCAACTACGTATTTTAAATCATATAAAATTGTAATTATTCAGTTTGGGATTAGTAAACACAATTTTCCTATTCTTTCAAGTTATAAAACTTTCTCCTTTGAGTGTTAGAATGAGTAATCAAGAATAGCCCACGATATGACAAAATTATTGGTAATCTTAAGTGTTGATTCATGTATAAGAGTAGTCTAGCTTTTGAGATCTGCTTGGTTTTTTGCTGTTGTTGTTTTGTTGTTTTTTTTTTTTTTTTTGGAACACTAGAAATAAACACCTGTAGTGAACTTACCTACTTCTATAGACTTCTATCATACTTGTTCCAGTCGGCTGAATGTCTAGGTATATACTTCTGATTATTATATGTTTAGACATGTTCTCTGATGGCTACATTTAAGATAAACAAAATAAAGGTAAAGTAAATGCAAAATGAACAAATTCTTCTTAGGTTTTTTTTCTTAGTTCTACCGAATATTTTGAAGACAAATTAATCTATGAACATTTAACAAATTGACAGATATGTTAAAATTGTATAAAGATGAGCTCATTTTTATTTATACCGCACATTACATTTTTAAAATAGCTTCACATGTATATTTGAAGCTCAATACAATAAGGGGAAGTAAGTACTGGCAGAGATTACTTCCAAATTAGATATGAGAAGCTGAGGCTTTGGTCTCGAGACTTGTCAAAAATCACAGAGCTCCATGAATTAGCCCTATCCTCAATACTAATAATTTATTTATTACCCTATTCCCTGTAGGTTTTATGTTCTACTATAAAGGGAGAAAACTGAACTTAATCCTTTTGCATTTATACTGCATTAGAACTTTAAAAAATGTGAAGAAAACATATTTGGCTGTATGTATTTGGGAAAAGCAGTAACTATTTCCCATTGTAGGCATTTTAAGTGATACTGCATATAACAAGTTCAAGAAATCCATTTGACGTTGTTTGTGTCAGAAGTTTGTAATTAAACAGAGGGCTTGTAATAAAGAGTTCAACTCCATATTTGATGTTTGTTGGCTGACAGATTCCAAGCCCTGCAATGACCCCTTTCTCTTCTGTCCCACATCTGGGAAGGCCTAGATGCTCCCTCCTTTGGCACTGGTAAGAGGTTCAAATTATGAATGCCTTGGCTGTCCTGCATAGAAACCCTCACCCCAGCTCTACTCTAAAACTACCGCAAAACTCCAAATTAGTTTTACCTTTCCGCAGAAAGCCTCATTATGTATATAGAACTTTTCATACTTTCACGGTGTATGTGCAAAATCCTTGGCATTGCTCTGAACCAAATTTTGAGAGAGAAGTGTATCTTACCTCTATTTAGTGTCCAGGGCAGCACATTATGTATAAAACTCCTATTAACATCCAAGTGATCAATAGCAGATTGTATATGTCAATCTTCATTTTTTTTTCTTTTGTTTGTAAAGAGAATATAAATTAGTCAAGTTTATATCCTCCTAGAGTGAGTGAGTGAGTGCAGGCAAGGAAAAAAGCATCTTTTTGGATATGAGTTTTGGTACATTTAAGAAAAATCAATCTATGTTCTTAGTCACATCTCATTTATGTTCATAAATTAGGTACGCCTATTCCCATCAACTTATATTCATATATTTATAGTCATTGTGGATCATTTAGTCACTATGGATTAAATGTTGATATTTGAGTGCATCACTACAGTATAAAATTCTTTATGTAAAAAAAATGTTGAGTATACTTTGTACAGCTCTAAAAAATATCCAATCTTTTTACAAGTTACTGTTTGTGACAATTCTGAATCATCTCCTGTGTGCCAGTTGGGTCTATCAGTGACATGGCTTTCCAATGTCAATCAATTAACATAGTGTAAAGTACTTAACCAATAAATAAATTAATCCAGACCTCAGCTGGATGTCTTTGTTGACAATAATAGGGATGATATTTCTGCTAAAATTTATAGCTATTTATCTGCCCTTGGATTTCTGATTATTCATACATTATCTGCTTTGCATAAAGGTATTCTGTACCACGGGTATCACTCCAGAAGTATAATCATCTATAATCTGTATGACATCATAATAATTCTGGAATGTATCACTGTGTTTGTTAAAATAAAGTCATACCAAAAAAAAAAGAAGAAGAAAAAATAAAGTCATATCATTTATGGTAAATTTTCTATCAATTTTCACACTGGCAAAATGAGATCCACTGTTTATTTTATATCTTGACCTGTATGGTCCCTTTCCTTCATTTTTCTTTCTGTTATTTTGGAAGATATACAAAATTTGAGTTTGGTTCCTAGATGGCTATTTTTTTAATGTTTAAAAATATACTATCCTCCAGGGCCAGGTTCCAGCGTCCTCAGTCATATTGAAGAATGACGAAAACAAACAAATAAAATTCTAGAAATAGTACTTTGAAGAAAATCCATAGGACCTTTGTGCAAAGAGTAAAGTATCGCAAAATTCCTTCTGTTTTGCAGTCAAATGCTCTACCACTGAGCTATACCCCCGAAATTCCTTCTGTTTGGGGGCACCTCAAACGACTGAGCCACCGACTCTTGGTTTCAGCTCAGGTCATGATCTCATGGGTCATTAGATTGAGCCCTGTGTGGGGCTCCCCACTTGGGGGAAGTCTGCTCGAAAGAGTCTCTCCCTCCACCCCTACCCCCACTTGCTCTCTGGCGCACGTGCTCTCTCTCTCTCCCAAATAAATAAATCTTGAAAAAAAAATTTTTTTTTAATTCCTTCTGTTTAAAGTTTGGTTCAGCAACGGGAGCCTGGGTGGCCTGGGTGGCTCAGTTGCTTGAGCATCTCACTGGCTCAGGTTTTGATCTCGAGGTCCTGGGATGGAGCCTTGCATGGGCCTCCTTGCTCAGCAGGGAGTCTGCTTGTCCCTCTCCCTCTGCCTCTCCCCCCACTGGTGCTCTTTCTCTCTCTCTCTCAAATAAATAAAATTGTATAGAAAAAAAATCTGGCTTAGCAAGAAAAGGTCTCAATTAAGGAAAGAAGAGAGATGTTTTCCATCAGATTAGCAGTAACAATAGAGAAAATACCATTTGAACACTATAACAATAATAAATGAAATAAATGTTGATGGCATCTAAAGGAACAGAGAAAAGCAATTTGGCTAACAATTATGGTGATAGGTCAATTTTATCCTCTCCTATTCTTGCATTTACCATTCTCTCCACCCCTAATCCTATGACTCAAATTCCTGCATGCCCCGCTGTTCACCTCTTCCTTCACCTCATACTTTTTAGAGTTCTCTGATGCTCTATCCATAAGCTACCTGGAAGTGATAACTACAAAGATCATATCACAAGGACAACCTTTGAACATTGTTCTCTGTGCTATGGCAAATGTTTCGGTGTATGCCATTTACACTTAGAACACTTGCTCCTGGCTCCCCTCCACCTTTCTGATTTTTTTTTAAATTTTATTATGTTATGTTAATCACCATACATTACATCATTAGTTTTTTTAAATTTTTTATTGTTATGTTAATCCCCATACATTACATCATTAGTTTTAGATGTAGTGTTCCATGATTCATTGTTTGTGCATAGCACCCAGTGCTCCATGCAGAACGTGCCCTCTTTAATACCCATCACCAGGCTAACCCATCCCCTCACCCTTCTCCCCTCTAGAACCCTCAGTTTGTTTTTCAGAGTCCACAGTCTCTCATGGTTCGTCTCCCCCTCCGATTTTCCCCCCTTCATTTTTCCCTTCCTGCTATCTTCTGCTTTTTTTTTTTTTTTTTAACATATAATGTATTATTTGTTTCGGGGGTACTGATTTCTTGTTGTCATTAGCACAGTGGGATAAATAGAAGAATCTTGTTCTTGGATTAGAATTGTATTCTTGGTAAAACAAAACAAAACATTTTTTTACATTTTAGAACATCCTCTTATTTTCCAAGGACACACACAGAGATTGAGTCTAGATTTTTACCTTAGTTCTCCAAAAGAAGAAAAAATATAAAATGTTTAAAAAAGAAAAAAGGTGCCTGAATGGCTCAGTCAGTTAAGCGTCTGCCTTGGGCTCAGGTCATGATCCCAGTGTCCTGGGATCAAGTCCCGATTTGGGCTCCCTGCTCAGAAGGGAGTCTGCTTCTCCTTCTCCCCCTTGCTCATGCTCTCTCTCGTTATCTCTCTCTCAAATAAGTAAAATCTTAAAAAAAAAAAAGAAAAAAGAAAAAAATCTTAAATCTCTAGTTTTAAAGTTTTCAACTATAAATGTATTTTCTAATATGAGTAATTTATAATCATGGTTAGTTTTCATACCCCTCATCATGACCCACACACACTGTTTTTTTCTGATAATTTTCTAGGTATTTGTACAAGTTTAAAATTTATTATTTTTTTATTTAGAAGATATTTACTTTTAACATACAGATAATTTTTTTAAATATCCACTTAATTATTGTAGGGTATACTTTTGCCGTTATTTTAGCTTTATTGCATCATTGTCCTAGAAAGTAATATATAAGACATTAATCCTTTGGAGTGTGTTGAGGTTTAATTTTTGGCCTGATACAGAGTCTATTTTTGTAAGATTTCCTGTGTACTTAGAAAAAATGTGTATTGAAATAAACAGTTTGTATTGAAATCTAAGTGTATCTAATAAATTAAATACTAATGAATAGTATTGTTTAGATTTTTTATCTGTGTGTTTTGTCTATTTAATCAGCTTCTGGGGATGATGTATTAAAATTACTAATTTCAGTGTTGATTTATCATTTCTCTTTGTATTTCTGTCATTTATCACTTGATATATTTTAAGGTATGTTAGAATATGCATATTTAATAGTAATGAATATAGGTTCTAGTTTTATATATATTATGTCTATGTATTTTAATCCCTTATACATTTTTATTAATATAATAATTATTATTATTAATTTATAATAATAAGCTAACATAACTAATAACTAATATAATTTATCATTAATATAATTCTATTTTGTATAGATATTAAAGTTAATACCTCAAATTTGGGGGCTTCATGATTGCCTAGTGTGCTTTATTCCATCAATCTATTTTCAAGCTCTCTGTGGGTTTTTTTGTGTTAAAAAGATCTCCTATTGACAACATAAAATTTATGTATTGTTTTTATTTTTTTATTTTTTTAAAGATTTTATTTATTTATTTGACACACAGAGAGAGAATGCACAAGCAGGGGGAGCAGCAGAGGGAAAGGGAGAAGCAGGCTTCCCGCAGAGCAAGGAGCCTGATGAGGGACCCAATCCCAGGATTCTGGGATCATGACCTGAGCCGAAGGCAGCCACTTAACTGACTGAGCCACCCAGATGCCCCAGTACGTATTGTTTTTAAATACTATGTGAGAGTCTTAATGGTTTAATGCACATACATTGATTATCCCTACAGTTGTATGAGAAACTGGTTATGCTATATTTTGTTCTTATAGTGGTTCTCCCTACTCTACACACATATTTGTATTATTTCCCCATTTGATTTTTAAATTATTATTTACTTCCTTTATAAAAAACATGTACTCATGTATTTTTGTATTTCACTCCTTCTTCCCATTATTTAGATATTACCTGGAATTTAGTTCTGAGTCTTATCCATATGCTTTTCCTTTACTTTAGTCTGTCTTTTATTATGACTTTTCACGTATTCTTTTTACTTGCCAAATCTTTTGTAACAGATCATATATTTGTTTTTTATATTATCATAATACTTTAGCTAAAATTGTTTTTATTATGAGCAATGTGGATTTACATATGTAAGAATATATTCGTAACTTATTTGAATACAAATTTGTCTGGCTATAACATTGAAGGTTCAAAATAATTTTCTGCCATTAACTAAACTTTAATACTTCATTATCTTCTTCAATACAATGTTTTTGTCAAGAAGATCTATTTTAAATTTATTATTTTCCTATCAGTTAAACTTCTTTATGGATACTTTTACATTTTTCCTTTTGTTCAAACATTTTCAGATTTCATTGTAGTATATCCAGGTCGTGGTTATTTATTTTATTTCCTATTTGGCATTTGATGGACACTTTCATGCAGAATTCTTAATACTGAATCATGTATCTTCAATATTTCTTCAAATATTTTTTCCTATTTGAATTCTTTTCTTCTTATGTGATTTCTATTATCCCAACATTGGCTCTTGTGTTTCCATACTCCTGATCTTAAATTTTCTTTTTTATTGCCTACTTTTTATCTTTCCATTCTGCCTTTAACATTTAGCTAGATCTTTGGTGACATGTATTCCATCTTAGGGTTTTGGGTTTTTTTTTTAACCTTTATAGGTTTTATTAAGTAAAAGCTCCATATAGTTTGGAATGGCTTTGGTTCATGTTGCTATCAATGGAATGGCCTTTGGAATGGCTTTTGGTTCATGTTGCTATCATGTTTCTGTATATATCTAAATATATGTATGTATGTATGTGCATGTGTGTGTTTCATACTGATATATATGTACATATATATTTATGTATATATACTCATGCATATATACATATATGTAAATATGTAAATATATGTACACACACACACAGACACATATATATTTCAGTTTGGTGTCTTTCTTTTAAGGTAGCTTTGAGTTCTTTTTCTCTGGAGATATCAACTACTCGTAAAAATTTATAATAGAGAAAGGCCAAAGCAATACATAATGCTGTATTGGTCCTGATAAATCTAGAAAGAGGCTCAGACACTAGAGAAAGACTGTTAATTACTCTCACTCACTACCATGACAGCACGAACTCTACTGGTCAAGAATTCTCCCTTAAATCCTTATCATAAAACAGGAATGGGCAGAGGCAGTCTTAAAAAATTAAAATCAGCCAACACAGGGACTTGGGGCTGAAAGTGGATAGAGGAATAAAAGCTCAAAAGTAGCTTGTCAGTCTGCATATGTGTTAATTAAACCCTCACTGAAGGGGAGCTATGATGCTCCTTTCATATAATGTAGGGGTCAGGGTGGCTATTGCTATTTTGCTACAAGGAAGAGACAGGCAATGATTATTCTCAGGTAAATCAAGGGAAAGGCAAATGTTCAAGATATTATTCAGTCCCAAGGGATTCTCCTCTCCTCTCTCTTTTCTCTCTCTCTTTCCTTCTCTCTCTCTCTTTCGACTAGCTCTTGGAAATTATGTTTCCCTTTCATTTTTATACTTTCCCCAATGTTGATTTTGAGACAAGGAACTATACCAGTTACCCATATTGAAAGGAATTGCTGTTTAATAACAATTTTTTTTAGTAAAATAGATCTTATCCTTGAAAACCAAAAGTATCTATACAGATAACTACATTAACATTACTCTATATTCCACTCTATTTGTCCTCACTAGCATGTTTTTACTGTTAAAGGAGACCCTTGTCCAGGAAGAGAATAGTTATAACAACCTCATTCTTCATTCCTGGAATTTCCTGAAAAACTCATTTAAATGAACAACAAATTATTCATCTCTTCAACCGATAGTATTAAATGACTGTAGATTCCCCAAGACTCTTTAGAATCCTCACCTTAAAATCCTCATTTATTACAATTTCAAATATTATAATATCATAATTACTACACAACCCCAATAAAGACCTTGGATGAAACACCATCCTAAACTAGACTCTAACACACGTAAGCATTCCAACTTCATTTTCTTCCCCCTTCAATAGTACCAAGACTCTCTCAAGATAGTATGCTCCCATGCTTCAGTAAGAATAATCTCAGCTTTTTCTCATCAACAGTTTATTTTAATGGTATTTTGAAAAATCCAATATTCAATAATCTTGGAGGTTCGTTGAGCTCCAGTTGGGACAGTCATGATCCCAAATCCTCAAATGGGTCCTCCTCTGAGGCCCATTGAGATCTCTACCAGGACAGAAGCTTTCACAGGCTTGTGACTTGTGCAGTCATCTAGGGCCCCATGCTTAAAAAGAGCTCTGTGCTTGATTTAAGGCTCTGTTATTGCTGTCTTAAATTTCTTAACCATATTTGAAAAAGGGACGTTGCGTTGTTTTTGTTTTTGTTTTTGTTTTTAAGATTTTATTTATTTATTTGACAGAGAGAGACACAGCGAGAGAGGGAACACAAGCAGGGGGAGTGGGAGGAGAAGCAGGCTTCCTGTAGAGCAGGGAGCCTGATGCGGAGCTTGATCCCAGGACCCTGGGATCATGACCTGAGCCAAAGGCAGACACTTAACGACTGAGCCACCCAGGCGCCCCGGGACATTGTGTTTTTATTTTGGACTGGACCCCACAATTATGTAGTCAGTCCTGCCTCTCTATCCGTGTTGTCTCTTTTGATTAAGAGTGTGATAGGTTAAGTTTCTGATTTAGATATTTTTTCTAATTATTTCATTGATAAAGCCAAATGTGAATATTTTGTCTCATATGAATAAATTAATCATTTTAGGAAGCTTTTGATTATCTGATCAGACTTGAAAACTTTCATCTTTAGTGAATATTTGCCTTATTATTAATACCTCTACTATCTGTCCCTGTATGTTCTTGTCACTTTTTTGTTGTACAACTAAAAGAGAAGAACTTCTTGAGAAGTTCATGGGCAAGAAATAGACAATTTTCTTTTGGGACCACCCAGCTTCCCTGATTCCAGTTGCAAGTAATAAATCAGTTGTTTTTTTGGGTTAGGTGATCGGTTCAATGGCAAACACCACAATGGGCCAGAAAGCCAGAAAGCCAGAAACTTTAACTGTCTATCATGTTTTACCTAAAAAAATGAAGCTTGTTTTTAAGCTTGTGTCTTTATGGAAACAATCTTTTATAACCAAACTTTTATATACATAGAGCTTGGAAGCTTTCCATTGTATATCTCTTTTGCAAACATTATGTTTTGTAAAAAACATGCATATAGAGAATTAGGGCATTTAAAAACATAATGATTTCCTCTTTTAGGTAGTATTATACATCAGAAAAACTGTCCTGTGAGAATTTTTTAGTGGTTTTTGAAAAAAAAAACAAAAAACCTTTATTTTCCAATTTGTACCTCTCTTGCCCCAATTGTGCAAAAGAATCTAAATGAAACATAAAGATTCAGTAGATAATCTCATTAGTACAACCCAATGTTCTGTAAGACTGATTCACCTCTCTTTTACCCGAAACATAATATAATATGTTAATTCCTAAGACACTTTCCAAATTCTTTCCAATTTTAGTGAACAGCCTTTCCCCAGTTGTTAAGTTGTAAAGAATAATGCTGGGTTTTATTATAGCTCAGCATGCAATGTATGTTTAACAATAAAACATACATTTTTGAAAAGACATAAGCCTTAGAGTAATCTATGATTCTTTTCAGGACTGTATATTAATAAAAAATAATACCCAGGGAATTTATAATACGCTGAAAGAGCCTTCACAATGAACATAAGTAAGTTTGGACACTGTAAAGCACTTGCTTATGGAGTATTTCTCACAGAGCTTTCTAAGGCAGAAATGAGTACATATTTTCTGTTCCTTGAGTTAAAATACAGAAACAATAAAATACACTAATGCCAAGTATTATTAATTCATTCTTCTGTGTTTTTACATGAAAAATGGGTTAGAACATAAGATTAGTTCATTTCTTATTTTAAAAAAAGGAATCATAGTAATGATGAAGTAGTCTTCCATCAATAAATTAATATTAAAAAGGTTTATTTTAACTTCCTTTTAAAATTAGAAATCCATTTTCCAACAATAGAAGTTGTACTTGATAAATAATAAAGATTTATAATTTATTAAGAGGAAAAGTAAGATGGAAACTACTTTATAAACATTATCTTAATTTTTCTGTATAACTATCCTATGATTTAGGTAACATTATTATTTTAGAGATGTAGAAACTCAGACTGTTCAAGATCAGACAGGTGGTAATAGGTAGGTAGAATCTGAAATGTCTGCTACCAAAGGCAGAGCACTTAACAACAATATTAGTACCTCCCGGTGAGGCATATAGCCAGTATCATCTAACATACCCTACTTGGTCCTAGGACATACTCAGAATACAATATTAATGATAACTGTAACATTTCTTCTCCAAGAATATACATTTTGAAATCTGACTAGAGATAGCAGGTAGACACTTATATTGCTTTCTGGGAATAAAGAGTTGAAATTCTATTTCACATTCTCCTTTAGAGCTATTCATGGACCATTTAGGAGTCTCACTCTAGAGCGCGTTGGGAATTTCTTTGGTACAGGATTATATGATTTAAAAAAGTTAGATTATTAAAGCCAATGAAAGTGATATAGCCTATGATGTCCAGATGGGTTTGAGAAATTAAGAAGGATAATAAATTTAGAAAATCTAATTATTTTTTTTTCTTTTTAAGAATTGTTTCTTTATTTAAGAGAAAGAGTGGAGGGGTGGTAGAGAGAGTCTTAAGGATACTCCACGCTGAACATGGAGGCTGGCACAGGGCTCGATCTCAAGACTATGAGATCAGGACCTGAGCGGAAACCAAGAGTACCAGCCTTAACCGACTGCGCCACCAAGGTGCCCCTAGAAAGTCTGATTAAATGAATGAATTTTAGGAGTCCTGTTAAAAAAAAAAAGACTAAGTGGCATTGCGCGCGTGCGAGCGCGCGCACACACACACACACACTCTTTATAGAGACAAGAACAAAATCTAGTAATAGAAAATATCTTAGAGATAGTTAAGTTTACCATTATGTTATAAATGAGAGAATTAATGTCTGTGAAACTGTCCCTGCCTTTACACAGGTGTCAGATCTGCCTCCTCTGCCTAATCCTACTTCCTCTTCCATCTTTCACAAACTCTACCATCAATATATCTTTTGCAGTTCTAACTCTATCTCAGTGTCCACTTGCAAAAGACCCCACTGACCTAAGGACTTCAGATATTCGAAGCATAGGATTAGACACATGATATGAAACTGATTGCCATCTTTTCACTCAAATCATACCTAATGTAATTCCTCCTCACCATCACCACCCATGAGCTATCTGTACCATTTTGCTTTCTGTTTTGTTTGCAGACTGTCTTTTGCTAGCCTCTTTATCATGGAGCAACTCTATGAACAACAAGGAAATAATAACTACTTCTTAGATAGGGAAATAACTTTATCCAAGAAATTAGAAACTGGCATTTTTTTTTAAACCAAAAGAATTGTATGATTAATCTTGGTATTTTCTTTTAATGAAAACTAAATATTAAATCACAATTTATTGGTACAGGATTTAATGCAAATGTGAATTTTGTTTTCAGATTAATTTATACACTTACATCACAGGAAAAATCTAATTTCTTTCTTGGTACTAGTTATTATAAATCACCTGAATAAGCAACTCTTTTCCCATATGGAAAAGTGTATCACTATATAGAATTACTCATGTTCGAGAGTCAGAGGCTGTGTTGCATAGAGAATATTAAGGACTATGAAATAAATAGGTATTAACACTATGCATTTTTGCAAGTATTTTTGCTTTCCTTAGATATGCAATTCTACATGAACTATAGCCATAGTGTAAGAAAGAAAATCCACAACCTGGAATATTATTAAATATTTATCTGTGAATAGGGTAGCCGATAAAAAATGACAATTTACTTACAAGGAAATAATAGCCAAATCATTTCCTAATGCAATTTTTAAGTATATTTTCTCATCTGAGTATACAACCAGTCAGAAAATTCTACGTCCTTAATATCAGAACCCCAGTGGATTTTTACAGGTCTCCTGAATTTTCTGATGAGGAATTCTGTACATCCACATAATTCCTGTCTTCTTTAAAATAATAAAAATCTGAAACCAAAAAATGCAACATTTTTAGAAACATTATATTATGGTTATGTAATATGGTTTTATATACATATATATAGTTATATAATGTAATTGATATATGTCAATTGTATCTCAAAAATATTTACCAACTAGTATAATAATATATATTGGCATGCACTATTCAGTAGATAAATCAAGTTAAAATGTACATTCCCTTTTTTTCTGTAATTAAACATTATACAACTACTCACCAAATGGCATATTGAAGAGCATGTCATTTATGAGATCATTACCAGAAAGTATATATTTTTTTGTTTTTTAAAGAAAATGTTGAGAGTTTTTTCTTTCTTTTTTTTTTTTTTGGAGAGTTTTTTCTTTTTCTTTTTTCTATGTCTAGCTATATTTTACACTTGTCACACCAAAAAAAAAAAAAAAAAAACTGCAGTGAAGAGAAATAGGAAATTCTCCTAACATATTTTCTCTGCATTAAGCGTTCCATATTATAGAGTTTATTAAAATTCATCTCTGTTACAACTGTACCATGTTGACCTTTTAACTTTATTTCCCTGTGGTCTGTGGACTATATTACCTTCTGTTTGATTTTATTACTAATTTCACGATTTTATTTGTATTTTACTGTTGATGATGACTCAAGATTTTGTAACTTAGATTACTCACTTGTTAAATTAACTGTAATTTTTATTTGTAAATCCGATTTTTATTTAGAAAACATTAACATATTTTCTGACCAAAAACAAATGTTACATATCAACTATAAGTAAATATTAAAATATACACAATGAAATGAAAACAATTACATTACACATTTCTTCTAATTTAAATTTACATGATTAATAAGATGTCTGTGCTTGGAAGAATAAGTAATGTCACTCTTTTATATTTTTTTCAGTTTAAGTATTTTCCAGAATTGCTGAATTCCATAGAAGAAACCTAATGTCAGTCTGTTCTTATCCTCTGGGAAATTAATCCAAATGGATAAACTTCAAAGTAAAAATGTCTTGAACTTTGCCAATATGCTCTTCAACTGTGCATTAAGTATAATTACTCCCTAATCATTTCCCACTTATCTCATGCTAGCTTAGGCAGGTCTATTAATGTTGATCTACTTGCTTTTCCTCAAACCCTCAAGGCTTGCTTCCACTTTGGGATTTGTCCACTGGCTCTACTGTGTACCTGAAATGTTCTACCCAAGAATCCTCAGATCTAACTTCATCTCTTTAAAGACTTTGATCACATGTCACATTTATTTATACTTATGAGTAGTTATTGTCCCCCTATTTATGTTTATAACCCTCACCCCTACACCTCACTCTCGATTCCCATTTCCTTACACTGATTTTATTTTCCCAAAGTACTTCTTACCTTACAACATAAAATATAAGACTTAAACTGGTTACATTTATTGTTTATTTCTGTTTCACACTAGAATATAAACTCCATGAAGCAGCTATTCTTGTTTATTTTGATCACTGATAAATCTTAAGTGCCTAGGTAAGTGTCTGGAATAATAGGCAATTTAATAAATATTTGTCAAATCAATTAATAGTATAGAAAAAATAGTGGGTGGTTCATATTTCCGTATACATTATCTACGGTGTGTCAAGCACTATGCTATGGCTATGGCTATGGTAATAATGAACCAGGCAGACATGGAACTGTCCTCAAGTTGATCATACTATATAGTAGAAGATAAACATCAAAAAAACTCAAGTGATTGATTAATATATTTGTGCAAAGTCTTTGAAGGAAAAGTGCTTGGACGCTGTAGATGCATAAAAGAGGGGGATTGAACTAGTCTGGGGGAGGAGGACTATGTGAAGAGAAGGAAGTGATGTTTACACTAAGTTAACATGTCAATCCTGAACATCTCCATATGTTATGCCCATGACAAAATAAAAATGCTAACCTACATGAGATTTTTATCAGCAGTAATGTACTCAAAGCTGAGCAGCTTACACACTACACTTCTGGTTGATCTCTTTATCAAGAACTTTGTCACGTGGACCCATTGCACTGAAGCAGGCTGGACCATTTGGGCCTTCCAAGTAAAGCCAAAATTCTTAAAGTGTCGAAAAATAACCATCACATATCTGAAGAAGAACAGGGAGAGCAGATTTGCCCTAAATTATGTAGGACATATTTTGAAGCAATAATAAATTAGTTAGTTTAGTATTTGTGAATGGATAAACAAAATGACAATGGAAAGAAGAAAGCTCCAGGTTATACCTATACTTGGATAGAATTTTGACTAAAGTAGTGAAAGGAAGGATAGTTCCTACCGAGAGCTGGAAAAAATTGTTTACTATATTAAAAAAAGATAATATTATCATCATGATATATAAAAATCATTATCATATAGATTAAATACTTAAGTATCAAAATGAAAATGTGACTGGTGAAAAATGTAGGTGAATATCTCTTAAGATAGTGGAGTAGGCAAAGATTTGTTTCTTAAATCAAGATAAAAAATCATTGACTTTAAATAAAATTGATAAGTTTGACTTACTAAAATTAGACTTTTTGTTCATGAAAGAATAACTTACAGAAATTTTAAGTACAAGTTTCAAACTTGAAGAAGTTATTCATAATTCACACAATTGGCAAAAAGTTAATATCATAGCTAAGATGACCCAACTTACTAATAAGTGATGTCAAAATCTGAACACAGATTTACTCCAAAGTCTGTGTTCATAGACACAGTTCTATGAAGCTATATAACTAATAATATTTTGAATAAATAATTGTGTTTGCATATGCATATGAATTTAATATGAATGATTTATATATGTGTGAGATTATATCTATAGAGAGAGATCTGTATCTAGGCAGAGAGAGAGAAAGTGTCAGAGATTCAATAGAGCAATGAACAACTCCCAGGTTTTTAGAATGGGTAAACAGGTGGGTGGTGGGGTGGTACAGTTCACTTAGAGGTGAACATTTTGAAGGGTTGAAGGGTGGAATCACAACATAGTATTTTCTCTATTTTTAATATGAGGTGACTTTGGACATGGATATCGAGGGGCCTGTAACAAAATAGGTGTTGAAGGTATATATTTACCCACAATGCGAAGATATTTCATCCATGTGTTGTGTGTTTATCCACCCCTCCACCCATCTAGATGGAAACTTTTGTGGTGTGACTACTGTTCACTTGTTTCTGTTCTTAGTTTTTATTTTTTAATCAGAGATGCTAATTTAGAGATCCTGTCCTCAAAAACTTTGATGCTTTCTTTGCATTTTCAACTCTGAGATATTTAACTTTTAATATTTAACATAATTAGTTAATAAATATATTTCAGTAACATATGAAAAATGGTATGATTCCTTTTTAACTAAACTGTCTTTATAGCTTTCTACTTTTAGATTTGTGTGTGCAACTATTCTGAATTAATTGTATCAAAATAGTAGGTAGAACACACTCAATTTTTACACATTTTCATTAGTTAGGCAAGAAAACCTTTATTCTGTGATGTTTTTGATTATGGCTTTTGTTCTTTCATTCATAGTTCCTTCACTGGGAAAATGTTTAATATTTTGTCATCTCATTTTATTTCTTTGATTTTTTGTTTTTGGTTGTAACAGTGATTTCCCAGATTCTCCTCTGCATCAGCTTCTCAGGGTTTTTATGATGTCTTATTTTGTTGTTTGCAGTTTGAAGTTTATTTGCTTATCATAAATGGGTTTAATTCTATTTTCGTACAATTCCTATTCAAGGTGTCTATATCTTACCTCTTTCTTTTCTGCTCTTGTTTTTAAGACACATGTATCATGTGATGATGACAACATGACATATTCCTTCTTAAAATTATTTTTTCTTATTAGCACATCCATCTCATACCCTAGATTTCTTTTTTAGTCAATACAGAACTATAAATTCATTATATTTTGGAACATAACCCCAAACTTTCACAACTTAACCACTTACTGTGTCTCTTAAACATATTAATTCTTTCTGATATTCAGAGTCCTAGACTTTACAGTGCATGTTGTGGACATGATTAAATTAAAATAAACAATGCACCAAAAAGCACCAAGAAGACTGCCTGGTACAAATGCTGTCTAATGGATATACATTTTATGGAAATCCCTATGTGCAGATGAATAAACAATTTAAATTATAGGTACAGAAAAAAAGCATCTTGGGGGTAGTATAGAGACAGAAACATGCTGAGCCCTCAGAGGAGTATTATTTACAGTGAAAATAAAGACCGAAAAACAAAAAACCTAACAAGTTTTAGAGATAACTAATATTCTTGGTCATCAGACAATCATTACAGTTACCTTGGAATAATGTATGCTATATACTGCTGCTCCAGAGATTTGGATAGTCATCTAAATGTATAAATTAATGAAGCAGAATGTCATTCTCTTCTAAGTTTGAATATATAATTTATCATTAAACTAAGAAAATTTTGAGAGTAAAATGAGGTGCCAAATAATTAAAATAGCATAACATTTCAGATATTTGTTATTGGCTAACCAAATTATTTATTATATTAATGGGATGATAAAAATAATACTATCCATATACTACTTTTATTTTTTAATTTTAATTTTATTTTTCATTTTTCTCAAGATACTGTTTTTAAATAATCAAAATAACATCAGTATATATTAAGGCAAAAGTTAAAAAGAATCATGTTTGCTATATATTCATATACTTCAGTTATTAAACCCCATATATTTCATACATATATGCCATTTGTATTTTTTGAAGAGTACGTCTTTAGAGTATAATCTTATTTTAATTTATTTAGTAAAATTGTCTGCAATATTTTTTGTTTGTTTTAAGCTTTATTAATCAAAAAAATTGTAATTGGTGACACTTTTATTTGTTTTCTATAAGCCTGTTTTTAACTGACAAAAGAATCTTTCTTTTAGATGCTGAGGTACCTGGTAAGCTCAGGGCAAATTCTGATAATTAATGGATGTTTTTAAATTCTAGTTTTCTATAAAAAACATTTACTCTTTCTGTTACTATTTTTTGGTTCCCATTCAAATTATCTTTCTTCAACAAATATTTTTATAAAGAAACTCATCAAATAAACTGCTTACATTTATGCTTTTAAAAATGTTTCCCATTTTTTGTGGTAAATACACTTAACATATCTATCCTCTTAACAAAAATTTTTAAGTGCATAATACAGCATTGTTGACTCTAAGCACTATGCCTTATAGCAGATCTCTTGAACTTATTTATTTTTATGCATACGTCCAAACTTAATGAGCTGCATATATTACATATATGCAGTGTTTTTACATATCATTTATCTCAATAAAGCTCTTTTAAAAAAGGGTATTGCCAAATTTAGTCAGTGCAAAATCATAGACCTTTTTAACCTTATTCTATTCTGGTTCAGAATACAAATTTATTGAACTGTAAATATCTCTTTCAACAAGTTGAAATTTTCCAAATTACATAACATTTCAAAACTGAACCCTTAACATTTTTGATATCTAATCATTTAATTTGCTTAATTCTTCCCTCTTTTATAGAGATAAATTTCAATTTTCTTCTTGCAGGTTTAATTTTCAATAAATTGCAATTCCAAAAGGATTCAAAAGTTGAAATTCTGTCATTCCATTTGTAGAATAATTTGATTTGAGATTCTCATCGGTATTGAATAAAATGTTACCAAACTCATTTACAAAGACTTTTAATCCCATAGTAAAGCAGTCATATTTACCAAGTAATTTTACAAAACTCAAATATTTTTAAAACCAGACAGCAGACAGCAAAAGAGAAAATACCGACTGCTATGTTAAATTATGGTTTATTTTAATTATTTTTTAATTTTAATTATTATTTTAATATTCAATATTAGTTGTCACAAAATTTTATCTCATTTTCTGTATATATTCTAAGTACTTGTATATTTTGATAGCCATAGCCTCTATTTTGATTGGTAGAATTTTGGATGTAAATATGAATTATGTGGCCATCATAACCAATCCCAAGTACTTTGCTCAGCATAAGTTTCATAATTCACTAATAATATGCTTTACCATGATGCTGTACTCTGCCATAACTTGTACTCTTTTAATTTTGTATTTAATATTGAACATTTAAACCAAATTTATTATATCATGTACAATGCTATTGTTATGCTTTACCTTCAGCATAATGAACTTTCAAACTTTATTTTGATTCCATATATGGATGAAATCATCAAATCAGTACTAGAACTAACCCAATGGATTTTTGTATTTGAAAATCTGATGACTTAGATATAAAACTGAACCATTCAATTGTTTTTCAGAATTTCTTCTGATGATAATCCCAGCACATCAATAGCCATCACTACACATTTTATCCATGATCACCGACAACTTAATGTCCATTTCTCTAAATGTGACAGTAAGTATAAATAAGCATATCTTGAGAACTACAGACAGGCTGCAGCAACTTATCTTGTTCTGGTATTTTTCTAATAAGAAGGAGAATATAGGGTCGCCTGGGTGGCTCAGTCTTTAAGCATCTACCTTCTGCTCAGGTCATGATCCTAAAGTCCTGGGATCGAGCCCAGCATTGGGCTCCCTGCTGTGTGGGGAACCTACTTTTCCTTCTGCTTGTGCTCTTTCTCTCTCTCTCTCTCTCAAATAAATAAAATCTTTTTTAAAAAAGAAAGAATATATTGTGATTAAGTAAAACAAATGTCAATGATATTTAGTGAAAATAATTTAGATTCATATAAGCTGAAATTGTATTTGTAAGGAACCCTCATGGAGAGAAGTGAAATAATAGTGTGATCGGAATCACGTTGAGAATTTTAAGAAGTATTCTGATATAATGCAGTTTAATAAGATTAAGAAGAGTCGGGGTGCCTGGGTGGCTCAGTTCATTAAGCATCTGCCTTCAGCTCAGGTAATGATCCCAGGGTCCTTGGATGGAGCCCCACATTGGGTTCCCTGCTCAGTGGGGAGCCTGCTTTTCCCTCTCCCTCTGCCCCTCCCCCTGCTTAGGCTCTCTTGCTGTCTTTCTCCCTCTGTCAAATAAATAAATAAAATCTTAAAAAAAAAAGATTAAGAAGAATCTTCAGCACATTTTTATTCTTTTGACCACAAAAATGTGGAAAGCAATGAAAATTTTTGTGTCATTTAAGTAAAGAGAGAATAGGTATAGTTGGTTCATCCTTAAGAAAGTGTTTCATGGGAATTGGGGAGGGAATACATAATGATATCACAGGGGAATTTTGGGACTTCACATAAAAGACAATGCAGGCATGAATATGCATACATGGAAAGTCTTAGGTATTGCTGACTTGATCAGAGTGATTCTATTAAAAGTATCTGATATCTATTTTGCATCACTTGTTCTACCCAGTAGCTACCAGGAGAAGTAGGGCAGTGGTTGAAATGAAGTTCTTTCTCATAATTGGTCTTTGAAAATTGATTTGAATTTTGGAAATCATAGTAGCCTGCTGTTTTGATTATTCACCTTGGTGTACTGTCATTGACAGTTTCTCTTTCAGTGTAACATTTTTTAAATGCATAAAGCATGAGATAAAAAAGTTAAAAAGGGAGAAATAGAATTATCCAGAACATTAGTCCTATCATATTTGAAATATTCTGTATAACCTTTTCAAGTGTTTTCCCACTTTATGTGAATATATTTGGAGTTAATATGCACCTTGTTCTATAGCCTCATTTCTGTATTTAAAATATTTATGAACTTTTGGGGTTTATAAATGCATTTTTCAAAATGGTTTTTAGTGACTTAAGAATTCCACAAGCCCAATGTACCATTAATCATTCAACAAATATCATATGTTGAACATTAATGTTAGTTTCAAGTTGTGCTATTAGAATTAAGCTTATTGTAAATGTGTATTCTAGCACTTACATATTTAATAAAATTAATTAGTATTTAGTCAAGAATAAATATTTAATCTTTTCCTTAACAGAAAAGGAATTTGTCACCTAGGAATGCAATTTTATTTATCAATTTATTTATTTTTAACATTTTAATATATTACCAAATGACCCAATTAATTGACCATATTCTACGAACCTGCCAATTTTTCTGCACTCAGAATAACATGAGACATTACTTTATTTTCTTTATTTTTGCCAAATTTTAAGTAAAATCAAATGATATTTTATTATTATTATAATAACCATTCCTTATATTACCAACTGACCAATTTCTGTAATGATTCAACACTTCCATACAACACCCAGTGCTATCACAAGAGCACTCCTTAATCTCCATCACCTATTTCACCCATCCTCCCTCCTCCCCTCTGGTAGCCATCAGTTTGTTCCCTATAGTTAAGAGTCTTTCTTGGTTGGCCTCTCTCTTTCTCTCTCTCTCTCTCTTTTTTCCTTTGCCCATTTGTTTTGTTTCTTAAATTCCACACATCCGTGAAAGCACATGATATTTTTATTTCTCTCACTGACTTATTTCGCCTAGCATCATACTCTCTAGCTCCATCCATGTCATTGCAAATGACAAGACTGATTCTTTTTTATGGCAGTGCAATATTCCATCGTATATGTATACCACATCTTCTTTATTCATTGTATGGTTCTTAATTGGCCTAATTTCAATGTCGTGTCTCAGGAAATAGGGAGACCTGAGGAGAAAGAGAGAGACAAGGGAACAGCCAGTGGGTGAAACAGTCAGAATACATACAGCATTTATCTATGAAGTTTATCATATAAGGGTAAGGTTCATGGCACCCCAAAACAAATGCAATGGTAACATCAAAGATCACTGACCACAGATCACTATAACAAATATAATAATAATTGTAAAAGTTCAAAGAACTACCAACATGTGACACAGAGACATGAAGTGAGCAAACATTATTTTAAAAATGGTGCCAATAGACTTTCTCAACACAAGGCTGCCATAAACCTTCAATTTGTAAGAAATGCAGTAACTACAAAGCACAATAAAGTGAAGCTCAATAAAATGAGGTATAGCTGTCCTTGTATATATATAATGTAATGTACATTGGGATTATTAAGGGTGATTCAACTACTGAAAAATAACTTCAGGGCTGATTATAATAAAAAAAGATCTATAACCAGAAAAATATCAAGGAAAGTTCACAGACAATAATATAAAATAACATTATGAAGGTTTCAGTGGGAATCTTTAAACTTCTTCGCCCCTTCTGTATGTCTCACTTTGTATTTCTTCAGGAAAATACTAGAACACATCTTTCTGAAATGGAAGTATCCTCCACCTCCAATATTTTAAGTCACATCTAAGTAGCTTTATTTTAATTTTAAAAAAGAGGGGCGCCTGGGTGGCTCAGATGATTAAGCATCTGCCTTCGGCTCAGGTCATGATCCCAGGGTCCTGGGATCGAGCCCCACATCAGGCTCCTGGCTCAGCGGGGAGTCTGCTTCTCCCTCTTCCTCTGCTTCTCCCACTGCTCATGCTCTCTCTCTATATATATCTCTGTGTCTCAAATGAATAAATAAAATCTTTAAAAATAAATAAATAAAATAAATAAATAAAAAAGAGTACAACCACACTGCACTAGGAAAAGTTTAATAACTGCAAGAAATGCAATTATGTTGCTGAATCCTATTACATAAGAATATTTTAAAAGAAAGAAAAAGATAAAAACATTCTTGTAAAACTATTTCTCTGTTCCATACTGTTGCCTATTCTTTTAAATATCTAAGTCAAAATTGTCAGTATCTGTTTTTCTCAATTCAAGTTATTTCACAAATGTTTTCTAATCCTGCTACATCAAATTCAAATATTTAGAAACTGTATAAAATTAAATTTAATTGATAATACATAATTTGCTTAAATATTATGCTAGTATTTAAAGGTTTGTTTAGTTTTCTGTCATGTATCTTCAAATAATAATACACTACACATTTGTGTACAAATGTTTTTTTTAATTTATTTTAATTGTATTTGTAAAATAATCTTCACTCAAGTGGGATACTGCTGTGCCACAGAGTTGTGAGGTTTATTAAAGAGAAACATTTTACCAAATTACTTTCAAAAATATTGTTAAAAGTTAAAGACCTATAAGTTAATTACACAATACAATTCTTGGGTTTTTTAAGTAATCTCTACATCCAACATGGGGCTCAAACTCATCTCAAACTTATGACCCCAAAAGATCAAGAGTCACGTGCTCTACTGACTGAGCCAGCCAGGTGCCCCTCTACAATACAGTTTTCCTCTTGGCACTGCAACTGATGAATTTCATTATGTAAAAATGCTAATTATTATGACTGCAAAATAAAATATTTATTGTTTGTTTTCTTGTTTTAATTTATATTCAGGATATACTATTCTTATTATTAAGAAAATAACATATGCATATAATAAAACTCAACATCAAGGGAACGTAAAATTGGATTACAATTGAGTCCTTTTTTCTTGCTTTTACAGTTCATATATTTTGGGAAAGCATGCCAAAGAGCCATAAAATTTTATAAGATTTTTCTTAGTATCTGCATATTACTCCTTGACTAAATGTATAATAATTTAATAATCATTTGTTTGGATTGTTGCATAACTTGTGCTATCAAGAGAGTAATTCAGTAACATGTTTATACCTGTGTATACAAAGAAATGTATGTAAGGTTGTATATGTGTGTTAAGATATATAGGTATATAAACTTCCCAGTAATTAATAATATTTAATGGTCTACTATCAGATTTTGTTATATACTAAAGTGGTCCCTAGAGACAAACATATAACTTTGCTTATTTATTATGAATATAATAATAAAAGAATGATGCATGTATCATGATGATGCAACTAAAGACAATAGAAAAATTTAGAATAGAGCCAAAAGACTAGAATTCACCAAAAAAAAAAAAAAGGGGGGGGTATGAAAATACTAAAGATCAGACCTTAATAATCTTGGGAACAAAGATATATTGGAGAATATGAACATTTGCTAAAAGCCGATTTTCTGGAAAGACCAGGGAAGTAAATATAATTCTGGTGAGAATAATCAAGTGAAAAATAAGTAAGAATGAATTAACAGCATGAAACATTAAGGATTCATAGATTTACTGAAAGCCCTAGGAGAACTTAATGATATTTTCAGGTATCCTAAATTTTAGTATACTTTCAGTGTACTTTAAATTACTTTTAACCTCTTTGTATTGCTTTTCAAATGTATTCAGTTTAACTGCTTGATTCATTACTGTTTATTATTGAATGTATAAATTCTTGAGAAAAAAATATACCCATCAAATAATATTATAAGTATAGTATTAGATTGACTTGATTAATCATTTATTTTATTAAAAGTATAAATTATGCAGGTAAGTTTTCTTCCAAAAATGTTTTTAGAATTAGTCATTAGATACAGGAATATGTATTTTAAAATTCAAAACAAATACATATCTGGAGATGTCTTTGGGTCTAAAATGAGTCTCTTGCAGACAGCATATCGATGGGTCTTGCTGTTTTACCCAGTCTGATACCCTGTGTCTTTTGATTGGGGCATTTAGCCCATTTACATTCAGGGTAACTATTGAAAGATATGAATTTAGTGCTATTGTATTGCCTGTAAGGTGACTGTTACTGTATATTGTCTCTGTTCCTTCCTAGTCTGTTACTTTTGGGCTCTCTCTTTGCTTAGAGGACCCATTCTAATATTTCTTGTAGGGCTGGTTTGGTGATCACAAATTCTTTTAGTTTCTGTTTGTCCTGGAAGCTTTTTATCACTCCTTCTATTTTGAATGACTGGAAGAAGATATTTGCAAATGACATCTCAGATAATGGGCTGGTATCGAAGATCTATAAAGAATTTATCAAACTCAACACCCAAAGAACAAATAATCCAATCAAGAAATGGGCAGAAGACATGAACAGACATTTCTCCAAAGAAACCATCCAAATGGCCAACAAGCACATGAAAGAGTGCTCAACATCACCCGGCATCAGGGAAATACAAATCAAAACCGCGGTGAGATACCACCTCACACCAGTCAGAATGGCTAAAATGAACAAATCAGGAAATGACAGATGTTGGCAAGGATGTGTAGAAAGGGGAACCCACTGTTGGTGGGAATGCAGGCTGGTGCAGCCACTCTGGAAAATAGTATGGAGGTTCCTCAAAATTGGAAAATAGAGCTACCCTATGACCCAGCAATTGCACTACAGAGCATTTACCCCAAAGATAAAAATGTAGTGATCTGAAGGGGCACCTGCACCCCAATGTTTATAGCAGCAATGTCCACAATAGCCAAACTAATGAAAGAGCCCAGATGTCCATTGACAGATGAATGGATAAAGAAGATGTGGTTTATATATACCATGGAATATTATGCAGCCATCAAAAAATGAAATCTTGCCATTTGCAACGACGTGGATGGAACTAGAGGGTATTATGCTAAGAGAAATAAGTCAATCAGAGAAAGACAGTTATCATATGATTTCACTGATATGAGTAATTTGAGAAGCAAGACAGAGGATCATAGGGGAAGGGAGGGGAGAATGAAATAGGATGAAATCAGAGAGGGAGACAAACCATAAGAGACTCTTAATCTCTAGAAACAAACTGAGGGTTGCTGGAACGGTGGGGGGTGGGAGGGATGGGGTGGCTGGGTGATGGACACTGGGGAGGGTGTGTGCTATGGTGAGCGCTGTGAATTGTGTAAGACTGATGAATCACAGACCTGTACCTCTGAGACGAACAATACATTATATGTTAATTTAAAAAAATACATAAAAATAGATAATTTTTTTTTAAACTATACACAGCTCTTTAGAAATATATTCGATCAGACTTTGGTGAGGATAATTCCCACATGTACTTACACTGCCTGCTCCAAACACATTGAAATGATACAAACAACATCAACAATAACAGCTGGAAAGGCATATCTGAAAACTAAAATGATGCCCAAAAAATCATGATCCAAATGTTCTATAGAAAAAAAGTGGAGAAATTGAAGTGAAGCGACAAATTTGATGTGATTCAGTTCAAAAGAAGTTGACAGAAATGAATATAATGGTGACGTATTAACTTGAAGTTCTAAGCTTTAGGTGGAACATCAGAGTAATTCTCACTGCACATAAGAGGAGTAAAATAAAGGGTTCTGTGTCAATAGATGGATACTGAAAAGAAGTTAGAAATTATATGTAAAATGTCTTTACTATCACTTCAGGAGGTAAACTTCAAATAATCACTGTAATGCTAGGTCTCAGAGTGAACAAATGAAAGGAATGAAATGGAGAAAAGGAAGGAAAGCAAAGACACAAGCGAACAAGCTCCTATTAAGAATGATATACAGAGAAAAATTCTCAAATGTGATTAAAATCAGCAGTAAGATAGATATCAAATTCAATTATGCAGAGATGAATACTCTCCAGCTGAAATAAAAATGACAAACCATAAATTATTTCAAAATAAATTTTTAACAGCCTAAAAAGTTTACAACAAAATTGTCTTTTATGTGAAGTCCCAAAATTCCCCTATGATATCATTATGCATTCCCACCCCAGCTCCCATGAAATACTTGTTTAAGAACGAACCAGTTATACCTATTCTCTCTTTACTTAAATGACACAAACATTTTCATTGCTTTTCACATTCTTGTGGTCAAAAGAATATAAATATTCTGAAGACTCTTCTTAATCTTATTAAACTGCGTTGTATCAGGATACTTCTTAAAATCCTCAATGTGATTCTGATCACACTATTATCTCATTTCTCTTCACTGGGGTTCCTTAACAAATACAATTATAGCTTATTCAAATCTAAATAATTTTCACTAAATACTGTGTTTTTAATTTTTTAATTTTTGTTTTTTATTTTTCTCTCTGTGATTTATCTTTCCCTTGTTGATTGTTGATGCTTTATTCTTGTAAAAAGAAGCTTATCAATATGTTTTTGCTTATTTTGTGATTTTTTACTAATTTTAACATAGTTTTTTCTCAATGCTATAAAGATATTCAATTACATTTTTTTCCTAAAAATTTTTTTTTGCACTCCTTAATCTTTGTCAAATTTTTGGTGTAGTAGGGACCACAAATACATCTGGCTTTCCTATAGATGGTTAAATTGCTAAACAGTCTAAACATCCGACTCATGTGGAATATATAAAAAATATAGAGTTATAACTTACTGAGTAAAAATGATACTCAATACCGTAAATATGACTATTCTCCTCAAATAATCTGAGTGAAATTCAATTATAGTCAAAATTGCAATGAGAATTTTCCCCAAACTCAGCAAGCTAATGTTAAAATTTCATATGATTGGCATGAAAGCAAGTAAAGCCAAACCAGTCTGGAGAAGAATAAGAAAGAAAGGACTCATCTTAAAAATATTTACTTAATATAAAGCTACAGTAATTACAGCAAAAAAGAAAATCTTTTTTTTTTTAATTATACTGAACAATATCTTATTTTCTGCATCTTCAGAATAGAAGAAACTTTATTGTCTTGTTTGGATTTATTTTACCAGAAGTTTAGTAGGTCTAAACTAGAGTTTCATTCTTTGGCACCAGATATCTACTGAATGACATTGAGGGATAAACAAGAACAGGTCAGGGAAGCTCAAAGGATAGAAACAGACATAAAAGTTGTAAAACACAAAAGGAATGATAACACATGCTGTTTTGCATTTACAAACAGTGATAATATAGCTTTAAAGCTTTTTAATGGCAACTTAGATATATTCTGTGAATTTATTTGCTTGGCTACTTTCCCTAGTATGACAATAAAAATTCTGAGGCACATAAAGATGAAATTTCTTGGCAAAAATCACACTGTTATTATTTGAGAAGTGTTTTTTTTCCCCATACCATTCTATATTGCCCAATTTTATTTTAATACAATAATTTATTTCTATGAATATTTTAATGTCATTAACCTAAAGAAAATGAAAAAAAATTATTTAGCCATTGGAAATGTTTCCTAATACAGATTTATTTGTGTCCAATGTAGTCCTCCAACACTTTGTAATTCTCTTGGTGTAGAAATCATGCTTGGTCTGATAGTTAATTAAGACTTACTACTATTCAAACTTATTATGATATAAGTTACCTGAGAGGAGAGGCCATGTCCTATTCATTTTTGTATTTCTTATAGCACTTAACAAATAGTTTATGCATATAAATCACTGATGAATATTCATAAATTTACAAATTAGGGTTTTTATATATGTTGCTTATTAGCACTTAAACACTAAATTTCTATTTTTTTTAAAGATTTTATTTATTTATTTTAGAGAGAATGTGAGAGAGAGCATGAGAGGAGAGAGGGCCAGAGGGAGAAGCAGACTCCCTGCTGAGGAGGGAGCCGATGTGGGACTCAATCCTGGGACTCCAGGATCATGACCTGAGCCAAAGGCAGTTGTTTAACCAAGTGAGCCAGCCGGGCGCCCTAAACACTAAATTTCTAACAGGAGGCTTTACATCAGGTGCCTGCCTAGGTGGCTCAGTCAGTTAAGCGTCCAACTCTTGATTTGGCTCAGGTCATGATCTCAGAGTTGTGAGATCAAGCCCCGCGTCGGGCTCCACCCTGGGCATGGAGCCTGCTTAAGATTCTCTCTCTCCCTCTCTTTCTCTCTCACTCTCATTCTCCCTCTGCCCCTTCCCCCCAAAATAAATAAAAAATTTACAACAGAAATCTAAAGAGCCAAAAAGTATTATGCTCTGAATTAATTATGGAATTAGAATGATGTTCGACATTACATACTAGGCAAGGACTGACAAGTCAGTAATGAAGGAGCATCAGGAATTGAGTTTGACTATACCTTTCAGAAAAGAAACTAGCATACTGGTTTGGTCCTAGTTATTTGCATAGAAGTAATACACAGAATATTTCATCACATTACTAAACCATCAAGGTAACAGTGATATATATTTTACTCTATTGTTATTTTTAAATTTAGAATAATTGTACTGAATTCCATTGATCCTAAAGTGAATATCTTTGTTTTAATGCTCTGAACTCAGGATTTATCTAATCATGCATGGTGGTGCATCATTATTGCATTGACAATTTCTCTTAGGGTTTACATAAACTAATGGTGTGTCTTACAATCAATGGTGGTTAGCTATGATGATGAAATATGGTATTTTACCAAAATAAATAGGGAAAGAAATAAAAATTATATTTAATAAATTAGTGATCAGTTACAAATTGCCTATAGTGTTAGCGGGGTATTAAAACCATTTTTTTACAATGATAGCAGTCTGACAACTAGGAGTCCAAGGCTGATGATTTCCATAATCTAAACTCTCTTCCCTTCTATTGTCTTAAACCACTTGGGATTATAGAACAATATTTATTATCCAGTATTATTTATATTGTGTTGCCTTTAGTCAACTTGGCATCATTGACACTCATTCTCAGGTTTCTTCTACATCACAGAGGAGAAAACAGGACCAGGAGTTTTACTTCCCAGACTCCTTTTTTTCCATGGAGAACCTGGTGAGAGTCTGCTTGTGAAAGATGATTATTCTTTGAGTGGCTGCAGAGAGTCACATGGACAGAAAGATGACAGATGTGAGGTTAATTAGGTGGACTTCTTGAACATTAGTTGATTCTGTGTTTTAAGCTGAGACCTATGAGAGCTTCTCTGAACTTTGCTCCAACTTCTGGCACATTTCTAATTCCTATGTTTAGACAATCTGTACCTTGACTAAATAGTGTTAGTTCTGTTTTATTGACAAAAGAGTGGTGCACAATTAGGATATTAGGAAAAGAAAAAAAATTATACTCTTTTTTTTTTTTAATATTTTATTTATTTATTTGACAGAGAGAGAAAGTGAGAGAGGGAACACAAGCAGGGGGAGTGGGAAAGGGAGAAGCAGGCTTCCCACCGAGCAGGGAGCCCGATGCGGGGCTCGATCCCAGGACCCTGAGAGCATGACCTGAGCCGAAGGCAGACACTTAACCGTCTGAGCCACCCAGGCGCCCCAAAATTATACTCTTTTAACAAATGTTCTATTTTAATTGTTGTTTCTTCTACTCTTTGAACTCCAATTTATAGATTCTGAAATATCATCTTTTTTCAAACCTGCAGTGCACTTTATAGGCCCATTGTAAATCAGCTGAGTTTTATGGATTTCAATCCAGTATGTTACATCAAGAAATCTTTGTCTTCATACTTCGTTTTGCTTAGTACCTAAACATTCACATAGTTGATTTAAGTTTAATATTTGAATATTACATATGTTCTAGTTATGCAAGGGCAAGAATCAGCTAGAGCACTACTTCCTACTTTATTCCTCTCCTGCAATCCACTCAAAGAGAGAGAGAGAGAGAGAGGGAGGCTCTGATTGGCACTTTTCATGTTTATTCTGAAATTTTCTGGTGAATGCATTTGAAAGAAGTCAGTTATGTCTGGTGCCCTTTCTCCTAAATGCCTCCATTTGATGTCCTAATTTTCCAACATGCATTACCTCCCTCAGGGGGTATGATGAGCCAATAGATTTTTCATTCATTTTATTTTCAAGGGGCTTCATTTTGTTTCATCTACACCACTGTAAATAGTTTGGAGAATTTCTACTCATGGTCTTTCTGGGTATAGAGACCTCTTTATAGTTTTGCTGAAAATCTTTCTTCTGGCAATGCACTCAGGTCTCATGCCTTTTAGAAGACTCTTTTATTGTTACATCACATGCTCCTTCTTAAAATTTTGACATTATTTCCCAAACAACAACAAAAAAATGTTAGTTTATTTGTTATGACCTAAGTCTGTAGCTCTGGAAAAAAATAAGGTGTGATGCTTTTATATACATTTAAAATATCTGTTTCTAAACAACCTACTACCCTGTATGTTTATTTTTGTAAATGGTGGTAGCAATGGCAAACTTGTCTCACTAAAGGTTTTGCCTATAAAATCACATTGATAAGATGAGGATTACAGAACAATGTAATATTAGATTAAAAGGATTATTATGAATGGTGTAGTTTTGGAAAGTTTCTTGATATATTTTAAGGCATATTACCTGAACAATCACATAATTGGTTTATTTTATTATTTAAACATTACATATCCCTTCAAAAGTGAGGATTTTGGCATAACTTTACTGAGTGGGTATCAAGGTCTTTTATTTGATCTAAACAGTTAAAAGCTGATAGTACTAATGCTAGCCTGGAAGTCAAGGGCTGCGTTTCCCTTTCTTGCATATAATAGGCCAAAACTAGGCACAGAAGCATTTCTTGTGGCTATTATCTTTTCTTCCTCCCCACTATTCTGGTTCTTACATTAGTTTTACTCTTTCAAACTATGTACAGATTAATAAATACCATATCATTCTTGTGTCTTATCTCTTTTGCCAATATTATGCTTATGAAATTTATCATTGTTGTGTGTAGTAGAAGTTTATAAATTTGCATTGTGAAATATTATTTAATTACATTAATATTGTTTAATATATTTATTCATTCTATTGTTGATTAATAGTTGGTGGTTTCCAATATCCTATCATTTATGAATAATACTGTTCTAAACATCTTGTACATATCTTTTGGTTTCATTTTTATTGGATATATACTTCGAACTAAAATATTTTGGTTTGGATATGTGTGTCTAGATTTAGTAGATACTGCCAAACAGTTCTCTAAAGTACACACAAAATTTTACCTTTTTTTAGAGAACTTAGAAAAATTGCCCCAGGACATCATACTACTGATACCAGTTTAGAATAGCACATAACACTGTAGGATGTTTCCCTTTGGGAAACAGATGGGTACATTTCTGGCTATTAGATGAGTAATTGGACTTTGTTTGGAATTGAATGGAAGGAAAGGGGGGGTGGTGTGTGCACACATGCTTACCTAGTAGAAAGAACTAGAAGTTTGTCCAGGTTCCTTGTTCACTATCAACTGTCCCACTACCTTCAAATTAATGACAGTAGGGTCCTCTTTAGCATTATCTAATTGTTCCCAATGTGGACATTTAACCAAGCATGGTAATCTTTTCCTGGGGAATTTGAATTGGAGCTGAGGCCTGTTTTTTGGGTTACTAACATCATAAACTAGGTGAGAACTGTAAGGGTTGAATTCTATCACCATTTATATGGACTGCAGAAACAAGAAGTCTTGATGTTCAGAAATAAGAAGGAATGGCACAGATATAAGTAAAATATCATATGCGATTTTATATCAAAATGTTAATTTGGTCAAATTGTTTCTGTCTGTAGTCTCCTATCTCTCACTCCTTATCCTCTGTCCTCCATTCTTAACTTTTGTCATCTTGTTGCAATGGTTCTGACATCCATTTCTACTTAAAAATAGTTCTCAAGAAATAATGTGAAAAAGTAGTTTCCAATAAATTATGATTTACTGATAAAGCTTAACAATATCAGTACTATTTCATATCAGAGCAATCATAATTTTTTTTATTTTGACCCAACATCACAAAAATAAATGTGTTGACTCATTTACATTGAGAAAAAGGTTGAAAAGATGTTTTGAGGACATGAGGCCCTTCTTAGGGCTCCTTTTTACTCTTAAGAGCAGGTTTTACATTTCTCAGCTTAAACTGTAAGTAATGATTTTAAGGAAAATGATATGATATCTTTCACATGAAAAAATATCTGAACATACGTATCAGTCTTAGGATTGTGTGGGTTAAAAACCACAAACTAAATCAGTAGTCATAAAACTCATTAATTTCAGAACAGAGTTATTCTAAATTTTAATGCTTTGGGGAAGACAATGGGATTGGAAGCTATGTTCCAACAGACCCTAGGCTCACCCTCCTATGAGGCCCTGTTAAAATGGAACGGTCTGCTGTCCACAGCATGAGAGGCTTTGTTCTAAAGATATATAAAAGGGCTTGAATTTTGCTATAACTCTCAACATGTCGAGACTGTGAGCTACCAGGTTTAAACTTTGCAGGAGGTTTGTTTGTTTTTTGTGTTTTTTTTGTCCTAAGGCGCTTATTTAAAGCACCAGGTTTTTGTTGTTGTTGTTATTTCGTTTTGTTTTTGCAGTTCACCTCCAGAGATCTATGAAAAGTTCAAAATATTTAACATTGATGTAGCCTGCCAGGGGCTTGATAGTATGACCATCAATCAATAGTGACAATTCCCAATTTTCATTTTATCAAGTGCATCAGCACACATTGAAAACATCTGTTTTGTGATATATTAAGTGAATTGCCATACACATTTCTTTGGTTCTCTTTTCAAATGTGAGCTTTACTACACACTAAAGATAATTTACCAGAAAGATGGTCATTTTAGTATGTATAACTTGGCAAAAAAGCATCAAAATAAATGGATTTTTAATCTATGCATGCCTGAATTTTATGTCTCATCCAGATATAAATTATTTTGAGCCAGCATATTGTGCAGACCTATGCTTTGTCTTATATATAGAAATGTCTATAGTATGCAGAAAAATAAGGGTAAACATCCAAAACTATACATTCCTTTCCTCAATATGATTTATATTAAATATTTTGGAATAATATTGAGATGATACATAAATATAATAATCTAAGAAAAATATCCAGATAAAATGCTTTCTAGTTCAGTACTTATTGACCATTGATACTCAAGATCAATATTCCACAGCCTTTAAAATATGCAGATATGAATTTTAATGTCCTCCAATCCCCTGGCCTTCTTTTCTACTTTTCAACCCCCTGACCTCCTATTACCCTTCCAGTACCCTCTAAGCCCCTGAGTATCTCCTTGACTATGTTATAATTTTCTTTCAGACACAGTATGTGATTTACTAACATTGATGAAGTGTTTGATATATACTAAGTATTTCAACACAAAGATAAAATGGCATGCTCCAGTCATTAAGTTGCCATATTTAGAAAATAAAAATACATGACCACCAGTTAAAATTGAATTTCGCATAATTTATTTATTTACTTATTTATTTCTAATTTTTTATCATTGAAGTATAGTTGACACATATGTAACATTAGCTTCAGGTATACAACATAGTGATCTGACAAGTCTACATTTTATGCTATGCTCATCAAAAATGTAGCTACCTTCTGTCACCATACAACACTATTGTAGAACCATTGACTGTATTCCTTATGCTGTACCTTTTATCCATTGACTTATTCATTCCCTAACTGGAAGCCTGTACCTCCCACTCCCCTTCACCTACTTGCCCATCTCTTCTGGTAAACCATCAGTATATTGTCTCTATTTATGGGTGTGTTTCTGCTTTTGTTTGTTTGTCTTTTTAGATTCCACATATAAATGAAATCATATGGTATTTGTTTTTCTCTGTCTGACTTATTTCACTTGCACAGTACTCTCTAGGTCCAGTCATATTGTCACAAATGGCAAGATCTCATTCTTTTTACAGCTGAGTAATATTCCATTCGATGTATATACCACATTTGGGCTGCTTCCATATACAGCATTGTAAATAATGCTACAATAAGCAGAGGAGTGCATGTATCTTTTTGAATTAGTGTTTTGGTTTTCGTTGGGTAAATATCTAGTACTGGAATTACTGGATCATATGATATTTCTGTGTCAAATCTTTTAAGGAACCTCCATAGTGTTTTCCACAGTTGGCTGCACCAATTCCCACGAACAGTGAATGAGGGTTCTTTTTTCCCACATCCTCACCAATACTTGTTGTTTCTTGTGTTTTTTACTTTAGCCATTCTGACAGGTTTGAGGTGATATCTCATTGTGGTTTCCATTTGCATCTCCTTGATGATATAAATTTAGTGATGTTGAACATCTTTTTATGTGTCTGTTTCCCATCTGTATGTCTTCTTTGGAATAATGTCTCTTCAAGTTCTCTGCCCATTTTTAATGAAATTGTTTTTTTTTTAGTTCTTTATTGTATAAGTCCTTTATATATTTTGGATATTAACCCCTTGTAGGATATATCATTTGCAAATATCTTCTCCCATTCACTAGGTTGTCTTTTGAAGGTAAAAACTTTATATTTCTAAATTACTGAAGTATGCTCAGTGTCTAGAACAGTGCCTGGCTTTGTTTAGGTATTTAATAAATAT
This sequence comes from Phoca vitulina, assembly GCF_004348235.1. NCBI lineage: Eukaryota > Metazoa > Chordata > Mammalia > Carnivora > Phocidae > Phoca > Phoca vitulina. Next base: position 76,613,498 of record NW_022589711.1, on the reverse strand, counting down.
TGACTAAATAAATTATTAAGTAAATTAGCTTCTTATAGCATTTATAGTCTAATGGGGCTATAAACAATTAATGTGTTATGCCACAGAATCATATGATAAATGCCACAGTACAGGTCATGCAGAGAGCTTCGGATCACACAGAAATAGTTCCTACTTCAAATACAGGGAAGTAGCAACAAACTTTTGGAGGAATTGTATTTCCTGTAGGACTGAATCTATATCATTGAGCTATCATGGATCAAAACTGTCAGTGAGTGATATACTTGGAAGGAGAGAGGAATTGTCATTAGTTCTCAGATCATAAGACAGACAGCTATGTGACCTCACTACCAGTAGGGTTAACCTCATTATTATGTACAATATCAATTAGATAATAATTAATTATGTTGCTATGTGCTGTATAGTTACCAATTATATATGTGTTTAATTAAACTTCATTATATTTTTGTTTGTGAACCAAATTGGTTCTGTATAAATTATATTATTTTCCTTTTCCTGTTATTTTGCTGAGCAAATTGAGATATAAAATATTTTACACTGTAGGCCTGAAGTGTAAAATCCCAATTCTTGTCACATAAGCAATACACATAAGTAATAATGTAGCTAATGTAGTTTCTCAGACACTGAAATAAACTTAAAAACAAATATATGCCATTGCTTTCAATTCACTTCTAACCCAATTTCTTGAACAATTGCAACATAAAAGATTCCTTCCCTTACAAACATTCAATAGCCATTATGACCAGAAAGATGCCTATCTCTGTATAGAATACTACCAAAATGTGGCTGTCTATAGATGCATTTGAAAAATAAGTGGGTTATATTATGGTAGCTGAAAAAATAAATCATTCGTGTTTTCTTTTATATTTTATTTTAGAAATGGGGTTCTTTTCCATTTTATGATGTTAAGAAGTTAAAAATTTTGGGTATTTAGCAATAAACCTTTTTATTGATCTTCCTTTGGGTCAATATCATAACAAGCTCTAGAAGAATATTATGAAAAATACTCCCCCCAACTACCAACTACTAGGAATTTTTATCCATTAGATTACCTAAAATCACTTAGTCACTCCCACTGTACTTATTAGGTGACAATATCTTCTGTTGTATTTCTACTTACCTATATTTCCTGGAATTGCAATCTTCCCCTGAATAAGAGGTGAAACTTAGCACAAAGGAAAAGGTCTTTAATTTATTGCAGTAGAGTATTTGTTTTATTTACATTTTTATTTTTTATTCCACATCCAAATGTCTCATCCAACATTAGATAAATGATCATAAAAGAGTCAGAGAAGGATCTGTGCTTCAAGTAATAAGACTAGTAATTTTATTAAAAGTTAAAATATTCATACAGGTGTATTTTCAAAATGGTGTGTGTTGGGCAACATGCAAACTAAATAATCGAAAGCAACTACATGCTAGAATAGAACCATACTTTATATAACATTCTAATTTTTATATAGCCTGATTCAGAGGGAATAAAGTATATCTCTAAGAATACAAATATATAAAACTGAAAATATAGTGGAATTGCCCTGAGGTCAAATATTTACAACATTGCTACCTGGACAGTAAGCTTTGAGAGGCTGAAGAGTTGGAGCTGACCCTGACTATACCAGTATCTTGATGATGGTTTAGTTGACTGTAGAAGCAGAATTAAAAAAAAAAAAAAAATTAGGTACTCAATTTAGGATTTCTTTCTTTTTTTTTTTTTTTTTTAAAGATTTTCATTTATTTATTTGACAGACAGAGAGAGAGACAGCGAGAGAGGGAACACAAGCAGGGGGAGTGAGAGAGGGAGAAGCAGGCTTCCCGCTGAGCAGGGAGCCTGATGTGGGGCTTGATCCCAGGACCCTGGGATTATGACCTGAGCAGAAGGCAGACGCTTAATGACTGAGCCACCCAAGTGCCCTCAATTTAGGATTTCAGTAGTTCAAAATCTACTAAATAGAAGATTTGAATCCAAGATAACTAAACAGAGAATGATAAAAGTTACAATGAAATGAATATTTAAATAAACAACAGACTCTTATCTCCAAAGATTTCATGTATTATAATATACATGATGGATAGAATAGAATAAATAGAATAAATAAATAGAAAACTAGAATAAATTCTAAAAACACACTACATAAAAGCACTGCTTTTGAAATGGTTAAAAAATTTAGAATTGGAAATACAAAAGTGAGTAAGAAAAAAAGACCAAAATATAACCACACAGACCTGTCATAGAACTAAACAGAATATTTTTAAAAGGTAATTATTTAAATAAAAAACTAACAAACCACCTTCAGTAACAGTTTTAAGCTAGCCAAAATAGCAACAGTAAATTGGAAGATATACCTGAAAAGAATTACTGATGATGGAGCTCAAAGGCATAAGAAGATGGAAAAAAATAAAAAAGATTAACAATTAAAGGAGATAGAATGAGATAGTGTCACATAAATCAAAGCAGAGTCCCAGAAGGAGAGAATAGAAAAAACAGAAGAGAGTAATTATTTGAAGAAATAGTGGATGGGAACTTTACAAAATATTTGAAAAATATAGACTTCAAATGCAGTTAAGACCAACAAATTCCTAGCAATAGTAATAATGTATACACCCTGAGGCACACTGTAATGAAACATCAATGATCTCCAATACCTCAGAGACAAAAAAGAAGATCTTAGAAGTGGCCAGAGAAAAGGAAACGGCAGTTACACTGACAGCATTATTTCCAGCAGCAAAAATAGGAGTCAGAAGAAAGTGGAATAATATCTTTAAAACACTGAGATAAAATAACCTGTAAAATAAATGAGATAAAAGAACAACATATTTTGGTAAACAAAACCCAAGAGAACTTAACAGCAATGGCTCTAACTAGAATAAATTCTAAAAAAATGTCTTTGGAGAGAAGACAAATTATTAATTGCAATAATAATTGTAAACAAATAGTAAGAATAATTAGTAAATATGAAAGCAAACCTAAACACATAATATCTATTGTGCAGCATGGTAATTTAAAATGTGCTGTGTGCCTAAACAGTCTTATTTTTAAATCATCCTGGCACTCATTAGATGTTTAACATGGATAGAGATATTTATCTACTCTGTGTCTCAGGTTTCTCATAAGTATAATAACAACATACTCCAGAGGGTTTTTGTGAGGATTAAATTAGTAAATGGACTATTGCCTATAAGTGTTTGATGCACAGAAAGATCAATAAGTGTTAGATACTGATATTACTACAACTACTACTTTACAGAAATTATTATAATAATGTGTATAAAAATTTTAAGAAGCCTATATTATTAGATAAGAAGAACCTGACAAGAAACAACAGATATTGGAGAGGATGCAGAGGAAGGGGAACCCTCTTACACTGTTGGTGGGAATGCAAACTGGTGCAGCCACTCTGGAAAACAGTATGGAGCTTCCTCAAAAAGTTAAACATAGAACTACCCTAGGAGGGGCACCTGGGTGGATCAGTCGGTTGGAGCGTCTGTCTTCGGCTCAGGTGGTGATCCCAGGGTCCAGGGATCGAGTCCCACATTGGGCTCCCCGCTCAGCGGGGAGCCTGCCTCTCCCTCTGCCTCTGCTGCTCCCCTTGCTTGTGTTCTCTCACTCTCTCTCTGTCTCTCTAATAAAATCTTTTAACAAAAACGAACTACCCTAGGATCCAACAATTACACTATTAGGTATTTACCCAAAAGATACAAAAATACAGATTCAAAGGAATACATTCACCCCGATGTTTATAGCAGCATTAGCAACAGTAGCCAAATTATGAAGAGCCCAAATGTACACCAACTGATGAATGGATAAAGAAAAATTAATACGTTATGTATTTAAAAAAAAAATCTTTTTTAAACTATTGAAATATAGTTGACATACAGTGTTATATTAGTTGACATACAAGTGTACAGCCAATTACATATATATATATATGTAAAATAAGTCAAGGTCCCAGCAGAAAGAGATGACAAATCAGTATAATTTGGGGACAGTTTAATAAGAGTCATATCTATAAGGTTTGGGCAGCAGGAAAACCCTAAGTAATATTGCAATTTCCCAGGTAGGAATATTCAAGTACAGTTATTTTTTAAAAGATTTTATTTATTTATTTATTTATTTGTCAGAGAGAGAGAGCACAAGCAGAGGGAGTGGCAGGCAGAAGGAGAAGCAGGCTCCTCTCTGAGCAAGAAGCCCGATGTGGGACTTGATCCCAGGACCCTGGGATCATGACCTGAGCAGAAAGCAGTTGCTTAACTGACTGAGCCACCCAGACATCCCTCTAGTACAGTTTCTAGACCTGAAGGTGTGAAGAGAGGGAGTGGTTACCACATTTGGAAGATGGGTCTGTGTGAAGAGTATTACCTGACAGGTGAGAACTTCCAGGGAAAGGTATAGCCAGCCTTACAGCAACCACTCAAGAAGTGAGTCTTCCTGACTTCACTTTCACTCCCTCCATTCTGTGTTGGTTGGATCCAAGACAAGAAGGGACTACACAGCCCAACTTCTCAGAAAACAGACCAAGAAGGAGAAAGGTAGAGTGTGCTTGGGGTCAGGGGTGTGGGGGTGGAGGAGGAGATGGAAGATTTCCAGCAGGGCAATTTGATATAGCCCAAGTCAGTGCATAATCTTTGGTATTCAGAACTTCAAACTCATTTTGCCTCTTTAGAATGTAATCTGTATTGCAAAACTGCCATAATTCAACAGCATATGGATTTTAGCCAATGTTTCACAAAATGTGGAAAGTATTTAGGAATATAAACTAGGGCTTGGAATAGTTTCTGCTTTCTAGCTCTTTAATTTTGTCTTTTAAGTTTCTACGTCCTTCTCAAAATTAAGAGGTGACTTTAAACAAGAAAATGTGTGAAAATGAACAAACTGTAGATTAAAACTACCCTAATTAAAAACAAAATCACTTTTTCTAAAATTGAAAAACATCTTATTGGTTCTTTTAGGGTGAATTTAAATTTGCCTCACCCCATGGCAGCCTAGAAAAATTACATGTCTCATTTATTTTCATAAAGACCAAGTACTTTCAACAGAGTGATGATTCTTTGCACAGCAAATTAAGCTTAATTTAACTATGCTCTTGCGGTCACCACGTATCTTTAAAGCCACCTTAAAATTAATACGTTATGTATTTAAAAAAAACATCTTTTTTAAACTATTGAAATATAGTTGACATACTGTGTTATATTAGTTGACATACAAGTGTACAGCATACTGATTTGATAATGCTATACATATACACAAAATCTCACCACAATAAGAGTTGTCGCCATCTGTCACCATACATTTATTACAATACTATTGACTATATTCTCTATTCTGTACTTTTTATCTTCATGACTTATTTTACAACTGGAAGTTTGTACCTCTTAATCCCCTTCACCTATTTCCCTCATCCCCATAACATATGTTACATTTTTATGAACTTTTCCAGTATCCACTTTGTTGTGGGGTTTAAAATATTTCTTAGATGTGTGGTTTTGTTTTCATACAACCTGTATAATAGAGAAATGTGTGTAATGTTTAGTGAGATTGCCAGTAGTGAAAATTGAAGATTTTTTCTAGCTCTTACAATGGATTGTTATTGTCTTTAGACAAGTCATTTAATTTATCTGGTTTTTAGGTCATCTTTAAAAAGGGGAATTTGGGGCACCTGGGTGGCTCAGTCGTTAAGCGTCTGCCTTTGGCTCAGGTCATGGTCCCAGGGTCCTGGGATTGAGCCCCACATTGGGCTTCCTGCTCAGCGGGAAGCCTGCTTCTCCCTCTCCCACTCCCCCTGCTTGTGTTCCCTCTCTCACTGTGTCTCTCTCTGTCAAATAAATAAATAAAATCTTTAAAAAAATAAATAAATAAAATAAAAAGGAATTTGCATTAAGATTTTTTTGAATCTTAGTCCACCGAAGTTTTCTAACACATACACAGGGGTTCATATTTAGCTATGCTAAGGCTGATCCAGCCCTTTTTTCTTCTTTTAATTTTTTTAAACTAATTTTTACTTTTAAATGCTCTGGTTAACATTTTTAAAAATACAAACTAAGCAACTACTAAATATATCCAATTATTTACAGAATATAGTTCTGTTATTATCATGAATACATAATTTTTGATCCGTTCTTAAATTTGCTATCAGATTGCTAGTATGATATATATAACACATAATACTATTTACATGTTCTGTAGATTACATGTGTACATGTTCAGTAAAATAAAAAGTCGCTTTAAAAACTATCAAGTTACTGTGTTCTTGGATTGGAAGACTCAGATGGTAAAGATTACAAGGTCTAAATTGACCTACAGATGTAACACATTCCCAACCAAAATTCCACATAAATTTTCATAGATATAGGCAAGCTGACTTTAAGTTATATGAAAAGGCAAAGGAATTAGAATGGTCAAAAAATTTTTGAAAAAAGAATAAATTTTCTAAAATCAGATGTTGATTTTAAGTTACCTATTGGTGAAGAGAGGACACACATAGATTGATGGAATAGAAGAGAGAATCCAGAAATAGACCCACACAAAAATGGTGAATTGAATTTTGACAAACGTACAAAGCAATTAAATGAAAAAAGGATTTTTTTAAATGGATATCCACTTCCAAAAATATGGATCTTGACTAAACTTCATACCTTACAGAAAATGATTCAAAAAATGGGTCATAAGTCTAAATGTAAAATGTGAAACTATGAAGATTTTAGAAGAAAACATATAAAAATATTTGTGACCTGGGCTCAGGCAGAGTTGTTAGACATGACACCAGACTACCCCCATAATAGAATGATAATGCATAAAAGCAAGCAAACCACTGCATAAAACACTTAAAGAGTGAAAAGAGAGTGGTGCCTGGGTGGCTCAGTTCATTAAGCGGCTAACAATTGATTTCAGCTCAGATCATGATCTCAGGGTCCTGGAATTGAGCCCCGCATCAGGCTCTGTGCAGTAGGGAGTCTGCTTGAGGATTCTCTCTTTCTCTCTCCTCTGCCTTTCCTCCTGCTCGTGCTCTCTTTCTAAAAAAAAATAAATAAATCTTAGAGAAAAAAAAAAAAAGAATGGAAAGACAAGCCATGGCCTGGTAGAAATCACTTGGCAAAGCACATATATGTGACAAAGGATTTTTATCCAGAATAAAAAAGAACTTTTAACACCCAACAATAAAAAAAAATAAATAGCCTAAATTTTATAAGTGGGCAAAAGACTTGAATGGATGCTTCACTGAAAAAGATATATTAATATCAATAACATGATATTAATTAATAATATGAAAATACAATCAACATTATTAGCCATTAGGGAATACAAAATAAAACTATAGTGCATTGTTACCACCTATCTATTAGAAGGGGTAAAAGAAGGAATACTATCAATAACAAATGCTGACAGGAATATGGAGCAACTGAAACTCTCCTGTATTACTACTGAGAATGCAAAATGGCCCAGCCACTCTGGAAAACAGTTTGGCATTTTTCTAATGAAGTGAAACTTAAACTTACCATATGACCCCATGATGTCACTTTTAGTATTTACCACACAAAACTGAAAACTTAATTTTCACAAAAACCCATTTACCCCTTTTTTATAGTGACTATTCATAATCTCCCAATTCAGAAATCAAAGCAAACATCCTTCAATTGCAAAACAAATGGTGAAACAGCCTTACAATAAAATTCTACTTGGCCAAAAAAATGACTGAACTATTGAACACAAAATATTGAGATGAATCTCAAGGGTATTATCATGAGTGAAACAAGATGTTCTGAAAAGGTTACATACTTTATAATTTGACTTTTATGATGTTTTCTAAAGGACAAAACTATGGTAATGGAGAAAAGATTACTGTTTGCCAGAGGTTGGGAGAAGGGGAAGGTGGGACTGTGAAGACTTGAACCTTATTGTACAGATGATGTAAGCAGAAAGATTTAGGGGTCCCCAGAAAAAGAAAGAGAAGACATAGCTTTTGTGACACAAGTGAAGTCATTTTTTGCCCCTTTACCCCAGCCATTTTTTGTGATCTTTGCCCTACCAGCTCTACTTGCCCAAGCACATTGCTTGTAGAATTTCCTAGGAGGTGTCAGAATTACAAAGAACTGCAAAAACATCAGTAGTTAAGGATTTTATGGGAACAAAGGGAATGCAAAAACTAACAGTCTCTACCAGGCCAGGAGATCGCTTAACCATATCAAAGACAATAAATCATTGGTAAACCTCCACTGCTGGGGTGCCTGGGTGGTGCAGTCAGTTGAGCCATGAACTCTTGGGTTTAGGCTCAGGTTGTGATCTCAGGATAGTGAGATCAAGCCCTGTGTTGGATTCTGCACTCAGCGCAGACTGGGCTTGGGTTTCTCTTTCCCTCTCCCTCTCTTTTTTTCCTTCTTCTTCCTCTCCTTCCCCTTCTTCTCCTCCTCCTTCTCCTCCTTCTCCTTCCTCTCTCTCTCTCTCTTTCTCTCTCTCCCTCTCAATGATAAAATCTTAAAAAAACAAAAACAGGGCTGTCTGGGTGGCCCAGTAGGTAAGCGTCTGCCTTCGGTTCAGGTCATAATCCCAGGGTCCTGGGATCCAGCCCCACATCAGGCTCTGCTCAGCGGGAAGCCTGCTTCTCCCTCTCCCTCTGCCTGCCGCTCTGCCTACTTGTGCTCTCTCTCTGTCAAATAAATTAATAAAATCTTAAAACAACAAAAACAAAAACAAACCAAAAAAACCCAACCTCCTAGCACTGTTTCAAAACAAAGCAAGACCTTGCATTCCTCATTAGAAATAAAGAGCCCAAGCCCCCACCCAGTTTAGACTGGCCCATAGCTCCTTCCCCTAGTCCAGCATTTACTTCAGCTTCATTATAATATCAAAGTTTCCCAAGGAGGAGCACCAGCTTCATTAACATAACATTGAATACACATATAGGCTAGTTTTCTAAGTATGCCTGCCTTTACATGCAGTGACAGAGCTCCTTTTTTTGAATATTTATCCTAAACCCTAAATAAAAAGAACCTGCTCATCCCTGCTCAGGGAGTCACAGCTTTAGAAGTTATTCCTTGTGATCTCCTCATTTGCTGCAAGTAAAATTTCCATTGTGTGACAACTCTACCTGGTGTAGTCTCTATCTGTAACTCACCCCGGAGGGAGCTCAAGTTAGTTCAGTTACAAAGATTACCTAAAGGAAATAGAGGTCTTAATAGATGCAATACAAAGGTCATACAATTAGGTCATACAATTTCCAAAATGTCTTTGGCAATTACTACTGATCCTTTAAAAACTTGAAGTATGGGCACCTGGGTGGCTCAGTTGGTTAGCGACTGCCTTCAGCTCAGGTCATGATCCTCGAGTCCCTGGATCGAGTCCCACATCGGGCTCCCTGCTCAGCGGGGAGTCTGCTTCTCCCTCTGACACTACCCCCCTTCATGCTCTCTCTCTCTCAAATAAATAAAATCTTAAAAAAAAAAAACCTGAAGTAAAAATCTCATGGTTCAAATAGCAGAAGTAATTTGGATTCTTCATTCCCATTGATGTTTTTGTTTTAATTTAATGAAGGTTATTCTAGCAAGGCTAAACAGAGTTATGTTGTATTATGTTGAAATTTATGGTGAGTGCTGTGAATTGTGTAAGACTATTGAATCACAGACCTGTACCTCTGAAACAAATAATACATTATATGTTAAAAAAAAAAAAGAAGATAGTAGGAAGGGAAAAATGAAGCAGGGGAAATCGGAGGGGGAGAAGAACCATGAGAGACTATGGACTCTGAGAAACAAACTGGGGGTTCTAGAGAGGAGGGGGGTGGGGGAATGGGTTAGCCTGGTGATGGGTATTAAAGAGGGCACGTACTGAATGGAGCACTGGGTGTTATATGCAAACAATGAATCATGGAACACTACATCAAAAACTAATGATGTAATGTATGGTGATCAACATAACATAATAAAATAAAAAAAATAAAAAAAGAAATTTATCAGCTGGGAAAGAGTTTTTAATTATTATTGTTATTTATTTACATATTCTTTTTAGAGAGGAAGAGAGAGAGAGCAGGAGGAGGGGCAGAAGGAGAATCTCAAGCAAACTCCACGCCTGGCGCGGAGGCTGATGCAGGGCTCAATCTCATGACCCTGAGATCATGACCTGAGCTGAAATCAAGAGTCAGATGCTTAACCGACTGAGCCACCCAGGCGTCCCAAGTTTTTAATTAATTTAAAGCATTGTTTTCAAACATATTGACTATGTTTATCTGAAAGAAAAATGAACAACTGCTTATTGTGGAGTATTTGCCCCTCTTCTGAGTGTATTAGTATCCCCTCCAGGAAACCATGTGATCCTGCTGTCCTCCATTGTTACCGTTTCACACAAGGATTCCTCCAGACTCTTTTACCTGTAGGGGCCAGAGGAGTGTTAAAGTGCTAGGCACAGTTCACAAATGATTACTGATTTCATTACTGTATCTCTCTTACTCTCCTCTAGTTTCCCCTACTTTAATGATCACATAGGTCACACCTTCCTTTTTTCACATTTCTTTACCTTCAGCCATTTTCCTTCTGCCCTACAGAACCCTCTCCAGTTGTGAACAAGGTGGTATTCAACACATGTGGTTCATTTTTATGTCAACATTCTTTTCTTTCAGGGAATATAGTTATCTACAGTGTTATTTATAACAATTATAAAGCTGAGTTATTATGATTCATCTTTCTTCTTCAAAAGACTACGAGGAATGGTCTGAATTTAATATTTCTTTTCCATTGTTACCTTAATTTTTTTTAAACTTTGCTTATTAATTCTTACTTTTCAAAGTTTCACTTGTCATTTATAAAACCTTGTATTTCAGACAAAAAAGCCCACAAAATAATATCTGTAAAATAAGTAAATAAAATCTATTAATATTTAACACTTACTATGTATCAGATACTATTCTACAGAAGGTACTTTTATTAGCCCATGATATATATAAGGAAACATGCATTGAGAAATTGAGACTTGCACAAAATATGGAAGTCATGGTGCTGATAGTTGAGCCAGGCAGTCTGGCTCTAGAATTCCAATTCTTAAATTTTACTTTTAACTGCAAAGGTATATCCAAATGTCCAAGACTCCACTCCTTTTCCTCAAAAACATGAAATCTAATTCAGAAAAAAAGCTCAAATTCATCATATCAAATACAGATCTAATAAACTTTCTTTCCCACACAATCAAGTCTTCATATTGTTTCTTTTCTCAATGTCTGTTCCTTCACTCAGGAAAATTCTATAATGTCATTTCTAGAGTTATTCTGACATCTCCCTTTATTTCCTTTCAGGCTCTCATTTATTCTTAACTGGACATTTTTTTTTTCCGTCTCTAATCTCAGCTTTCTAATCTATTCTAAATGAAATCTTCCACTGCATGAGTCCTATACAGTCTTTCTGCCCTTGTGTTTTAGGGATTTTGACAGTAATTTTGGCCCTGGCTTAACCATTCACTGGCTTTCTGAGTAATGGTTGTGTATAAGATGCCTTATTGTTTCTCTACTAAGAAATATTTTAAAATGTGGGATGTAGAGTCTTGTTTCCTTCTATGAAAAATAAGGATGGTGTTTTTTTTAATTTTTAATTTTTTTAAAGATTTTATTTATTTATTTGACAGGAAGAGAGACATGTAGGCAGAGAGGCAGGCAGAGGGAGAGGGAGAAACAGGCTCCCCACTGAGCAGAGAGCCTGATGTGGGGCACAATCCCAGGACCCTGGGGTCGTGACCTGAGTCAAAGGCAGACACTTAACCAACTGAGCCACCCAGGTGCCCCAGCTGATGTCTTTATCTGCATCATCCCCCCATATCATTGTTATAGAGATCAAATAAGAGAATATATATAAATGCCATTTAAAACCTTAAGGAGGGCGCCTGGGTGGCTCAGTTGGTTAAGCGACTGCCTTCGGCTCAGGTCATGATCCTGGAGTCCCGGGATCGAGTCCCACATCGGGCTCCCTGCTCAGCAGGGAGTCTGCTTCTCCCTCTGACCCTCCTCCCTCTCATGCTCTCTGTCTCTCATTCTCTCTCTCACAAATAAATAAATAAATAAATAAAATTAAAACCTTAAGGAATAAAGTATGCAAATATGCTTGTATATGCTTTTTAGACTGAATATTCAGAAGCAAGAAATTTCCTTGTCTTTGCTCCCTCATATTCATCTCATTGTCTTGTTACTCACGTAAGAATGCCCCTTCATCATTCTTTTCAGTGACTTGTTTTTATTCTCCTTTTTCAACTCAGTGAAAAACTTTCATTCACTTGTTATAAAGTGTAGTATTATCATTTAGCTATTTAGCCTTATATATAAAATCTGTCCCATTTCTTCCTTTCCTTTTCCAGGAAATTCCTTCCCCCATTAATTTCTGTTGAAAGCTAATTACAATCCTTCTCCTCAATCCTGCACCTCTAATTTATTTTCTTATTCTAAGTGACTAGCAGCCATTATATACTGTGCTAGCTCTTTCTGGTCAAGATGTTTAGGAGACTGAGTCAGGGATCTGTTTTTTTAGAATGGGAGTTCTACATTTCCTGGAGGTTTGGGGACTCTTTCCGTCACACTTTGATCTTAGACACTGCTGTTTCAATTGCTGTGAATTTGAGGCAGGCAGGAATCTGGGTTCAAATCCAGTATCTTTCGCTTCAAATAATTAGGCAAATCACTTACTATATCTGAGTCTTAATTCTTTCATCTGGAAGAAAAAACCATAAAGGCTTAATTCTTAGGATGAAAATGAGGATTGAAGGAATATTTTCACATGAAGTATATGAATATGGCCATGTATTAAAGGCTCAATGAATGTTACGTATTTTACTTCACCACTGTAGAGAAGATAGATATTGAAACACAAAGAAATTTCTGTTTGATTTAGCCATGGAAGAAAATTATTTTTTTTCAAATGAAGTCTTGTTAGAAGTATTAATATATAAAACCTAAAAAAATTTTTTTTCAGTAAAATATGGCCTGGGATATGGAAATCTGTATACTTGACTTCCTAAAATTTCCCCTACATCTAGTTCACCTTATGAAGTGGTCCCTTGACACATGTCTGCAAGAACCCTAAGATTTACTTACATAAAATTATGTAATATCAAAAATATTTCAGATGACATTCAACCATTTTATATTTATTTATTTATATGTTGTATACACATATGTGCATAAATAGGTTTATTCATTTATAAAATTATTTGCTAAACACTTCTTGATCTTAACAGTTTGCTAGATCTTGGGTGTAGAGAAAATTATTACATTGTTCCAAACATAGCTTAATATCTAGTAGGAGAGACATATAGGCAATACCTCTTTCTCTCTCCCTCTTTTTTCCCCCCTCTCGTTCCCTGCCACCTATCAATTACTCATTTGTCTCTCTATCCATTTATTGATTTATCTATCAACTGCTCATCTATCTATTGAGCTATTGAAATGTAAAAAAAAAAAAAAAAAAAGAATGTATGGAACCACAGCAGAAAGGCAGTTAATCAAGTTTAAGGTCAGGACAGAGTTTAGAGGAGATGACTTCTAACCTAAAGTTGGAATGATGGGTAACTGGCAGTGCACACTCTGAAGGCCATAAGAAACTTCAAAAGGGCTTTGGACAAATCCTAAAGTTGATAATTTCATTTAATCTTTAATTTTGAAAAATTTCAAACATACAGAAATTTTTTTAAGTTTAGTACAATAAACACTGTATATTTCTATATTTCTGACCTAGATTCACTACTTGCTCATGTTTGGCCACACTTATTTTCTCATTTATTTATTTGTTTCAAGTATGTATGTGTTTGTGTATGGATATAAACATATATGTGTATGTAACATATATTTACATACATATTTACACATCTTCCTCTTTTGCAGAATTATTTTAAAGTATATTCAAACTTTGTACCATTTAACCTTTATGAACTGAATCTCTAAATACTTTAATAAGTGTCTCCTAAGACTAAGGAGGGCAGTATACAAAGAATCCCCTTATAACCTTCACTGAAATTCCCCAATTGGTAACATTTTGCTAGTATGCTTTGCAATGCTCTCTCCATATAACTCATATTTTTTTCTGAACCATTTGAGAACGAGTTATAAAATTGATGGCCCTTTACCCCTTAAACTTCAGTGTATTTCATGAGAACAGATTCTCTTATATAACCGTGGCATAATGATAAAAATTTCCTGATCTGATGTTTTACTATTATCTAATTTACAGACCTTAATCAAATTTCACCATATGTCCCAATACTGGTCTTTAAAAAAAAATCTATGAATTTTTCACTTCAGGATCATGCATTATATGTTACATTTAGTTGACATATCTCTGTAGTTTAATGTGGAACAGTTTGTCTTTCATGAGCTTGCTTACAGGGACTTACCAATATAACCTTGACACTGACATTTTTTTTAAAGAATGAAAGACAGTGGGGCACCTGGGTGGTTCAGTCAGTTGGGCATTGAACTCCTGATTTCAGCTGGGGTCATGATTTCAGGGAGATAGGATTGAGCTCATCATCAGGCTCTGCGCTCTAAATGGAGTCGGCTTGGGATTTTCTGCCTCTCCCGCTCCCTCTACCCCTCCCCCTTCTCACACTCCTGCATCCTCTCTCCTCTCTCTCTCTCTCTCTGAAATAAATAAAATCTTTAAGAAAAAAAAAATGCAAGACAGTAATTGTAGATTCAACTTCAGTTCAGGGTGGTCTGATGTCGGAGTTCCACAGATGCAATACTGTATTCTTTTCAGTCATGTGATACTGGCTTTTCCAATTACTGGTGATACTCGCTTTGATTATAAGCTTCTCCACTATAATGCTACTGCTTTTTCCTTTATTATTTATAAGTCACTTATGGGACTACTTTGCGACTATATAAATTATGTTGTTTTCCATCAAACTTCCATCAACTTGTTACAGCATCCGTTGATGGTCCTTGCTAAATAAATTTTTTTAATGAAGAATTCCAAGTAGTGATTTACTATGTCTTTCAATGTACTTTTCTTTGTCATCCTACTCGAAAGATGAGGTTTCCTTTATCCCCTATTTATTTATTTACTAACCTATGTATTTATGGACTCATGACTTCATATTTTATTAAACTAGTTTTAATATGTTATTATCGTTTTTTAGTTTTGGTAATCAACATGTTTCAGTTTTATTCAGTAGGAGATCTATCGCAATGGGGCCTGTGCCATTTTGTTTTGAGAAATCTTTAGTGCTATGCTTATACATTGGCTCTAAAAAAAGGTTAGAAGGGGCTCAATTTAAAGTATTTACTGATTTTAATGGCGTAAATACTCCTGGGTGGATGGTTTTAATCTACCGACATGATATCACTAAACATGAGCTTGGAAAGATAGATTTACAGTCTGCCATTATAAGCCTCCTGTAGATAAAATTGGGAAGTTATGTATAATCAGCTTTCACAAGTCAGTATAAGCCAAGTTTAATATAATGCATGTCTCCATCATTTTTTAGAGTTTCTTTACTTTCTGGTAAACAAGATGTTCCAGGCTTATCTTGTATCTTTCCAAGCTCTGGAGTCAGCCATTTCTTCAAGGAGCTTTAGGGTAACTGGTCCAATTTGGTTGACTCTTTTTCCACATATTTCTCTTCCTCACTCAAGCTAGCCTAAGAATGATCTATGACAATGATAAAAGAGAAAAAGGGAGAGCAAGCCCACATTTACAAGTGCTTTTCAAGCCATTTATTGCATTATATATGCAATGATCTTAATATCAAAAGCAAATCATAAAGTCAAGCCCAGACTTCAGAGGTAGAATAAATTGATTCTCCCAAAGTGGGAAGGCACCATAAAGTTACATGGCAAAGGGCATGAACACAGGAGGGGTGAATAATAATAATTGTTGCCCATGATTCAATCTGAGAAACAGCTATGTATTTTTATCTGATCATTGTCTTAACTATGTCCCAAAGATATTGCTATATAGTGTTTTCATTGTCTTTATTTTTAGAAATTCTGCAATTTATCAGTATATATCCCTATCACTCAAGAAGAATTTAAAAAGGCATATGTATAAATAATTTATATATAAATAAATACATATGTATAAATATATATTACATATTAGTTTTCAAATGGAAAAGCATTTTTTTCAATATAGCAATTAATTTTTAGTTTTATTGCATGGTGATGATTAAAGGAGGTTGTCCATATTATTTTGCTAAATAGAGATTTTACATGTGACTTATATGACAAAATATTTTAGCTATTCCACATATGCTTTAAAAGAAGCTACAACCTTCATTATCTATAAAATTTATTATTTATGTTTAGGTCTTTCATAGATTTACTTTTCTTCATCTACTTAATGTAACTTGTACTGAGAGTTATGAGTTGAAATTTTCAATTGTTTGTAATTTTGTCCATTTCTCCTTACATTTTTAAATTTTTTTCTGATTTATGGATGTTATTGTTAATTTATTTGCTACATAGATTTGTTCATTGTTATATCTTTATTATCAAATAAAACCATTAGTATGATGAAGCTCCCATCTTTGTACAGTTAGCTTCGTTTTGGTCTGAATTCAAACTAATCTAATATCAGAATCTCGGTTCCTGCTTTTTTATTGTTTACATTGCTTACCATTTTTCTTAATCTTTTCTGAATCCCTTTTTTAAATCTTTCATACAGAAAACAATTGGGTTTTGCTATGTAATCTAATTGTTTTTATTTAATAGGAGAATCAAATCCATTTATATGTATTAATAACACTGGAACGATTGGTTCCTATTCTCTTATATATTTATATGGCTTATGCTTCATTTGTTGTGCTTATATTTACTCTTTCTCTTTCTATATGTCTTTTGTTAATATTATTTTAAATTTTGTTTTGGTATTTAGGGGGTTTTATATTATCTACTAGTTATATTTATAATACCTGTTATGAAGTTGTAGCCCTCTTTTACTTTTCTTAAACCTCAAATGTTTTGTCAGTTTTAAATGATATATTCTGAATTTCCTTTAGTACTTCTATATCAGTCTAACTCTTCTCTATTTTTCCTTTTTTCCCTCTCTCATTTTCTTAATTTTTAGTGGAATTTTACATTCTAATATATTATAGCATCTAAATTTACACAGTATTTTTACATCTTTGTTTCCATGTCATTCTATTTTTAACTTTTTGAGGAGCCTTCATACTGTTTTCCAGAATGGCTGCACAAGCTTGCATTCCCAACATTGTGAGAGGGCTTCCCTTTCTCTGCATCCTTGCCAACATCTGTTGTTTTCTGTGATGTTAATTTTAGCCATTCTGACAGGTGTGAGGTGGTATCTCATTGTGGTTTTTATTTGTGTTTCCTTGATGATGAGTGATGTTGAGCATCGTTTCATGTGTCTATTGGCCATCTGGATGTCTTCTTTGGAAAAAGGTCTGTTCATGTCTTCTGCCCATTTCTTGACTGGATTATTTGTTTTTTCAGTGTTGAGTTTGATAAGTTCTTTACAGATTTTAGATACTAACCCTTTATCAGATATGTCATTTGCAAATATTTTCTCCTATTGTGTAGGCTGCCTTTTAGTTTTATTGATTGTTTTCTTTGCTGTGCAGAAGCTTTTTATCTTGATTAGGTCCCAATAGTTTATTTTTACTTTTATTTCCTTTCATTGAGTTCATAAAAATATTTATGCACGCATGCCTTGCTGAAGAGAAAACTGAGGATAAACTGATATTCTTTTCCTCATTAGACAATCTATTTTACCTGGAGCCCAAGACCAAAGGATTTCATCTTTATCTTTAACATCTAATAGTTCAGTTAGTATAGGTCTGAGAGTTGACCATCTGGGCCAATTTGGGGATAAGCAGTCACTTTTAAAAAATATTTTTATCAGGGACACCTGGGTGGCTCAGTTGGTTAAGCGACTGCCTTCGGCTCAGGTCATGATCCTGGAGTCCCGGGATCAAGTCCCGCATCGGGCTACCTGCTCCGCAGGGAGTCTGCTTCTCCCTCTCCCGCTCCCCCTTCTTGTGCTCTTTCTCTCTCTCACTCTCTCTCTCAAATAAATAAATAAAATCTTAAAAAAAAAAAACATTTAAAAAATATTTTTATCAGATACTCCAATTAAACATATTTAGATATTTTAGCCTGAATTATCTATGACTTTTTATAGGACGTCTTTCACTTCTTAATCTCATTTTAATTTTTTTAGATATTTTTCTTTTTATAATTTTAGTCTGATCTATTATCTCCTAAGAAGCTTGTAATTTAGTGTTTATTTCTGATATGATTTTATTCTTTTTAATTATTTTTTCAAATTTATTTAACTCATTCTACATTAAGCTTTTTTTTTTTTTCCTTTTGTACATATCTTTTCTGAGTTTTCGAATTTCCAGTTTGAGATATTTTTGCCTATATACAAATGGCTGTTTAACGATATGTAATTTAGGTTGCAGTAATATTGTTTCAGTTTTTCTCTGCTCTTGGTTGCTCTTTAGGGATAATTTTTAACCTTGGAGAAGTGGCTAACTCCTGGACTTGGGCAGGAAAAATACAAGATTAGCCTAGAACATCTTGGTCCATCAAAGTAGTAAAGATGTGACTAAAAAATGATGGAGGCAGTATTCTCTGAACTAACAGTAATAGGATTAGTAGTAGGATTGTTAATTATAGTTCTTAATTTAAGTGTTCTCTCTTTTGCTGGCAAAGTGAAGTACAGTTTCTTTAACCAACTGTGCCATTTTGAAGAACTGAATTTGTATATCTTCTGATTTTTGTGATCCTATTTCTTGTTTTGTTTCTGCCAGATTCTTCATTTTCACCTTTTTCTTCCTTCTTTTCTTTTACCATCAGACCTCCAAAGGATGCTTTCCATATTCAAGTAAACCCAATTCCCTAGAAGTAATGCCTTTCCTACATTTCAAACTCAGTCCCTTCCTTTTGATTCCTTAGTTGTCAATATCTGAATCTCTAGATATTATAACTATTCCAAATATTTACCTATATAATGTGGAACTCTTGTTCCACAAACAATTTAATATGGATCCCAACATTCATAATATCTTGCTCAACAAATCCTTCTATTTTCTAAGCAATTTCCACCTAATCTATGCCTGGAATGGCCTCTGGACTATTTTCCTACAATATAAGTATAAGCTATGAGTAGTTTAATTTATCATCTTTGCTTATATGTGTGTCTTTTGTGCATGGAGAGATAATGGATTTCTGCAGCCACCATTATTCTATGAAAACCTAGATTTTTGTGTTTTTGAAATATTCCTCTGGTTAAATGTGTGAAATGGAAGATGGGGGGAGGGAAGCCCTAGAGCAGAGTAAAAGTTTAAATATATTAAAACAGAGAAATAGGGTGCCTGGGTGGCTCAGTCGTTAAGCATCTGCCTTCGGCTCAGGTCATGATCCCAGGGTCCTGGGATCGAGTCCCACATCGGGCTCCCTGCTCAGCGGGAAGCCTGCTTCTCCCTCTCCCACTCCCCCTGCTTGTGTTCCTGCTCTCGCTATCTCTCTCTCTGTCAAATAAATAAATAATAAGCGACTGATTATTAACACATTTGCACACATTTGCCTCTGGCCCAGGCAGAGACAAAAAAAAAAACAGAGAAATAAAAATAACTCCAGCCAGAACATAGGATGTCTAAAATGAGATAATTTAAACAAAAGAAAAAAATGATCAGTCACTCCTTGGCTAGTTTGAATTTAGTGATTAATGAGATGATGGATATCCAGAAAATACTTTGATATCAGATTGTCATTATTAGTCTATCTGGAATGTCAGGTAAGTGTTACTACCTGTCTCAACTCTTTGTGCACAGTAAGTCAATGAGGACTTTAAACCAGATTAAAACAAACAAACAAATATCTATTTTTATGATATGGCTCTTACAGAGTTCTATGTCAAAAGTGATTTTGAAATAATATATTTAACTTCCACAGTAACAGTATAATTATTAGTACTAATTTGCAGATGAAGAAATTGTTTCTCAGAGATGTTAGGTTTTAAATATTATGCTCATGGCTAAATAGTTAATAAAAGGTGAAGAAATTATTCAAAATTAAATCTAAGTACAATAATATTTTTTATTTTATTTTTTATTTCATCATGTTATGTTAATCACCATACATTACATCATTAGTTTTTGATGTAGTGTTCCATGATTCATCGTTTGCATATAACACCCAGTGCTCCATTCAATACATGCCCTCTTTAATACCCATCACCAGGCTAACCCATCCCCCACCCGCCTCCCCTCTAGAACCCTCAGTTTGTTTTTAAAGGTAAATTAAAATACTAGCAAATAAATAAATACTTTTCTTCACACAAGGGATAGACAATAGTAAAGCCAGTAAATCTTAGTTTGTAACTTTCATTGCAAGAATCTCCACATCTAAACTGCAAACAGTATTTTGAAAGGTAAATCACAGTGTCTTGACATTTTAGTGACTGTCTATAGTCTACTTTTCACCCAATCAAGACATGTTAGAATGGGTTTCACCACAGGAAATAGATTAGTTGATTAGGTCAAGCCAGGGCTAGGCAATTCCTGTTTTACGATAAAAGAAAACACTGTGATTTTCTTAACTTAAGTGGATATTGACTTTGACTATGGCGAAGATCAAGATTTATTATCTCAAATAATAGTCAACAGACTGGATGACAGTTACTGACTTGGAGGAAATCACAGCAGGCCACTGAACCACCATTGAACCTAAAGAAAGATCTTCTATGTCTCTCACAGCAGGATAAGGCCAATCTTACATCAAGACGATAGGCCTTGCCAGGGACAAGGGCTATTAAAATGTCTTTCCATTTATTTGGTTTGTGATGTTCCTCTAATACCTCAGCACTTTAAGACTGAGAGCAGTTAACTGTAGCATTAGAGAGTCCGAGATGAGGATGTCTACAGTGATATGCAAGTCTTAATTGCTTAGTAAAAATAATGCTTTATCAGGCATTCAAAATGTTCTCAGTTAATAATATCAGCTTAATAATAATAAACCCCATTACTAAAATTGTAAAATTCACTTATATATCTTTTAGAGTGTTTAATTACCAACATTAGTGTACAGTTTCATAAAAATATTATTAGATAAAAGGCTATTTTATATCTGAACTATCATCTAAAATTATATTTTAAAGAACAACTAATAAACTATTTATATTTTATTCTAAAATATTCTTAGAGACAGAATAAAAGGTAAAAACATGTAAACCTCTTGTTTACAACCTATGTACACAAACCTGACAAAATTTAGACAAAAAATTAGCCTCAGTGGAGCTAGATTGAGTAAACATTTTACAGCCATCATTGCTTTTGTTGAGAAGGAAATACAGCATTCCTACTGCTAAAAGGAGGCAAAAAGACAAACTCAAAAATACCAGGCAAAAATCCATAGACTATAGAGCAAAACATGTAAAACAAATAGATAAGTAAGCACAAAGTGGGGAAGTGTAAAACAAAATAAGTATGGTAGGCAGGATCCTAAGATAGCCCCCAAGATTCCCCATCCTCAGTATATACACACCTTCTTCCAGTTACTCAAATACTAACATGCAGCTGTGAAGGGATTTTGCATATATAATTGAAGTGTTGGGGTCCCAACCCAGTTATCTTTAAGATAGAGAGAATGTTCTCAATGGAACTGAGCTAACTGGATAAGGCCTTAAAGAGGCTGGGCTATTTCTGGAGATGTAATCAGAATATAATGGGTACTCAATGCAAAAGAGATTCTTCATTTCTGACCTTGAAGATGGAGTTAATGACAAGAAGTGTGGGTAGCCTCTAGGAGCTGAGCGTAGCCTTGACCAACAGGCAGCAAGGTAATGAATTCTGACAGCAACCTGAATGAGGATAGGGAAGGGCCGGTCAATGGAGGAGGCAGCATGGCCTCTTCAAGCACAGAGTATCCGTTCCTCTTCAGACACAGCCTCAAACCAACCCAGGAGATTGAAGTATCACCATATCAACTAGAGGCTGGAGAGTACCTGAACCGGAAGAACCTGTTAAACTCCTGGAGCGAGAATCTCAAAAGGCCTCAGAGCCAATAGTTGGACATCCTACAGGTGGAGCTGGTGGAAGAGGAGGTGGCTTCCCTCAGTGCCACTTGGAGAGATACAGGAGATAACGAACATCTGCCTACCTCCGGGGAAGCTGTCACCTGTGAGTGGCTCCCTGCGGGAATTCAAGTGAGTGAAACCTGGGCCAGAGGCAAATGTGTGTAGGCGTTCTGGTAAAAGTTAACTACTCTTGTGTCTACACCTCCCGGAGCTCCTTATGTGTCCAGAACTCCTTCTCCCTTTGGAGAGTCATCAGAACTATCATATTAATGCCACCTGGCAACCCATTCTCAAGTGATGCTAGAAAAGAAATGCCTCATGGTTCCCACAGCAGTTCTGCTTGCCAGCTCGCCCTTGGGGATTCGGGAGCCAGTGACCAGGGAGGAGCACATACAACAAGTTCCACACATTTTCAGGGCATCCATCAAGGCAACCTCACCCAGGGCAGAGGGTTGGAGCATATCCTAAGCTGAAAAAAAGCTCCAGGGCTCATGTGGTTCTCAGTCTCTCTTCCTGGGACACTTATGGTAGCTGGCCCCAAGTAGTGGAGAAGAGCTGAGACAGACCCCTGTTGCTCAGGTCTGGGATAGCAATGCCCCTGTCTGATGTTCCATGTCCATACAAAGTATTCCATGCATATGACAACATTTATGAATATAAATTAATTTCTCTTTCTTCTGTCTTGTTGTTGGTGTATAGAAATGCCACCGATTTCTGTGCATTGATTTTATATCCTGCCACTTTACTGAATTCCTGTATGAGTTCTAGCAGTTTTGGGTGGAGTCTTTTAGGTTTTCCACATAAAGTATCATATCATCTGCAAAGAGTGAGAGTTTGACTTCTTCTTTCCTGATTCGGATGCCTTTTATTTCTTGTTGTCTGGTTGCTGTGGCAAAGACTTCTAATACTATGTTGAATAGCAGTGGTGATAGTGGACATCCCTGCCGTGTTCCTGACCTTAAGGGGAAAGCTCTCAGTTTTTCCCCATTGAGAATGATATTTGCTGTGGGTTTTTCATAGATGGCTTTCATGATATTGAGGTATGTACCCTCTATCCCTATACTCTGAAGAGTTTTGATCAAGAAAGGATGCTGTACTTTGTCAAATGCTTTTTCTGCATCTATTGAGAGGATCATATGGTTCTTGTTCTTTCTTTTATTAATGTATCGTATCACATTGATTGATTTGCGGATGTTGAACCAACCTTGCAGCACAGGAATGCCACCGATTTCTGTGCATTGGTCGTGCTGAATAATCTTTTTAATGTACTGTTGGATCCTATTGGCTAGTATTTTGGTGAGAATTTTTGCATCCATGTTCATCAGGGATATTGGTTTGTAATTCTCCTTTTTGATGGGGTCTTTGTCTGATATTGGAATCAAGGTAATGGTGGCCTCATAAAACGAGTTTGGAAGTTTTCCTTCCATTTCTATTTTTTGGAACAGTTTCAGAAGAATAGGTATTAATTCTTCTTTAAATGTCTGGTAGAATTCCCCTGGGAAGCCATCTGGCCCTGGGCTCTTGTTTGTTGGGAGATTTTTGATTATTGCTTCAATTTCTTTAGTGGTTATAGGTCTGTTCAGGTTTTCTATCTCTTCCTGGTTCAGTTTTGGTGGTTGATACATCTCCAGGAATGCATCCATTTGTTCCAGATTATCTAATTTGCTGGCATAGAGTTGCTCATAATATGTTCTTATAATTATTTGTATTTCTTTGGTGTTGGTTGTGATCTCTCCTCTTTCATTCATGATTTTATTGATTTGGGTCATTTCTCTTTTCTTTTTGATAAGCCTGGCCAGGGGTTTATCAATCTTATTAATTCTTTCAAAGAACCAGCTCCTAGTTTTGTTGATCTGTTCTACTGTTCTTTTGGTTTCTATTTCATTGATTTCTGCTCTAATCTTTATTATTTCTCTTCTCCTGCTGGGCTTAGGCTTTATTTGCTGTTCTTTCTCCAGCTCCTTTAGGTGTAGGGTTAGGTTGTGTACTTGAGACCTTTCTTGTTTCTTGAGAAAGGCTTGTATTGCTATATACTTTCCTCTTAGGACCGCCTTTGCTTCATCCCAAAGATTTTGAACAGTTGTGTTTTCATTTTCATTTGTTTCCATTAATTTTTTTTAATTTTTCTTTAATTTCCTGGTTGACCCATTCATTCTTCAGTAGGATGCTCTTTAGCCTCCATGTATTTAAGTTCTTTCTGACTTTCCTCTTGTGATTGAGTTCTATTTTCAAAGCATTGTGGTCTGAAAATATGCAGGGAATAATCCCAATCTTTTGGTGCCAGTTGAGACCTGATTTGTGACCTAGGATGTGATCTATTC
Source organism: Phoca vitulina (assembly GCF_004348235.1). Lineage (NCBI taxonomy): Eukaryota > Metazoa > Chordata > Mammalia > Carnivora > Phocidae > Phoca > Phoca vitulina. The sequence goes on along the minus strand of NW_022589711.1, from coordinate 76,589,178 downwards.
TGGAGAATGTTCCATGGGCACTAGAGAAGAATGTGTATTCTGTTGCTTTGGGATGGAATGTTCTGAATATATCTGTGAAGTCCATTTGGTCCAATGTGTCATTTAAAGTCTTTGTTTCCTCATACCAGTCAGAATGGCTAAAATTAACAAGTCAGGAAACGACAGATGTTGGCGAGGATGTGGAGAAAGGGGAATCCTCCTACACTGTTGGTGGGAATGCAAGCTGGTGCAGCCACTCTGGAAAACAGTATGGAGGTTCCTCAAAAAGTTGAAAATAGAGCTACCATATGACCCAGCAATTGCACTACTGGGTATTTACCCCAAAGATACAAATGTAGGGATCCTAAGGGGTACGTGCACACCGATGTTTATAGCAGCAATGTCCACAATAGCCAAACTATGGAAAGAGCCAAGATGTCCATCAACAGATGAATGGATAAAGAAGATGTGGTATATATATACAATGGAATATTAAGCAGCCATCAAAAAAAACCCCTGAAATCTTGCCATTTGCAACGATGTGGATGGAACTAGAGGGTATTATGCTAATCAAAATAAGTCAGTGAGAGAAAGACATGTATCATATGATCTCACTGATATGAGGAATTTTTAATCTCAGGAAACAAACTGAGGGTTGCTGGAGTGGTGGGGGGTGGGAGGGATGGGGTGGCTGGGTGATAGACATTGGGGAGGCTATGTGCTATGGTGAGCTCTGTGAATTGTGTAAGACTATTGAATCACAGACATGTACCTCTGAAACAAATAATACATTATATGTTAAAAAAAAAAAAAAAGAAGATAGTAGGAAGGGAAAAATGAAGGGGGGAATCAGAGGGGGATATGAACCATGAGAGACTATGGACTCTGAGAAACAAACTGAGGGTTCTAGAGGGGAGGAGGTGGGGGGGGTGGGTTAGCCTGGTGATGGGTATTAAAGAGCGCACGTATTGAATGGAGCACTGGGTGTTATCCGCAAACATTGAATCATGGAACAACACTACATCAAAAACTAATGATGTATGGCGATTAACATAACATAATAAAAAAAAAAAAGAAGGGGCTTAGAAATCCAGTTCTGTGTGTTTTTGACTAAAATAAATGTTAGCTATGGTAGAAAAAAAAAAGAAACATTAATTTTTATTTTAGAAGCATAATTTCAGGAAAATGTATATATGTTCAATAGGCCTGATGAGTAGGGAGACAGTTTAGTTTTTGAGATTGCTTTACTAACGCAAAGATGATTTATTGAATTTAGGAGGTGGCAGTAGGGATAAAAAAGAGGAGACAGCTGTTTAAGCTCGCACAGAATTAGTTTAGGAATTGGCTGTAGAGAGACAGGGAAGAAAAGATACAGAGAAACGTTTTTGGGTTTCTGGCTTGATCACTAGGCTATATTCTGGTTATTGCTACTCAATAGCTTTCTTTGTGACCTTTTTGAAGAGATTTTCTGGGTTAAGAGAAGATTTTGGGGGATGGGAGGGGAGCACATCAAGATTGGAGTCCTAAGATTTCATTTTTGGTGTTGGGTTTTTTTTGTTGTTGTTGTTGTTGTTTAAAGATTTTATTTATTTATTTATTTATTTATTTATTTATTTATTTATTTATTATTTTAGAGAGAAGGTGCAAGTAGGGGGAGAGGCAGAGGGAGAGGGAGAGAGAGAGAGTCTTAAGCAGACTCTGCGCTGAGCTCAGAGCCCCACACAGGGGTCAGTCTCATGACCCTGAGATCATGACCTAAGCCGAAACCAAGAGTTGGACGCTTAACCAACTAAGCCACCCAGGAGCCCCAAGATTTCATTTTTAATTAGAGTTCCCTAACACTCTTAAGGAGAATGATTCATGTTCATCATTAAAAAATCACACAAAATAAAAATAACTCAAATATCCATAACCCAGATATAACTAGTCCTAACATTTTGGTTATATATTTAAATCTTACATAAATGGTTTATATATGTCTATTTATATATTATAAAATCTATTTTATATGTATATTACAAATTACACATGTAAACTTTACGTATATATACATTATATATAAATTATTCATTTTTCTTCTCTACCCTAGTTTTCCCATCATTCCTATTCCTGTGATTTTTATGCCTCAACTATTTAAAATGTGTAAACTTCCTATGGCACTTTTTCATGTTTATAGTATTTGGCAGAAACTAACTTTATTAATTTTACCTGTAAATATACTTTATTAATTTTAAGGTGATCTCAAGGTTTCTTCATGTATTTTTTTATTAAAATATTCTTTCTAATATATAAAAAAACACGTATAGAAGATAAGTCATTTAAATCTTACTTTTGTCTTAACTACAGTAAAAGTATCAAAATATATGTGTATATAATATTACATATATATGGTATATGTGCTCATATTTGTGTATATGTGTTTCATTTTATATATCACTGTTGGAGAGTATGTGACTAAAATACTTAAAACTAGGGGCGCCTGGGTGGCTCAGTCGTTAAGCGTCTGCCTTCGGCTCAGGTCATGATCCCAGGGTCCTGGGATCGAGCCCCGCATTGGGCTCCCTACTTGGCGGGAAGCCTGTTTCTCCCTCTTCCACTCCCCCTGCTTGTGTTCCCTCTCTCGCTGTGTCTCTCTCTCTGTCAAATAAATAAATAAAATCTTTAAAAAAATAAAATAAAATACTTAAAACTATGCTGTATATTTACTATGCAAATATTAACAAAACAAAAATAATCTTTTCTTTTCATGTTTTTTTAAATATCTAATTTATTTGTTGTATGTACATCAGGAACAAGTTGTATACAAGTTTTAGAAAGGTTAAAATAAAGGAAAAATAAGAGTACCTAAAAATTTACAAGAAAATATCAATGAGTTTAAAACTTTTATCAGCTAGTGGTACATGGGTGGTACAGTTGTTTAAGTGACCAACTCCTGGTTTCAGCTCAAGTCATGATCTCAGGGTCCTGACATGGAGCCTTGCATTTGGGCTCTGCCCTTAGCGCAGTCTGCTTGGGTTTCTTTCTCCATCTCCCTCTGCCCCTCCCCTCCCTAAAATAAATAAATAAATCTTAAAAAAAAATTATCAGCTATATATTTGTAAATTTAAGGTTGACTTTTAGTTACACAAAGGAATCTTAAATTATAAGTAATGTGGATATTAACAAACTGATGTTTTTTGTGAATGAACTTCAGTATTATATGTGCATACATGTTTGTATAAAACATATACATTTATAGTATATATATATAAACATAGATATATGTATATTTTTCCTAATAATGACTAAAATATGGGCTAGAAATTTTATCTTCTAGATGGTTATTTTGAGCATTTGAGGATTGAATAACTGAAAACTCCTGGAGTTGTCTCTGTGACTATCCTTTTTCCTAATCATTGGTCTATGTATGTATTTTTAAATGATGTGAATTTTACAGAGTGAAATACAGAAATATTAAGTATACAATTTGAAAAGATTTGACAGAGATGTACATTCTTAACTTCAGTCAAAACAGATCATTTCCATCTTCCCAGTAAATTCCCTTTATCCCTTCCAGTCAATACCCATTCCCAATAAACAACCAATATTTTGATTCCTATCAGCATAGATTAGTCTTGTCTTTTCTTACATTTCATTGAGTGAAATATTTGGTGTCTGGCTTCCTTTACTGAACATAATGTTTTAGGGATTCATCCATGTTGTTTGTGAAATTAGTGGTCCTCTCTTATTGCTAAGGGGTATATTATTTTAAAATTACAACACAGTTTGTTTACCCAATCTCCTACTGATGGATATTTCAGTGCTTCTAGTTTGGGGCTACTATGACTAGAGTTGTTATAAACAGTCTTACATAAGTATTTCATGAAGGTGTGTTCCCATTACCTTGAATAAATAACTAGGAGTTGAATTGCTGGACCATTGGTAATTAACTTACTAAGACACTGCTAACCTCTTTCCCAAACAGGATGTGCCAGATTACACAACCACCCAAAATGCATTACAGTTTTCCACATACTCACTAATATTTAACATTGACCATCTTTTTAATCATACTCATTCTAGAGAAAGTTAAGTGATATCTCACTATTTTAATTTGCATTTTCCCTTGGGACGCCTGGGTGGCTCAGTGGGTTAAGCATCTGCCTTCGGCTCAGGTCATGATCCCAGGGTCCTGGGATTGAGCCCCACATCCGGCTCCTTGCTCAGCAGGGAGCCTGTTCTCCCTCTGCTTGCCACTTCCCCTATTTGTGCTCTCTCTCTTTTTCTTGCTCTCTGACAAATAAATAAATAACATCTTTAAAAATAATAATAATAATTTGCCTTTTCCCTTTGGTCATTGATACACATTTTTTGTGAAGTCCCTATATAAAATATAGATATGATGTAACTTAGATTTTTATTTCTTTTTGTGTCATTTGAGTTGAATATATTGGCATAAAGTTGCTTAAATATTCCATAATTTTGTCTTTTAATATATCTGGGATCTACAGTGATATCCATTCATTCTTGTGATTGATTGTGAAAAGATTTTTTCTTTCTGTCTTGATCAGTCTGTTTAAAAATTTTGAGCTAACTTTTGCTAAATCACTAACTTTTTAGCTATTTTGTTAATGTTTTCAAAGAACTGACTTAGGTTAGGTTTTTTTATATCACTGAATTCAACTCTTTCTTATTTCTCCTATTTACTTTTTTTGTTTCTAATCTGCCCTAATTTTTGTTTTTTTTTTCTATTATGAAGGAAGCAAATCCCTTTATTTTCAACTTCTATTCTTTCATACCATAAGCATTAGAAAGCTCTAAATTTCTCTCACATTGCTGTGTTACTGGACTCCAAAGATTTGCATTCATATTTTTATTATAATTTAGTTTGAAATATTTTCTAATTTCCCTTGTGATTTCCTGAGTAATGGGTTGATTGTGTGTTATTTAATTTCCAAATAGTTTAAGAATTTCCATCTTCTCTTTCTCTATTGATTCTCTACTGATTGCTAATATAATTTAATTTTAGTCAGAGAATTGCAGAATATTCAGCAAGATCAATAATTTCAAAGTTATTGGCGACTTAATTTATAGCCCAGTGTATAGCCTAACTTGGTGAACATTTTATGTATACCGATAAGAAATTGCTGGTGCATCTTCCTGTTTCTACCAAACTTCATTTTATTCTATTAGTGCAGGCTGGCCTACTTGGTTTATATATTAGTGTTAGCTTGTGGCAATTGCTCTATGGTGTGATATTTACTCCAAAGGTTTGTCCTTTATTCGGTCTTGCCAAGAGACTCACTGAAGTTTCTGTAATCTTGCTGGGTCATAAATTCAGTGTTCACCACACTGCATAATCTTTGCTATCCCCATTCATCTTTCAACTCTGTCGCAGGCGATCTTTATAATACCTCTTATAGTTGAACTCTGAGTATGAGTTGCCCAAACCTTGGTCAAGTACCTGTGGTGAATCCCCACACAGACTCCACTTCTCCATATAATTCTTTCTTTTCAAACCCTATTTTGCAAATTTCTGCTATATTAGCAACCTGTGACTCCAATATCTATTTTCGTTGCTTAGTGAGACTACAGCCTTGTTAGGCTTCATTTCATGAACATTGGCAGAAAAGTGTCCCAAGGCAGAAACCTAAGAGGATCATGGCACTCTCCACATGAGTTTTCCTTCTTTCAAGGAGCACAGTCATGAACTGCCTGTTGGTCAATGCCTGAAACTGTTGCCTAATATATTGTGTCTAATTTTATAAATAATTGTAGGGCTTTTATCATCTTTAAAATGCATCACTTTCTCTCATATATTATAAACCTTAAGTATGTGACCGTGACATAATTTCTTCAGTAAGCCTAGGACTTCCACGAGTTTTCCTGAAGCTTATAACTAGAGTGGTCAAGTATAAAAGCTTTTTCTACAACTGTACATTCCTTTGATGTTTGGGTTATTGTAAACAGACTCACTAGATAATTTATCTTTAGCATAGTCCATTTCTATTCCTCAAAGTGTTAGCTGTGCTTTCTTTTTGATGAACATTCTTTTCTGACTCCATCTTGAACAACTTCTTCATCAGAATCTCCTTTTCTTATAGTCTGTACTCTAGAGTATAAGAAAAGTCATTAGAGCCCCTGGTTGGGACACCAACTTTCAGACCTACACTTTCAGCTTATCTTTAAGAAGTTGTTTTATCTTGTTTACTGCTGCAGGTGTAAGGGTGAGGACAGCCCAAGTGGGCTATAGCTTCTTCTTGCTCATGGCCCAGAATGTGGCCTAGACTAATGAAGTGGACATTCTCACTGCCCTGGTGCCTTGGGCTGGAGCTCAGGCACCTCAGCCTCTCTCCAGGAACATGGTGGCCACCTATTAATAATTGTTTCTGTTGGAAGAGTAAGTCTGGTATCAGTTACTCTTTCATAGCCGGAAGTAAAAATCCAGCCACACCTTTGGAGTATAGTTGAAACCACTGAATGAATATTTTCTGTCTTATCATAGGTCTGAACTTATATAACAATAAAGCTATTTGTGACCTGTTAGTAGGGAAGGAAGTAGATATGATTATAGACACGTAGTCCTTATGAGTGCTATTTCTTTCATCTGTAGAGATTATAAAACCAATATTTTAAAGTTGTTATCAGTTTGAAATAATATATGCAAGTATCTGTCACATTGGAAGCATATAGATTTTAACATTTTACCCCTCTATAAAAAAAGAATATGTCTATAAATCATTAGAAATATGTGTATAAATTATTACAAATATTGAATATATCTGTTACCTAGATGTTCTTATTTTTCTTCAGGTTTACTTTCTTTTTAGTGCCATGTAAGATAATTACTCCCTTAAGAAGTTAAAAGTGGTAAAAGTGCTCAATTTCCTCAAAGCAGTGAGCATGTACCTCAGATTATTCTCAAACCAGGACTATGTATAAACCAATACTTTCTCATTTTTCATCTTTTCATTAATCTCTCTCCCTAATTCAATATTATACATTCATTTGCCCTTGAAAAGCAAGTCATTCCTCAACATTTTTTTCTTGTTTCACATCCATTTCAGATTCCACGTTGTTCCACTCCGTCATCAGTGCTATTCTGCAAATTGTTCTCTCAGCCAAACACTAGGAAAATGTGTATAATTCTTTAGTGTATTTTTACAATAAAAAGCATAATCTATATCCATATTTTTCAAAACTTTAAGTTTCGATATCTTTGTTTTTGTTGACTTTATTTTCTTTATGCTCCCTCCCTGTAATCCTTTCAAATAAATCCTTTTACTTTTTTCATTTGGTAATCCTATAAACATATTATCTCTAGAGACCTTTAGTGTCCTTTGGAATGACTTTGGACACTTCCTCACTCTCATTTACAAAGATGGCACTGATGAGAGGGGCAAAGCAAGGGTTTGCTTATCTTTGCATTTTATTAAGGCATACTACGGATAGCACTGCATGTTTGCCTGGCAGTTCAGTTGTCAGAGTGAGACAGGGCCAAATGGCACTTTATAGAAGCAGCTACAACATCTTATCATTGGATATGATTCCAAAACCCTTCAGGGAGAATTTTTACCACCTTAATAAAAGGCAAGTTCCAAAGAAAACCCAGGAAGAATGATTGGCTAGTTTTCTATTTAAATAAAAAGCTATATGACATTGTTGTCTATTTTTTTTTTTTTTTTTTTTTTTTTTCCTCCTGGACATTATTGTATTTGTTTTTAGGAAGTGCCATTTGGAACAAAGGGGTTTT
>NW_022589711.1:76557654-76581367 GCF_004348235.1 Phoca vitulina | reverse complement strand
AAAGGAAATTCTAAAAAAAAAAAACCGATGAATATTGGTTTTTTTTTTTTTTAAATAAAAAAATATATTTACTTTTTTTTTTTTTTTTTTTTTTTTTTTTTTTTTTTTTGCCTCCTGGTCATCACTGTGTTCATTGTTGGGCTAACTCATAAGGAACATAGGGGTTCTTCACCTTCCTTACCCACAATTGTTGAGCATCCTGCATGAACCATGATCATTCTTTAACCTGTTTGTCAGAAGTGACCTAGCAGAGAGCCTCCTAAAGCATTTTAATTTTGAAAATTTTTTTTCCCCTCAAGAGACCTAGCCTGAGTGCGCAAGATTTTAATATCAAAGAGTAGTTACAACTTTCTGTTTTCCCTTAAATTTTTTAGTAAATAAATTTATTGAAAAGATATTAAGTGAATTAAACCTTTTATCACTACAGTAAATAGAAAACAAGAACCATCTGCCAGTAAGAAGTGGTTTTAAATACAATGGAACCATCACAATACTGTTAACTTCTCACCAAATATATGCTTGCAGGAGGTTCTGAGACAAGGGCCTACCTCTCTTTTATAAAAAGAGAGATTAGCAAGAGTCAGGGTTGTTAAATATATCTTTGTGCCAAAGCGGGGGCATAATGCAATCAGGATTGAAACTAAGCTGGAAAGAGAATCATTTTCTCATTAATGTGATCCAATGTAATTTAAAGCTGTCTCTTTAATACATAAAAGCATCTCTAAACCAATAGTGGCACTTGCCCCACATGTTTGGACAGGCTACCCTGGGGAAAATCCTCTTCATTCTAGAATATGGATTTCATAGTTACCTGAATCTCCCCTGCATCTTTACTAATCACTGATTACAAAGTGTAATTCACCTAAATATAGAGAACCCAATGAAAAATAGTGTCCTTTGGAATATTTACTAATTAAGGAAAACTATCAGTCGTATTTTTTTCTGGTTGTGGTTTTAGGCATGGTGAACAAATATATTTAGTTTTAAGAGTCCTAAAAAAGTGATCAGGTTTAATCAGCATGACAGGTCATTACAAACTGCACATTGTCTAGAAATTCAGCAGACCTGAGGAACAGAGCAAGTGTTTTAAAGATTCAAGTTTTTAAGCAGAAACTGGTCCTCGGTCATATATTTTATAATTATTTTCTTTAACTGAGGCCTTTAATGAATCTATAGTTTCCTGATCGCAATCATGATTGCCCCAAAGAAGATTTATATTTTTCTGTAAAAGTCACAGGCACACTCATACACATTCACAGAGATATATGCATGCACACAAATAGTGCCCTGAGCAGAGTCCAAATTGCATCAGAAGGCAAACAGAAGACTGAAAAAAGAAAATAGACACTAAGTGTCAAGATATTTCACAACATAAGACCTTCAAAACTTAAAAAAAAAAAAAGCTTTTGGAGTCAGGATTGCAATAGAGTGCACAGAAAAACTTGCATTGCAGTATTGTTTATTACATCACACCTTTCCCTCCTAGGGCCAAAGCAATAGACTGAGCCTCCAGCATACTCACAGAAATATCTCAATTTCTGAAAACAGGCTCAGACTCTGCTCTAGACCTGTTTATAGGCAGAAGGAGCTCACAGTCTGATTTGAAGAGTATTTGGGGAAAGAAGAAAAATAAAAACCCTTCCCCACAAAAATTATTAATCATTTCCCATTCATCAATATATAGATTTTTGTAAGTTCTGTCAGTCTGGTAGGCCATTCTTTACCCCTATTTACCCTAGTAAACTCCTATTACTCTTCAAAGCCAGTCCAAATAATCTCCTTTGTGTCAATTCTTAGGCTCAAACTTCTTTTGCCTGTGCTTCCACATCCCTCTAAGATTTATTGTTTCCCTTGATAGTTTTTACTTGAATGCCACCCTCACTAGTGTAGAGGTAGTATTTTGAATCAGCTCCTCATAGGCTCAAATACGAGCTTGACTTTTTAATTAGTTTTGGGACTTTGGGAATGGCTTTTTTCTAATTTCTTTAAAATTTTATTTTATCTTTATAAATTTTAATTGCCTGTTTCCTTAATTAAAATGAAAATAATGTCATTTTAATTTTTTTCTGAAGGTTAAATAACGTATGCAAAATGTTGAGCACATATCTGAGACTCTGTAAATGGTGATAATTAGTGTTATTTTTTTTTTAACTTTGAGTTTAGGAAAAGGGTCACTTCTTATCCTTAAGAGCTATAAAATTAGTGTATATAACGTACTTATGTGTTATGTTATCTATCTATATACCTACCATTTAATTTTATTAATTGAAAAGATACAAATATTTGCAAGGCAGGAGGACAGTTTGAGACCACCACAGTGGAAAGTTTGAGATCACCACTCCCCAGATTCTTAATTCCTGCTTTGAACATGCTCTGGCTCAGGTAATGTGTGAGGTTTCTAAGTGAGGTATGTATCACCTCACTTACACAGGAAGAACCATTTAACTCATGAAACATCTCAGTTTTATAATTGGATAGTTACACTGTTTCTTTGATATTTTTCTTTTTTTTTTTGAAGATTTTATTTATTTATTTTGACAGAGAGAGAGAGAGAGAAAGAGACAGCGAGAGAGGGAACACAAACAGGGGGAGTGGGAGAGGGAGAAGCAGGCTTCCCGCAGAGCAGAGAGCCCAGACGTGGGACTCGATCCCAGGACCCTGGGGTCATGACCTGAGCCGAAGGCAGACGCTTAAAGACTGAGCCACCCAGGCGCCCCTATATGATATTTTTCATATACACACTGCTCAAGGCGTTTCATAGATAAGGACCATTTAGTTTGTTAAGCAGGAGGTCTGCATTGGTATGACAGGCTTGTAAGAAGAGTGATTGGATTACAGAGCCTATTGACCATTAACTTATTGCATATATCTGATAAATTATGTAAAATTACTATTTCTCCACTGTATCTCTTTTTAAATTACATGCATGTATCCATTTGTATGCATTCCATTTCTGATCTGGTTTAGTAGCTTATAACATAACTACAATTATGCATCTTTCTTTTTTTTTTTTGTAAAGATTTTATTTATTTATTCAGGAGAGACAGAGAGAGAGGGAGAAGCAGAGGGAGAAGCAGGCTCCCAAGGAGCAGGGAGCCTGATGCGGGACTCGATCCCAGGACCCTGCGATCATGACCTGAGCCGAAGGCAGATGCTTAACCATCTGAGCCACCCAGGCGCCCTATGCATCTTTAATTCTTATAGTCAGTTTCTGGAATTGTCTATATTAGCTTCAAATCTGGCTCTTTTCCCTCAAAGTTCTTCCTTTTTCACATTTGACCACACTGACCAAGAATATCTGGGGCTTATTCAGTCCAAAAGATATCAGACCTGCTTCCAAATACTAGACATACAGAGACACATGCCAAGTGTAATTCATTCACAGTATTAAACCTTGGCCTCTGCCACTTGGTGCCGTGATGATGCTATCCACAGCCTCATGGAAGATTTCCACTGTTGAGTTGATGGCTGTCCCTCTCATGTCCTAGTTCAGCCTCCATGCTACACCTACCCTGCACACTGCCAATGTCAGTCCTTCCCATACTTCTACTCGGGCACAACGGTGTCACCATAAAAATACCAGCATTATTAAGAGCACAGAGATAAAAACATTCAACATTCGTATACCTCCAAAATAAGTATAACTGGTACCCAAATCCTCTCCTTTTCTCTACCTGGCTTTAGTTCTCATAAACTAATATTTGCTCACTTGCACGACCAAGAGGAGCCACTCAAGTGACTATAAACCTAGTAGCTGTGCTGAGCCAAGGTGACATTTTATCCTTACCTTTCAGAGAGGATATGGGAATGTTGCCCATATATAAATAAATACATTTATAGATAAAATAAGCCCACATAATACTTTATTTCATTGAACATAATGCCTGGTATGTATTGTGTTGCTTAAATTGTAGAAATGTACTGGTTTATTCAGTATCATTTATTTTATACTTTTTATTGAGAATGTGTTCAATCAATTTTAGGTATATCCTTAATTCAAATTTTAAAACATGTATTATTTGGCAGAACTGTGCTAAGTACTTTACATATATTTTCTCATTTTCTCATTTTATCAATTATATGTAGTGAACATTATTATTTCTGTTTAACAGGAGACTGAGTTTTAAAGGTTTAGCTGAATTGCTCATAGTGCCTAAAGGAGCCAGGATTTGAATCCATTTCTTTTGAATCTAAAAGCAAAATGTTTAGCCAGCATGACAATACTAACTCTCTGCTCATTAGAATGCAAATATCCCTGTAATAAATTATATAATATCTCCTATGATCTTACTATGAATGTGTTTCTTAGATTGCTTTCCTCTGTGATGTAACAAATTGTATGTTAGGAGAGCACTGTATGTAGGCAAAAGAAGGAAATACATAGATGGTAGAACAAGAGAGAAAGGGGAGCAACTATGCCGAAATCAGGCAATCTAACCTCCTTTATTATTCTGCTTTGCTCTAAGATACTAAGATTCAATACTATGAGCATTTTTAGAAAATAAGTACTTTCACAGTTTCATTATAACATATATCACACATACAAATACACAAAGATACAGAGACATGTCAGGCTGACATGCAAACTCAGTACAGATGAATTAAAGACTATAGATTGTTTTTAATCTCCTTTTCCTCCCTAAAATATCTGGATTTTATAAAATAAGAAAATCAAAATTTTTGATGGACTGTTCAGTTTCTTTTGTCAAAATTATGAACTCAGGAATTTTATGTAAAATGTTAAGGTGGAATTTCATAAACCCACTATATTGGATATCTATCTATCCATCTATTTATCTCTATTTAACTTGGAAATCCTCCACACTTCAGAAGACAATGAAGATTACACATGCATTTAAACATTTTAAGGATAGAATTGGAAAATTACTCAAGAATTTGGAAAATTACTCAAGGTTGTTTTTATTATATAATATGTGTTTGCAATAACAAAATAACAATGAGAAATAAAATTTAAATTTTAAAATTTAGAATGAGATGTGATGGAGTTATTAGCTAATGCTATGGCAGTAGTCATGTTGGAAGATGTGAGTGTCTCAAATCAAGATGCTGGATACCTTAAAGCAAAACAAAGTTGTATGCCAATTATATATCAATAAGGCTGAAAAAATACAATTTTTAAAATGAAAAATCATTCAGGCATCATTTTTATTGGTAGAGTAGATGGGTACTTAAACCCATCTCATTTTAGAAATGAGAGCCACACTATTTCTATGTGTTGGGTATTTTTTCATGTACATTATGATGTCAATGTATTTAATACTTATAAATAAAGATACTTTGAACTTACAAATTTAAATTCCCAGTTAGTTTTTGATAACATGGTAGGACGTGGTTTTTATAATTTCGGTTACCTAGGAGCATATTGAAAACAGGATCTTGCCATGTTCATTTTTGAATTTCTAGTGCTTTTGAAAATACCTGGCTTATAATAGCTATTCAATAAATGAATGAACTTTGAAATAATAGTTAAACATAAATATTAATATACTTTTTCAAAATTATTTTTGACCAAATATTTCTTAATATTTCAATTGCATCTAGACACTCATTTAAAAATTTCATTTCTTGCTATCACATTCAACATGTTACATGCATATGGCATTCAACCTGTCTTTGTGATAGCCTAATTAATACATTTCAATTTTAGAATTGAATATTAGCAGTTAATATGAGCTTTAATATGCATCATTTATAGAGCTTGATATTTCCCTATTTCATATTTTTATCAATTTATTTGTAATATGGAAATTTTTATGCCATTTTCTTTGAGTGTCACCACTGATAAGATTACCATTTCCAGGCCTGAATGGAACTGAACATGTAACTAACCTCAGTGAATTCTCTAACCCCTATTTGTGTGATCTCTGTCTACCCTTTCTTTGTCTCCTCCCTCCTTTAGTTAGGACACATGCTTCACAGTCATTGGACCAATTTTAACTTATTTTCCAGGTTAAAACAAAAGAAAACAAAAATAAATAAATTTAAAATAAAATAAGGCAAAACAAAAAAATGAAGCAAAACCAAATAAACAAAACCAAAAAAATTAAAGTTTACTGTATTTAAGAACACCTGGGTGAGTCAGTCAGTTAAGAAGACGACTCTTGATTTCGGCTCAGGTCACCATCTCAGCGTCCTGGGACTAAGCCCCACCTTGGACTCTGTGTTCAGCAGGGAGTCTGCTTGAGGATTCTCTCTCTCCCTCCCCTTCTGCCCCTCTACCTGCTTGCATGCTTTCTCTCTCTCTCTCTCAAATAAATAAATAAGTCTTAAAAAAAAGTTACTGCACTTAAATTCATATCTATCTCTTCCCAAATAGTTATTTAAATAAAAATTAATTAAAATATAGAGAACTTAAATTATAATTTCTTTAGAATATTTAGTCAGATCTATTATCTACTGTGGACAAAGCATGCATAACCCTCAGAAATTAACAGTGGTTTTTTACCACTTTTTTCTTATATTGCTGGATATCCTTACATTTGTGTTTGAGGTAAAATTAGAAATTACAGAAAGATTAATTGTTTAATCATTTGAGAACACAAGTAAGGGGAAAGCAAAATATTAAAGTCTTGGTCGAGTCATCAGGATTTCGAACTTTATACAATTCAATCACTGGATTTGGGCAGTGGGTCACTGAATGATTTTATTAATCAAAATGAGGAATTAAACCAGATAATTTCTCAATATTTCTCCTTTTTGGAGAACCTTTAAAAGAATTTTTAAAAAAGGAGTTTGGGGTCAGATAATGCAAATACATTACTTAATTTTATAACTGCTGGAAAATATTTGAACAGTAAAAAGATCTCACTTATCTAGGACTTTATGATTTAATCCTTATTACTGACCTTACTCTGCTGCTTAAAAATATTCTCTGGTTTCCCCAGTACTTCAAGGCAAAGCAATAACAGAAAGCAGTAACAGGAAGGACTTTTTTCTTGATCCAACAGTGCCCTATTATTCTTTGACCTAACCTCTTCTCTTCAAAAGCTATCTTCTTTATATTTCTCTAAAGCCATTTCCTCTCAGCTCTTATTATCCATTTATGCCTTCAGTCTTCATCCCTTAATATTGCTCCTTTTCCCCTACCTCTCTATGGAAATTGCTCTCTCAAAGGTCATTAATGAGTTTCTTTTTCTCAAATACAGCATACACTTTCAATCTCCTTATTTTCCTCAAACTATCTCTACTATTTTGCACTAGAAACTACTTTTTTGTTTGTTTGTTTGTCTCATTTAGTTACAAGAGAAGAATGTGGTTAGGATGTCTGACGCTTTGTCAACAAATCCCAAAAGAGGCATCACAATGATGCTAAGGCTCATTAAACCTAGAGCTTAAACACTATACTGTTTCCAAAGTAGTTTTAAGGACCTCAACAAGTGGAAGGATTTTGCATATTTTTAATATTACATTATATTAATATGACAAGCTTCATTACATATAGTTTATACTAAACAGGACTCATGATCTCTCTGGTTCCAATTATGCCTCATATTTTTAAAATCAATTTCTACCTTTTGATTGGATCAGACTCTCTGATTCTTAGTTTCATCTCCTGGTGGTGATCATCTGGTTGGCTAGTTCATCTTTTTTCCAGGAAGACACTGATAGGTTGCTAATCAGCAAATTAATTGCTGTTCTTGATCATTTATATATATCTTATTAGTTAGAGGGTAAGGTGGAATTCAGATGGCACAAAACATGGCACTTGGGAAGCAGAAACTAAAGACAGTTCAGTTTTATTTCTAGGGGTTATTAGATTGTTACAGTAATTATCATTTTTGGTATATTCTGTTCCTTACTTATCAGTATCCCTGCTTTGCATAGGAGAGCTTCATTAAAAATTTTACCAGTTGTGAACTGCTAATTTACCATCCTAGAGGTGTAAAGACTTAGTTCACCTAAGCAGTGACCCAGCAATTCCTATCACTGCCTGTGTCCTTCTGATAATTAGTTTCTTGATTTCCATTTCTCTCTCTCTCTATATATATATATGTATATATATGATTATGGAGATAGATATAAATAGCAGAGATAGAGTATTTAAGCATTCTCTCTCTCCTTCTCTCTGTCTCTCTCTTTTATAGGCCTGTTTGGTTGTTAGGAACAGGTAAACAGATAGACCCTCAGGCTAGCACAAATACAGTTTTATATTGGATATGTGTTCAGAACTAAGAGAAATCTGAGAATAAATTTTAAGTGGGCTAAGCCTCAAAGAGAGTGGAAGATGGTTCTTGAGTGAATGCATTTCTCTTGGCCTCAGCAGTGAGTCACTGATCTACAGCCAACATTATTGATATGATTCCTATTTTTGCCTATGTGTGTACCTATGCTAATTTGCTACCTTTTATTGCTATTTTCTACTGCTGCTTCTTAGTTTTGTCTTGTACATGACCCATTATTTTCATTGGAATATTATTATACCTCAGACACTGTTAGCTACACCTTCCACTTACTAACTCAGTCAGCCTGGGAGTTTCTCAACATACTTTATTAAAAGCAAGACTTTCTTTGGCCAAATTTATTGTACCATGTATCATGCAAGTGCACTCATAAACCACCAATCAGACTCTGAATTTATTACCTTTGGATAAGATGTCTATCCCTGGTCCAAAAAGCTTGAGTCATATGACATGATCACATGGTAAAATAAATGACAATACCTTTGAAGTGATGGCTATGGATGAGGCTGTGTTGATTTGGGGTGTTGCCAGTCAGGTACTAAGATTGGCACTAATCCAACCATCATTTCCTGCTCCTTAAAAAACCCCTATATATATATATATATATATATATATATGTTTTTTTCTTGCAACCTCTTGACTTTTTTTTCACATCGCTGACACTTTTTTATCTCTGTCTCTGAAGAGAAAGAGAAGAGACACTTTCCTCTTTGAAAATTTTTCTCCTAATTTCCCTATGAATAGGTGCCTTAAGGTTTTGTCCTTGGATTTGCATTCTTTGCCCTTTGATTTTTCTCAAGACATAATGATTCTTATGAAGTCAGTTATAACATATTTTATATAGGTCTTGAGTCTATAGTTTTAGCTTTAACTATGCTCTGAAATGCCAAATCCATCTTTCCAACCACTGATTTATTTTCTCTACTTGAATGTCTACCATGTTTATGTATACTAGTTCTGAAACAAACTTGTTATTCCTAATAGCCCTCAAATAGATTTCTCACTCTGACATTGATGTTTCCATTAATGGAATGACAATTTGATTAGTTACCAAGTTTTATCCTTGAACTACATTTAATACTCTTTCTTCATCCCTACTTTTAGTCACATGCTAAGTACTATGTAGTCTGCCTCTATTATTTCTTTTTTTTTTTTTTTAAGATTTTATTTATTTATTTGAGAGAGAGAGAGAGAGCACATGAGAGGGGGAGGGCCAGAGGGAGAAGCAGACTCCCCGCTGAGCAGGGAGCCCGATGCGGGACTCGATCCTGGGACTCCAGGATCATGACCTGAGCCGAAGGCAGTCGCTTAACCAACTGAGCCACCCAGGCGCCCTGCCTCTATTATTTCTTGCAACATCTGTCCTGTATTCTCAATGCTCACTCCTTAGTTCATGCCTTTATTATTACTCTTGGCTGGACAAACATATTTAGTATCTTTCCTCTCTACACCATCTCTTCATCACTGTCACACTGATTTTCCCACAAGAATTTCGGTTATATAGTCCCCATTTCAGTAAAGTCCCAGCGGCAAACAGATGGCACATTCAGTTCGGTAATTTGAAGAAAGTTTGATAGAATTTTAAAAGGTGCTAGATGAGTGAAGAAAGAAGATAATAGCATACCTAAAGGTTCACATCCAGTGTTTTTCCTGTCATTGTACCTGAAGAAGAGAGAGAAGGAAGTGGTTATTGGAACCCAAAGATACAAAGGGCTATATGGAGAGGCCACCTGTCATAAAGGAGGAAGCCAGCCTCACAGGAAGACAATTTAGTAATATAACCTACCTCACTCTTCTTCCAGAGTCTTCTTCCAGATATCCTGCCAGTGCTTCCAAGCAGACAAACCCAACCGGAAGCCTAAAGGCAAGGGATCTCATGAATGTGGTCCAGATAGAGGTAGGGCAGAGAATGTATCTGAAAGGGCAAGAAGTTCAGTTTGATCCTCTTAAATATTTAATAGCTTTTCATTGCCTACTAAAACAAGTGCAGTGTTTAAAGCCTTTCACTGAATGGCCTAAATCTTTCCTATTAGCTTTATTGGCCAAATTGGGCTATAGGAACAGTCTCCATATTTTCATATTTCACTACAGTATATGCCTTGCTCTTTATTGAAATATTTTCTTTCTTCCTTTGGCATATCTCTACCACCTGGAAAAGTATATATGCTTTGTGACTTGCTTCACCATTTCTCATCTACATTTCTTCCTCAATGTATATATAGAATGTATAAATTCAATTTCTATAAATATAACTTCTATTTATTTAGACACTTATTTTATTCCAACTTGTACTTTGTGGTAGTCAGAATTCTAAGATGGGCCCTAATATCCTCTCTCCCTCCCCAAATGTGCATGCCCTGGGTAATTCCCTTGCTCTTGACTGTAAGCAAGAACAGTGAATACAATGAATACATCACTCCTATGATTATCCACTTATATGGCAAAGGGATTTTCTAGATGTATTCAGTTAATTTTGAATTAATCAAAAAAGATATTATTCTAAGTGGACCTGACTAATAAGATGAACCTTTGAAAGAGACTGGAACCTTTCTCAGGACAGTTAAATCATGGGAAATTCTCCTGCCAGCCTTGCAGCCTTGGAGAGGGACACATAAGAAATGATGGACAGCATTTAGTAGGTGAGAATGGCTCCCTGTTGCCAACTAGCAAGAAAACAAGAATCTCTGTCTTACAGTCAGAAGGAACTGAATTCTACCAATAATCCATGAGCTTGGAATAGGACACTGACCCTCCAATGAGACTGCAGCCCTAGCTGGCCCCTTGCTTTTAGCCTGGTGAGACCCTGAGCAGAGGACCCAGCTAACCCCTACCCAGACTCCTGACCAGTCGAAGCTGTGAGATAATTTTTTGTTTTACACCACTGAGTTTTGGTAACTTGTTACACAGCAATATAAAACTAATATATACTTCAGTTATGTCTGTATCTAACTCAACCTTCAAAATTATAAACTTCTTGAAATCTATGATTGTTTTACTTCTATAAGATTCTCTATAATTATTTGAATAGGTGACGTAAAATATATATAAAGCAACTGAACCATAGAAAAAACCCAATGTTTGAACATTATATAATATATGTCAAACCCTATTTATGATGTAACCTACATATTCTCTGAAGCACTAGAAAAATTGTATTGAAATCTTACCTAGATGAGTTGAGCTATTCAGTGAAGAATGGAAATCTTTGTGTTCCAAGATTATTATTATGGGACTTGTCTTATGTAATCAGTGCATAATAGAGAATTAAAGTAGGTTGGATAACGGTTTCCCAAAATGACTTCAAACTGTAGATTATTAAAGCCTTATGGGATATCTAAATATCACCTTATTCAACTCATTAGCTTTGTAAATGACAAACAATAATACCTCCTAAATGACCAAAACCACACTTACATAATGTCAGTTACAGAGTGTAGGTAGAGATTCAAGCCTTTTGCTTTACCATACTGAGCAACCTCTGCTACTTCCTTCTACACCCTGATGAGAATGATTGATTCAAAGAGACAGAGGGAGAGCCACAGGTTCCTAGATGGGTTTATAATATCAGATGATGAAAAAAAAAATTACAATGAGTTACAGCAACTCTGTTTTCAAGGCAGCAAAGTATTGTCTGGATTGAAACAGGAATTAATGATTTCAGTTAGTGTTTGTTTTGTTTTGTTTAATATTAACTATCAGTTTTGTAGCTGAAAACATATTTCTATACTAAGCAAAAAGTTCAGGCTTTTAAAGGATAATATTAAAAAGGAGCTTTCCATTCAGAAACATCAAATAAAGAATGGTGTTAGATTTGATAGTTTGGGTGGTCAAGAGAAGGTACCTCAAAACTGAACATTGAAACAAGCAGAGGAGATTTGGAGGGAATAGGAGTTAGCACTTCAAAAGATGCATGATTTTAAAGTTAGCATTTCCTTTCTACAAATGGAGTTAGAGAACAGAAGGCAGATGCTGTCTGATTATCTCAGATTCAGCTAAAGGAGGATGTCATTTGTTACTCCAATTTACAGGAACTGCATAAAACAGTCATAACAGGAGCATATTTTCCTTGCCTGCGCCATGTTAATCATCATTACATCTTTTCCCATCACTCCAGAAAGAAAAGTTACAGATGTTAAGGGAATGGGGCAAACATAAAAAAGAGAACCGTGCTCCAGATAGTATTCTTTTCCGCAGATGAAGTGAAAAGAAATTTTATAATTTTGTAAATAAAATGTGAAGCTCTATCTTCATGTTAGTCACATTCTAATAAAATAAATAAGAGATGAGATGAACATTCATTTTGACTTCATTTTCTACTTTTTTTTCAGAATAGTTAAAGTTTGAGGGAAATGTGAGACAACTTCTTTTGTTTCATCTTGTTTTTGGACTCAGTATTTACTGAAGGACTTTATTACATTTGGATTCGAATTCACTGTGGTATCTTAGGAAATCATTTTTACATTAACTCAGAGTGATTCAGAAAACCTTGAGTTTTCAGGTGACTTGAGAATACATTAGAAAATCAGCTGGATATCAAGGGTATCCAGAGCTTATCCCATGTCCACTTAATGTGAAGATAATGCCTTTCCTAGTAAAAAGAAAACTAATATCTTGAACTTTTGTACATACACTTTTAAGATTTAAAATTAATTTCAAAGGTTATTTTCAGGCCTGCTTTTAAAGAAACTTAAATGGAGGTCTTTAACTTTCACCAGTTAAGAAAACTCAACGTGATAGGGACGCCTGGGTGGTTCAGTCTTTTAAGCATCCCAGGGTCCTGGGATCGAGTCCCACATTGCTTCCCCCTCTCCCTCTGCCTGCCGCTCCCCCTGCTTGTGCTCTCTCTCTCTCTCTCTGACAAATAAATAAATAAAATCTTAAAAAAAAAAACCAAAAAACTCAATGAGATGTGAGTTACTGCATATGACACAACTTCCATTACTCTATTTAGTTAAACTCTAATTAAGAAACATGCGCTGATCTTTCCTTTAATAGCAACCTGAAAATACTATAAACCCATTTAAAACTTACCCCGTTTACCACATTAAGATTGATGGCACACCTTACTGCGTTTCTCAAAGGAAGTAACCTCTCTCAAACTCCCCTCAATCTGTGACTGAGAAGTAGCATACCAGGCATGGTTTCTAGATCCTCATGTTATCAAATAAAATAAACTGTTATTATTAAACGTAAGTTAAATATAGAAGTTCAATTCTCCTAATATCGGTGGAGAAGAAAGTTGATAGAAGCGTTTCCTACAGAAACTGAAGTAGTTCATTATACTCTATTTTCTCAATAAAGTAAAGATTACTCTCTATATAATTTCATTTCTTATGGTTAAGATCATTCTTACCTGAGTAAGCGCCTGCCAAGGAAAAGAATGAATATTTCCCTTCCCAGGAACACATGAATAACATATGGGTGTGCAGATTTCTGATTCTTGTAACCCTTTGGTTTGGGGCTCAAAATAAGGAACAATGACATTAGCCAACCTTCTACATAACTCTGCAGTTCATGAAACTTTTTACATGAAGGATTATTTTTACTTCATGTGAGCTTGTTCCCGTGCTCAAAAGGCCCCCCAGTCTTATAGCATATAATGTCAGTGGAGACCAGTGCAAGTCAAGAGGCTCTGGGTCCACTATTGTTTTTATTTAATGGAATAAATACTAATTTTATACTAAAAAATCTGAGTTTTTTGACTGTGCACATTTCTTAACATGATATTTTAAGTGTGTACACACATATACACACAAGAATATTGTCTTTTTGCTTTTGTTGTTGTATACTCCACACTTGTATTGCTGTTTTTCAAATAGTAAGAATTAAATAAATATTTCTAAATAAATTTTAGAAGCAGTATATGCACATGGTAAAAAAAAAAAAATCACAGTTTTAAAGGGTACAGTACAAAGAAAAATAAGAGACTTCCTTCCCGTTTTCCCATTCTTTACTCTGTACCATTCCCTGAGGTAAGAACGTTAATAACTCTTCTAATTATTTCTTATTCTGTTTATTTCTGTAACTCCAAATAAGTTTTCTATTACCTCTGTTTCTGAATTAATTTGCTTAAGAATTATCTATTAACTCCTTTTTTTTATGATTGGATTTACTGAAAAATCCCCTTCTTATCCTCACATCTATCATTAAAATAGGCTTTGAAGTCATAATTAAGGATATGAAAACTCACCATCATGTCTTCCTTAGTTTTACTTTTGTTTCTATACTCTTTTCATATTTTGACATGGGGCAATTCAATTTCCTCTATCTCCCCGCCCCAGCCACATCCCACACAGTGGACTGCCTGGGTACTTTAGGTAGCTTGCTTTCTGTTACTGCTGCATAATCACCTGCTTGAGAATTAGACCAGTATTTCATGGATGCTATCTCTCTGTTCCTTTATTTTTCTTTGTGCTTGAGTTTATAGATGACTTCTTAAAAAATATCTGGTAACCAGTTTTTGTAGATGACTTTATTTCCTTCTCTTGAAGAATTCTAGGGTCATCTCTTCCTTCCTGGTGTTAAGAAAATTTATAATTATGTTTCTAGATATATGGGGCATTTTTATGTTTATTGCATTAGCCCTTAGAGAACTGTTTCAGTGTGAAGATTTGGGTCTTCGTTCTACTCTTGAAATCAGTGCTAGTTTTTTTTTATTATTATTATTATTATAATTATACCCATATTAGTTTTTCTCTATATGTTCTCAAAACAGTTGCTATTTTGTTAGTAATCTTCCTCTAAATTATTTTTTAGGTACCAAATAATTAGATTTGAGCATCCTGTATTACTCTCTATGACTTATATCTTATTTTTTCATATTTTCCTTCTCCACTTTTTAATCCCATATTTTGGAATGTATCTTCCAATTTTATTTTTATTTTGACAATAGTATTTTTAACCTTAAAAAGCTTTTTCTTATTAATGACTTTTGGCTTTTCTTTGAGTATATTAATTGACTTGTTGTGCTTTTTAACGTTCTCTCTTACCTGCTGATGCTCATCATACAAATGAAAATTCATTCAAACATGAACAGATTTGTAATGTGTGAGGCAAACAGTATAATCAGACCTGTAATCTGAAATAATATGGGCAGAAAGATAATGACAAACAGATTAGAAAAGCCTTCAAAATTTCACTGCCTTTGTTATGTAGTAGTACATATTTTACCTAAAATCAAACATGTGTAGCAAGTACTGTCCCTCTATTTTGCCAATTAGTACAAAGTCTTTCATGTCCCAGTTATCAGCCACATATGTGGAAAGGTGTCATATTTTCCAGGATTCTAATTCTGCCTCTCAAATTTTGCTATAATTGGGGCACCTGGGTGGCTCAGTCGGTTAAAAGGCTGATTCTTGAGTTTGGCTCAGGTCATGATCTCAGGGTGGTGAGATCCAGCCCCCAGTGGGGCTCTGTGTTGAGCGTGGAGTCCACTTAAGATTCTCTTTCTCCCTCTCCCTCTGCCCCTTCCCCCTGCCCCACTGGTGTGTGTACACACGCCCTCACTCTGTCTCTCAAAAAAATTTTTTTTCTGTAAGTATTTTCTAACATTCTTAATCATTATGTATATAAAAATCTTGGTGTAGAAATAATTTAGTGCCAATATATTAACAGATATATTTTGTAATATATTTTCTCCTTAATAATATGACTCATATTTATTTCAGATTAAAATAAACTTGAATATGCTTTGTTATAGGTAAAAAATTTAACAGACTTGAATATGAAATTACTTTCAGATTTCTTTTGACAAATATATAGATTTCTTTGTATGCGACCTAATAAAAGATACAGCGTTTGCTTCAAAATCCATTGAAACAGAAAACAGGATGGTAATTCACAGTTTTCTGATGTGTATACCAATGGAAATTAATTCAACCTTTTGTAGAGATTCCAGAAACTAATTTACTAGACAGTAAGGGAGTGTTCAAGGAAAGTCTTCAACATTCTCTCCTAATCCTCAATCTTTGGATATCCACCAGTGAATAAATATAAACTGAGATTTGCTTTGGAAGATTATTACATTATCTTAAGAGAAAAGAATTGATTTGTATAAATATCTGCAGTTTCCATTAGAAATTCTGAATGTTAGGACTTTCTAACCCAGAAAAAAAATGAACATTAATTTTTCATTAAAACATTTTCTGTCCAAGTTCCATATTGTAAAACATTACCAAAAATCAAATTAGTTATCCAAGAATAATAAACATCTTTCTACTTCATTTATTAACTCAATAAGCATGTGTTAGCATCGCAGGATACCTGAAATTATGGTATTTTTAGAATCAATAAGATCAAAGGAAATTAAAAGTGATATAGTCTTTTCTATTGTTAGGTAGAAAAACATCACAGAAAATTATCTTCCTACATTATAAATAATTTCATATTAAGACTCTAAATTACTTTGGGAACCTATTTCACTAGAGATTATGTTTATTTTCTGTGCTTGTCACAATGGCTACATACAAAACTTAAATTGTTTTTAACAACCACTAAAAAAAACACAAAAAACCCTTTAGTCTTCCAACCAATGTTATATTATATAAAATATACATCCATACATATAATATGTATGGATGTATATATTATATGTATTATGTATACATATATACATAATATCTAATTATTTGGTCTTCCTTGTAAAAACAATGTAAAACAAAAGGAAGAAAAAGTAGGTCTAACTTTTATGATAATCCTTTTTTCAACAAACCTATTAATCATATTATGTCTGTGGCAATATGTAGACTATGGAAATTTTTCAGATAAGCACATTTTCTAGAATTTAAGACAGTGTGGGAAATGCACATATAAACTCACAATTATGCAAGGTAGAATAAAACAAATATATAATTAGTGTACAAAGAGGTACAGAATGTGGTGAGGGAGTTATTATCATATTTTGGATACAAACGAGGAGTTTCAATTGTCTATAAATCAAAAAGCAGACAGATATTGGGGTATGATGTGGGAAACAAAGGCAGAAGGAAAACTATTAAATTTCCTTACTATCTACAGCCCATTGATAAGTCCTTGAAATAGGCAGAGTGACATTCCTCTAGGGATTCAACTACCTGTATGTTAATACTTTATTGAGGGCAAAAGGCAATCTTAGCCCAACCTCCCGGGTCCTGTAAGTCTACTTTAACATATAAAAATTCCTTTGGAAACTTCCTTTATCTCTAAACCCCCAAGATATGTGTTGGCAATCATCCCCCAAGCATATGACCCACCAATATACATCTGAAGGGTCTCATGACTCAGGTTTTATTAGGTGGTAATAAATGACCTATTCCCAATAATAGCTAGCCCGCTCAAGGTCCTCAAAACCTTGCTTCCAAAATTTCTTAGAGACTTAGGCTATCCCTAACCCCCTCCCAACTTGAAAGTAAATAATGGGCCACTCCTCATGACCCCATTGCAGCTCTTTCTGCCCATGGGTCCTGTCCCCATGCCTTAATAAAATCACTTTTTTGCACCAAAGACGTCTCAAGAATTCTTTCTTGGCCATCGGCTTCGAACCCTGTCTTTCCTACATCAGGGTAGATACTATTTCAGTAATTACTTATAGTCAGGCACAATGGTTGACATGTAATACAACTGGTTTTCCTTCTCTCTGTATTTCCCTACCTCTAAAAAAGTGACATAAAGATTAGTTAGACTTAAAAAATAACCATTACAAAAGCAGAATGTAGAAAGGAAGCAGTATAGAAATGTTCACTAAAGCTACAGTATCCATAGGTTGACATCAACTTGACAAAAACTGGCATCAAGAAATGTGGAGTAGCAAAGATTGCTAGCAGCCTACCAAGGATCCACGCTGTCCTTTTCATACAGTAGAATTATTTCTGTGAAGTGGCTCCCAATTCAGGAACTTCATTTCCTAGCACTCTGGCATTTTGGTGGAACCATCAGATTATTTCTTGCCAGTAGAATGTGAGCTGCAGTAATGTATGTCTTTATTCCTCCTGTGGTGATGTTGTGTTTAATGTTTTTGTTTTTGTAGAAGTAGGAGGGCCTTCTCCAACTTTTTTTTTTTCTTTTACATTTGGATGCAGAGGACTCAAGACTTGTAGGTTTGGTACTGCAGGATGGAAAGAATCCTTGCATAACACTCAAAAGAAGAGTCTACTTCCAAACAGCAACACTGTTAATATGGGCAAGAAATAAACTATTTGTTAAACATCTAAAATACAGAAATTTTGTTGTTGTTGTAGGGGCTAGTATAGTAGTATCCTTATTAATATCCTAGAATTCTTTTAACATAAACCAAAATTAAAGGAATAATAATTTATAACTGAATGTGGTAGAAGTAAACAGAGCTATTTTGCAACTTAAATAAAAAAAATTTACTACCTGGACCTTGGGTTGGCATTTTTTTAAAGGACTAGGTAATAAATATTTAGGATTTGTAAGACATGCAGTCTTTGGCACAACTGCTCAGTTCTGCCATTGTAATGCAAAAGCAGCCATAGATAATACATAAAGAGATGGGAGTGGTTGTGTTATAATAATACTTAAAAAAAAAAACAAGCCTGAGGGCCATAGTTTGGGGACCCCTGGCTTAGCTTTGGCACACTTTCTCCACCTGGTGGCAGCAAATTAAATTGCAAGAATAACTAAACGGTATAACTAAATTTAAGGGAATAAAATAGTTGAATGAAGTACACTTAAAGTCATAAAGTACACATGTGCTTAGAGATATTATTTTTTTTACCCATACACTTGCTCCAGTATCTCAATGGTTGAAAATCCAGCTCCTAGTTAAAATGTGTATAGCACTGATTTCTTTATTTTATAAATATTTTATTTTTAAAATTCAAGATAATTCCCAAGAAAAATGGGAGTATTCTTTACCTACTTCATGGCATCATTTTTAGCATGTTTAACATTGGAACAACAAAAAGTACAAAGTAAAAGCTTACTTTTATCATATGAGCTACTATCTGACTCAATGTGTTTAAAATAAGCCTAAGATATTGGAAGTAGGGGTGGAATAAGGGTTCAAAGACTTCCATAATGGCATCTGCATTTTCATCATATTTTTTGTATGATTTGTCTCATCCATATATCTTCACAGAGTTGAAATAACACTTATGTCTCTAAGTAATAAGAATGAAGAGATTGGATTCATCGATATGGTAGCACACTGACAAGCCACCTGAATCTAGGCTCTATACCAGTCAGAAAGGTTTATAATACTAATTAACTCTGTGTCTTTTTTAAAAAAAGTTTTATTCTTTTAATATCAAAATTAATTTAAAAATTTAAAAATTTGTTTAAAGACAAGTAGTTATTGCTAATGGAAAAGAATAACATTAATCTGAATATTCTAAGAAACAAAAGAAAGCTCAGTTTTCCTTTCTTTAGACCAATCAAGCTCCAAATTTTATATATTTCACCAGTACTCTTTAACCTCAAAAAACTGTTGAAAAGAAACACATTTTTTAACCAGTAAAGTTTGTTTTTGAAATTCTCTTTAAAATATGAAAACGCAAGAGTAAGGAGGTAAAATTTGCTATGAAAATGTTGGTTTGCAACATGTCAATTACTACCGTTCTTCTATCCATCCTTTATTTCCAGCCACTGTTTGAACTGCTCGTGAAATCACATGTAACTATCTGGGTTAAAGTTGATGTCCCCTCAATGAAATCCTCCAAAATTATTGTCTAATGCACTTATTTAAATGTGTAGTCAAGATTTTTTTGTGCAGTGTTAGAAGAAGAAAAAAGGGAACCCACAATGTTTGATAGTCAACAAGACCAGTTTAGTAAAAATAAAAGTTTAGTACCTGAGAGTAATTGGAGATAAGTTTTTAAATTTAATGGGCTTATTGTGTATAGAATTTAACTTAACTGGTAATGAAAGCATTGTAGAATTTTCAGAATGAGAATGATGTGATGGTTTCGTTATTCATTTGTAAGTGTATAGGGAATGGATTGAAAAAGAGAAAGAATATATGTAACTATATGTATATAGATAGATGGATAGATGGATCAAGAGATATGTTCATGACTTTTTCCTAATCAGATTTTTTGTTTTTCCTTTAGATTATTTTACACTTCTTTTATATCACCAGATGACACAGGATCTGATGATATTCTGAGATCACAGTAGATTTTTAATCAATACCTATTGAATTGGAAGGAATTGTATTGTTAAATCAAATGCTTTATTGTTAAATCAAAATATTCTTAAGGAGTTATTTTCCTTATCATGTGCAGAAACCCTGATTTTCTCTGTAAAGATAGAATAGGAATTACATAGATGGATGCACACAAAAGCAATATAGACTATCACACATTGAACTGAACAATTGAAGGTTTTCATCTAGGATGCTTACACTCACTACATTAACCTCTGTAATTAAAATGACTTCTTTTTATAGTACACAATTGAATTTGCTAGTAACAGTAACATGATCAATATAATGGGTGAAATTTGGGTTAATTTGAATATGAAATTTACTTGTTTCCTAAGGTTAGGATTAAATGAAGACTTTCACTTCAAATGGTGATTAAATCAATGAAAATAATTACCTGCAAACAAAGTTTAAAAATGCATATGCACATAGATATCAAATGTGATTCCTTAATATTACTTTGTAACATAAGTGGAGACATACATACTTCAGTTTGTCTTATAACCAGTACTTTTTTTTTTTTTTTTTTAAGATTTTATTTATTTATTTGACAGAGAGAGACACAGCGAGAGAAGGAACACAAGCAGGGTAAGTGGGAGAGGGAGAAGCAGGCTTCCCTGCGGAGCAGGGAGCCTGATGCGGGGCTCGATCCCAGGACCCTGGGATCATGACCTGAGCCGAAGGCAGACGCTTAACGACTGAGCTACCCAGGCGCCCCCACCACCAGTACTTTTTGATAAAAGAGATTTACACTGGGAAATAACTTTATTTATAGCTGAATTTCTGTTGTGATTTGTGAATTCTTCTTGATAGACCGATGGTTGCCAGGACTTAAGGGAGTATGATGGGTTGAAAGATAGCACACAGAGGATATTTTAGAGCAAATAAACTATTCTTAACAAAACTGTAATGATGAATACATGACACCAAGTACTTTTTAAAATTCATACCACAAAGAGTAAACTCTAATGTATATGATTAAAAATAAATAAATAAAAGAGGAAGGGGCACCTGGGTTGCTCAGTCAGTTAAGCTTCCCACTCTTGTTTTTGGCTCAGGTCATGATCTCATGGTGGTGAGATCAAGCCCCACATCAGGCTCTGTGCTGAGCTGAGCATGGAGCCTGCTTAGGATTCTCTTTCTCCTCTCCCTCTGTCCGCCCCCCCATCCCTGCTCATGCTCTCTTGCTCTCTAAATAAATAAATAAATAAATAAATAAATAAATAAATAAAATTTTGAAAAAAAGAATCTAACTGTACAAGTGTACAAAATAAGCTTACTGAAGAGGGAATGAGAAAAGGTGCTGAACCAAGTAACTTTGGAAATGAATGGGTATTATATCACTCATATGTGGAATTTAAGAAACAAAACAGATGAACATTAGCTGGGGGGTGGGGGGGGGGAAGCGAGGCAAACCAGAAAACAGACTCTCAACTATAGAGAGCAAACTGAGGGTTATTGGAGGGGAGGTGGTGGGATGGGTTAAATGGGTGATGGGTATTAAGGAGGGGGCACTTGTTATGATGAGACTGGGTGTTGTATGTAAATGATGAATCACTAAAGTCTACACCTGAAACTAATATTACACTGGATGTTAACTAGTTGGAATTTAAATACAAACTTGAAAAAAGGAATGAACATTGTTTAAGCCTAAAGGCAAAAGAAAATGCACATTAAGTGCTGTACTCTACTTAATAAAGTTGTTTTTTATCATATATGGAATAACAGTTATGACAGTGCTATCCATTGTATACTGGAATAGAACAATGAAGTAAATGGATGACAGATGTTGGAAGCACTGCTTATCACTGTTGGAGTGGGAGGTTATAAACGGGAGGATAAAATTACTCAAGTAGTACTAAATTAGAGCTTGAGACACAAATATGAATTCATGTTTAGCTTAATATAGAAAAAGATAATATAAAAACCCATATAGATATACAGTATACTTCCCTACTGTGTCTGTTGAAGAGGCCTAGAAGCGGTATCAACCAATAAGCAATGAATACCAGCAAAAGGAACCAGGGATTTTTCTTTTTTTTTAAGAAATTGATTATAATAGGGCTGGAGTGTGGTAGGAAGTATACAATATGAGCCTGAACCATCTTGAAATTCCAGAAAGTAAGGATCTGCTAAAATGAACCAACAAAAAACAAAACAAACTCCAAAATATGTCAAAGAAACATAGGAGGCAACTGAAACAGGTCCCAATGGCCAAACAATTTGAGCAACAAAATAAAGTAATATTAGATTATAATCCAAAATATACAATAAATATCCATGTGTCCATATTCATATGAAATAATTGAATATATAAATAAATTGGGAATAATATACAAATCTTCCATGCACAAGAACTTCAAATAATTTATGTAGCTACTCTGGGTATATAATTTATGTACCCTAATAATTTATGTAGCCTCCTCTCCAAGGGATGGAACCCTACTCCCCATAGTTTAAATGAGGAGTATAGTATAGTAGAAGGTGACTTCCTTTCAGTGAGTACAGGATGGAAGGGGAGGAATGACAGGAACTTCACAGGGGAGAAATAGGACAAATACTGACCGCCTCATTCAGGTGCTCAATGTTGATGTCAATAGTGCAAACCATGTTGATAGAATGTGGTGATAGTAATGTGATACAAACAGCAGTTTACCTCTGT
Organism: Phoca vitulina; assembly: GCF_004348235.1. Classification (NCBI taxonomy): domain Eukaryota; kingdom Metazoa; phylum Chordata; class Mammalia; order Carnivora; family Phocidae; genus Phoca; species Phoca vitulina. The sequence continues at coordinate 76,558,365 of NW_022589711.1, read as the reverse complement.
TTTATTAAGCCCATGACCCGAGTCTGCTTATGATAAAACATCAGACAGATCTCAATTGTGAAATATTTTACAAAATATCTGACCAATATTCTTCAAAATTGTCAAGGTGATCATAACTAAGGAAAGTTGGAGACATAGTCATAGCCAAGATGAGCTTAAGTAGATGTGACAACTAAATGAGATGTCACATCCATATATGGGAACTTGGAACAACAACAAAAAGAGCATTAAGTAAAAACCAAAGAAATTTGAATAAAATGTGAACTTTAGTTAATAATAATGTTTCACTATTGATTCGTTAACTGTGTCAAATGTACCATACAAATATAAAATGTTGATAATAGAGACAACTGGGTGTGGGAAGTATTAGAACAAACTTCGCAACTTTTCTGTAAATCTAAAATTATTCTAAAATTATAAGTTTTATTTTTACAAAGGAATCACTTTCACTTAACACATATAAAGTTTTATAGCCCATTTAAGCGTAAAAATCGCTCTGTTGTTTCAGAGGAAATTATAGTGCCTCTCTCAGAGAATTGTTTTAAAGATAAAATAATGTGTCATAATGATATTCTTATTCATAGTGATAGTCTCAATACTTAAAACAATTATTTGTTGATCAATGAAATCAAGCAATTGCAATCTTCTTTCTCCTTTTTACACATACCACACACACACACACACACACACACACACACACACACACACACA
>NW_022589711.1:76466643-76557644 GCF_004348235.1 Phoca vitulina | reverse complement strand
CACACACACACACACACACACACACACACACACACACACACACATCCACTAGATCATCTTTACAATTCACTGAGTTTATGGTAACAGTAAATCTAAAGACTGGGTCAGGCAAAGAAAAAGGTGTTTCAAAATGATGGAATGGATTATTTAGAGAAGTTGAGGTTCTGGATTGGGATTTAGAATGCTAAAAGTGGGAATGTATATTTGATTGACTAGATAATCTGTGCTTAGGGACTGATGAAAGAGTCAATAGAAAGTAAATGTTAGTGTTTGGTGTTTTTGCATGCTTTATCCAATTTTTATTCAGCATCTCCAGTACTTGCTTTAAAGAATATATGAGCTTAAAGGAGTTGTAAATCTATTTATTAAGTATCTATTGTGCATTGGACTTAACTATGAATTTTATAAAAAATATACACATATACATAAATATTTTATACATATATAGTTTATATATACATATATACACACATATGTGTACATATAAATACAAACACATGCATACATGCACACACACACACACACCCCATTTACATATCCTTGCTCTGGAATTTGAAATCTAATATATGAGACAAGGGTGCATGCAAATGAAAATAATATAAAGAAAAAAAAGAAAATAATATAAAGAGAAAAGGAGGTCAATTTATCCAGAGCTCATTACCAGAAAATGTATCCAACATATTTAGAACTATGTTAGAGCAGAGAGGCCAAGCAGTAGGGATGAGCCAAAATAGAGGGTTTGTATTTTAAAAGTGGAAATCTTAAGAGGAAGTGGAGGTTAGGTAAAAAGGTGTCGAAGTTCTGAGTGACCTACTATTGCCAGACAGGGAACAGTATGACTTTGAGGAAGGAATTTCAGTAAGGGAAAGTAGTTATAGTGATTACAAGATTCATATGTTCAGACAGCAGATGGCATGGGAGTAAGATATCAGATGAGTAGGAGATGCAGGTATCATTATTCTGGAGATTAAAGTTTTGGGTGTGAGACTGTTTTGAATGATGGCAAGACCCAGGGTATATCTGTTGTCGTGTATGTTTGAATATGGAAGACAAATGGTTGAAGCCAATTTGGTGGGCCAGTTTTGATGACACCCAAGATGAATAGAGTATCTATATGTACTCTTACCTAGAACAACCTGTTCCATACCTTTGTCATGACATAATTATCAGTACAACTCCCTTTCGCTCTCAGAGTTTCCTAATTTGGATATAACTTATATGATTATTTTAACTTTGAGCCAGTAGCCAAACTCCACAATGATTAGGCTGAATGACCAGGAGTTTCTAGAATAAGGGATAAAGCAGAGAAGAGGAAGAAAATTACAAGTTGCTCTTTTGCACAGGAGCTGAACAAGGACTTTTGCATGAGGGAGGAAGAGTAACCGTTTGGAAGGCATCCAAACTTATTTCCTGTTTTTCCTCAGCAGGTCTGTTTTTGCACCAGTCTGGCTTATTCTATGATTTTGGCGCATGCCCTGTACTTCATCATGAACTTTATTTGTGCTATGCCGCTAAAAGAAATCATTTTTTTCTCTTTTCCTTCCTCAAAACAATTCCCTCAACTGTCCAAAGCTTAGTTCAAGAATGACCTCAATAAAATACCTTTAAGTAATAGGAATAAATAGTAATATAAACTCTGTGATTTAAGAAGGCTAAAGCATTTAATTTTTGTTGATCATGTCTTGCAGAATATACGCCAGATCCTGGTGAATGTCCAGGAAGTTAACAGTCTCCAGTGCCTGTTGAAAACTGAAAAAGTAGTCTGGTGAGATATATTGGATGCTAAGGCTTAGTTAAAACTTAGATATCTGTTCAGCTTGGTATTGAGGTGAGTTTCATCTATCCATGTGCACTCAGCAAAAGCTTTATCATTTAATCAAGGATAGAAATTTTACATGCTATATCTGGGTTGCTAGGTAGATTTGTGTGCAAACTGTTAGGTTTATAAAGTTTATAGTAAACATGGCCTCTCTTGTATGTTGTCACATGTAGAAATACTAGTGTTTAGGTTAATACCTGTATGCTTAGAAAGTTTTCATTAAGAAAACAGTAAAGGTTAAGAAATAAAGATATTTGGTGATGGTTGTTCATGTTGGTGTTTTTTTTTATTTTTGAGGGAGTGACAAACCCACTCTCTTCACTACTAAATTTTAAACTCTTAACTTATCCTTGGGGGAGGAGCAAGATGGTGGAGGAGGAGGGACCTAAATTTCGTCTGGTCCCAGGAATTCAGCTAGATCAAACCATTCTGAACACCTACGAACTCAACAGGAGATTGAAGAAAAGAATAGCAGCAACTCTCTGGACAGAAAAGCGACCACTTTCTGGAAGGTAGGACGTGCGGAGATGTGAATCCAAGGTGATATTCGGGAAGATAGACGGCGGGGGGAGGGGGCCTCTGTTGGCCACTTCTGGCAAGTGATAGAGAGTGGAGCACAAAATTGGAACTTTTAGAAGTTTGCTTTAATGAGGGACGTCGCTCTGGTGGCTAAGCAGGGAGTGGAACTCTCACTGGGACAGTGTGGTCTCAGGACCCTCGGGGTCACAGAAAGACCGGGGGTGCCTGAGTGTGGCAGAGCTCCCAGGTATCGGAGCGGGGAAGCCAGCTGCAGAGACAGAGCAGAGGAGTGGGCTCTCAGCTCGGGGTTGCCATAAACCATGATCTGCAGCACAGTCGGGCCACTGCTCTTCCAGCAGGGACCCAAAAAGTGGCAGATCCGGGGAGACTCCCCTTCCTCCCCCAGGAGGAGCAGTGCAGGAGTGCACCACAGGGATCTGCTGGGTTTGGAGACTCCACACGGTGTCGGGTGCCAGAGATAGAAACGCTCGGTCACAGGCCGGGTGAGCACAGAGTGCGGCTGGAGCCGGGGGAGATGGGAGTGATTGACTGCTTATCTCTGGGGGCGCACTGAGGAGTGGGGCCCTGAGTTCTGAGCTCCTCCGGGGCAGAGATTGGGAGCCCACCATTTTCAATCTTGTCCTCCAAAGCTGTACAGAAAGCTTGCAGGGAACAAGAGTTCCCAAGAGCAAACCCGAGCAGATTACTTAGCCCGGACCCAGCAAGGGTGGGGCAATTCCGCCTCTGGCAAAGACATTTGTGAACCATGGCAACAGGCCTCTCCCCCAGAAAATCAGCAAGAACAGCCAGCCAAGACCAAGTTTACCGATCAATGAGAATGGCAGAACTCCAGCACTAGGGGAATAAAGCACATAGAATTCATGGCTTTTTTCCCATGATTCTTTAGTCTTTCAAAGTTAATTTTTTTAATTTTCTTTTTTTTTTTGAATTTTTCTTTTCCCCCTTTTCAACCAACATCTTATCAATTCCTTTTTTAAAAAATCTTCTTTATTTTTCATTTTTAGAGTCATATTCTATCCCTTCATAGTAGTTAACCTTATTTTTGGTATATATATATATATATATATATATATATATATATATATAAGTTGTTCTCTCTTTAAAATTTTGGAAAACAATCTCTTCTAACAGACCAAATATATACACTAAATCTCTAGTGTATGGCTTTGTTCTAGTCTCCTACCTGATTACATTCTCTCCCTTTTTTTTTTAAATCTTTTTCTTTCTTTTCTCAACCAACTTCTTATTAATTCCTTTTATAAAATCTCTTATAATTTTCATCTTTACAGTCATATTCCATCCCTTCATCGTATTTACTCTTATTTATATTCATATATAAGTTTTTCTTTCTTTAAAATTTTGGGAGGCACTTTCTTCTAACAGACCAAAATACACCCAAAATCTAGTGTGTGGCACTGATCTATACACCAGCCTGATCATATTTGATCCTATGCTGTTTTTTTTTTCGTGATTGTTTGTTTGTTTAATCTTTTTCTTTTTCTTTCTTTTTTTTCTTTTTTCTTTCTTTCTCTTTCTTTTCCCCTGGTTTCAGGTCTCTTCTGATTTGTTTAGTGTGTATTTCTCTGGGGTTGTTGTTACCCTGTTAGCATTTTGTTCTCTCATTCATCTATTCTCCTCTGGACAAAATGACAAGATGGAAAAAATCACCTCAAAAAAAAGAACAAGAGGCAGTACCGACTGCCAGGGACCTAATCAATGTGGACATTAGTAAGATGTTGGAACTAGAGTTCAGAATGATGATTTTAAAGATACTAGCTGGGCTTGAAAAAAACATGAAGATATTAGAGAAACCCTTTCTGGAGAAATAAAAGAACTAAAATCTAACCAAGTCAAAATCAAAAAGGCTATTAATGAGGTGCAATAAAAAATGGAGGCTCTACCTGCTAGGATAAATGAGGCAGAAGACAGAATTAGTGATATAGAAGACCAAATGATGCAAAATAAAGAAGCTGAGAAAAAGAGAGATAAACAACTACTGGATCACGAGGGCAGAATTCGAGAGATAAGTGATACCATAAGACGAAACAATGTTAGAATAATTGGGATCCCAGAAGAAGAAGAAAGAGAGAGAGGGGCAGAAGATATTGGAGCAAATTATAGCAGAGAACTTCCCTAATTTGGGTAAAGAAACAGGCATCAAAATCCAGGAGGCACAGAGAACCCCCCTCAAAATCAATAAAAATAGGTCAACACCCTGACTTCAAATAGTAAAACTTACAAGTCTCAGAGACAAAGAGAAAATCCTGAAAGCAGCTCCAGAAAAGAGATCTGTAACCTACAATGGTAGAAACATTAGATTGGCAACAGACCTATCCACAGAGACCTGGCAGGCCAGAAAGGACTGGCACGATATATTCAGAGTACTAAATGAGAAAAATATACAGCCAAGAATACTATATCCAGGGGCGCCTGGGTGGCTCAGTCGTTAAGTGTCTGCCTTCGGCTCAGGTCATATTCTCAGGGTCCTGGGATCGAGCCCCGCATCGGGCTCCCTGCTCAGCGGGAAGCCTGCTTCTCCCTCTCCCACTCCCCCTGCTTGTGTTCCCTCTCTCACTGTGTCTCTCTCTCTGTCAAATAAATAAATAAAAATCTTTAAAAAAAAAAAAAAAAGAATACTATATCCAGCTAGGCTGTCATTGAAAATAGAAGGAGAGATAAAAAGCTTCCAGGACAAACAAAAACTAAAGGAATTTGCAAACACGAAACTAGCCCTACAAGAAATATTGAAAGGGGTCCTCTAAGCAAAGAGAGAGCCTAAAAGTAACATAGACCAGAAAGGAACACAGACAATATACAGTAACAGTCACCTTACAGGTAATACAATGGCACTAAATTCATATCTTTCAGTAGTTACCCTGAATATAAATGGGCTAAATGCCCCAATCAAAAGACACAGGCTATCAGATTGGATAAAAAAAAAAAAAAACACAAGACCCATCGATTTGCTGCCTGCAAGAGACTCATTTTAGAACCAAAGACACCTCCAGATTGAAAGTGAGGAGGTGGAAAAACATTTACCATGCTAATGGACACCAAAAGAAAGCTGGGGTGGCAATCCTTATATCAGACAAATTAGATTTTAAACCAAAGACTGTAATAAGAGATGAGGAAGGACACTATATCCTACTTAAAGGGTCTATCCAACAAGAAGATCGAACAATTGTAAATATCTATGCCCCTAACATGGGAGCAGCCATTTATACAAGCCAATTAATAACAAAAGCAAAGAAACACATTGACAACAATACAATAATAGTGGGGGATTTTAGCTCCCCTCTCACTGAAATGGACAGATCATCTAAGCAAAAGATCAACAAGGGAATAAAGACTTTAAATGACACACTGGACCAAATGGACTTCACAGACATATTCAGAACATCCCATCCCAATGCAATGGAATACACATTCTTCTCTAGTGCCCATGGAACATTCTCCAGAATCGATCACATCCTAGGTCACAAATCAGGTCTCAACCGGTACCAAAAGATTGGGATCATTCCCTGCATATTTTCGGAACACAATGCTTTGAAAGTAGAACTCAATCACAAGAGGAAAGTCAGAAAGAACTCAAATACATGGAGGCTAAAGAGCATCCTACTAAAGAATGAATGGGTCAACCAGGAAATTAAAGAAATATTAAAGAAATTCATGAAAACAAATGAAAATGAAAACACAACTGTTCAAACTCTTTGGGATGCAGCAAAGGCAGTCCTAAGAGGAAAGTATATAGCAATACAAGCCTTTTGCAAGAAACAAGATAGGTCTCAAGTACACAACCTAACCCTACACCTAAAAAAGCTGGAGAAAAACAGCAAATAAAGCCTAAACCCAGCAGGAGAAGAGAAATAATAAAGATCAGAGCAGAAATCAATGAAATAGAAACCAAAAGAACAGTAGAACAGATCAACGAAACTAGGAGCTGGTCCTTTGAAAGAATTAACAAGATTGATAAACCCCTGGCCAGACTTATCAAAAAGAAAAGAGAAATGACTCAAATAAACAAAATTATGAATGAAAGAGGAGAGATCACAACCAACACCAAAGTAATACAAACAATGATAGGAACATATTATGAGCAACTATATGCCAGCAAATTAGATAATCTGGAAGAAATGGATGCATTCCTAGAGATGTATAAACTACCAAAACTGAACGAGGAAGAAATAGAAAACCTGAACAGACCTATAACCACTAAGGAAATTGAAGCAGTCATCAAAAATCTCCCAAAAATAGTCCATTTGTCCCTGGCATCTATTCAGAGCAGTGTGCAGAATGTAATGCTCCTTCGTAAGAAAGGTTTTATGGTTTTTAAAATAAATTTAGTGAACCTAAAAAAAAAAAAAATCTCCAAACAAACAAGAGCCCAGGGCCAGATGGCTTCCCTGGGGAATTCCACCAAACATTTAAAGAAGAATTAACACCTATTCTTTTGAAACTGTTCCAAAAAATAGAAATGGAAGGAAAACTTCCATACTCGTTTTATGAGGCCACCATTACCTTGATCCCCAAACCAGACAAAGACCCCATCAAGAAGGAGATTTACAGACCAATATCCTTGATGAACATGGATGCAAAAATTCTCACCAAAATACTAGCCAATAGGATCCAACAGTACATTAAAAGGATTATTCACCATGACCAAGTGGGATTTATCCTTGGGCTGAAAGCTTGGTTCAACATCTGCAAATCAATCAATGTGATACAATACTTTAATAAAAGAAAGAACAAGAACCATATGATCCTCTCAATAGATGCAGAAAAACATTTGAAAAAGTACAGCATCCTTTCTTGATCAGAACTCTTCAGAGTATAGGCATAGAGGGTACATACCTCAATATCATAAAAGCCATCTATGAAGAACCCACAGTGAATATCATTCTCAATGGGGAAGAACTGAGAGCTTTTCCCCTAAGGTCAGGGACACGGCAGGGGTGTCCACTATCACCACTGCTATTCAACATAGCACTAGAAGTCCTAGCCACAGCAATCAGACAACAAAAAGAAATAAAACACATTTGAATCAGCAAAGAAAAAGTCAAACTCTTACTCTTTGCAGATGATATGATACTTTATGTGGAAAACCCAAAAGACTCGACCCCAAAACTGCTAGAACTCCTACAGGAATTCAGCATAGTGGCAGGATATAAAATCAATGCACAAAAATCAGTGGCATTCCTATAGACCACCAACAGGACAGAAGAAAGAGAAATTAAGGAGTCGATCCCATTTACAATTGCACCCAAAACCAGAAGGTACCTAGGAAAAAATCTAACCAAAGAGGCAAAGAATCTGTACTCAGAAAACTATAAAATACTCATGAAAGAAATTGAGGAAGACAAAGAAATGGAAAAACTTTCCATGCTCATAGATTGGAAGAACAAATAATGTGAAGATGTCAATGCTACCCAGAGCAATCTACACATTTAATGCAATCCCTATCAAAATATCATCCACTTTTTTTCAAAGAAATGGAACAAATAATCCTAAAATTTGTATGGACCTAGCAAAGACCCTGAATAGCCAGAGGAATGTTGAAAAAGCAAAGCAAAGCTGGTGGCATCACAATTCCAGACTTCAAGCTCTTTTACAAAGCTGTCATCATCAAGACAGTATGGTACTGGCACAAAAACAGACCCATTGATCAATGGAACAGAATAGAGAGCCCAGAAATGTACCCTCAACTCTATGATCAACTAATCTTTGATAGAGCAGGAAAGAATGTCCAATGGAAAAAAGACAGTCTCTTCAACAAATGGTGTTGGGAAAATTGGACAGCCACATGCAGAAGAATGAAACTGGACCATTTCCTTACCCCACACACAAAAATAGACTCAAAATGGATGAAAGACCTAAATGTGAGACAGGAGTCCATCAAAATCCTAGAGGAGAACACAGGCAGCAACCTCTTCGACCTCAGCCACAGCAACTTCTTCCTAGAAACATCACCAAAGGCAAGGGAAGCAAGGGCAAAAATGAACTATTGGGACTTCATCAAGATAAAAAGCTTTTGTGCAGTAAAAGAAACAGTGAAAAAAACCAAAAGACAACCGACAGAATGGGAGAAGATATTTGCAAATGACATATCAGATAAAGGGCTAGTATCCAAAATCTATAAAGAACTTATCAAACTCAACACCCAAAGAACAAATGATCCAATCAAGAAATGGGCAGAAGACCTGAACAGACATTTTTCCAAAGAAGACATCCAAATGGCCAACAGACACATGAAGAAGTGCTCAACATCGCTCGGCATCAGGGAAATCCAAATCAAAACCTCAATGAGATACCACCTCACACCAGTCAGAATGGCTAAAATTAACAAGTCAGGAAATGATAGATATTGGTGAGATGAGGAGAAAGGGGAACCCTCCTGCACTGTTGGTGGGAATGCAAGCTGGTGTAGCCACTCTGGAAAACAGTATGGAGGTTCCTCAAAAAGTTGAAAATAGAGCTACCGTATGATCCAGCAATTGCATTACTGGGTATTTACCCCAAAGATACAAATGTAGGGATCCGAAGGGGTACATGCACCCCGATGTTTATAGCAGCAATGTCCACAATAGCCAAACTGTGGAAAGAGCCAAGATGTCCATCGACAGATGAATGGAAAAAGAAGATGTGGTATATATATACAATGGAATATTATGCAGCCATCAAAAAACCCAAAATCTTGCCATATTCAATGACATGGATGGAACTGGAGGGTATTATGCTGAGCGAAATAAGTCAATCAGAGAAAGACATTCATCATATGATCTCACTGATATGAGGAAATCTTAATCTCAGGAAACAAACTGAGGGTTGCTGGAGTGGTGGGGGGTGGGAGGGAGGTGGTAGCTGGGGGCATTAGACATTGGGGAGGGTATGTGCTATGGTGAGCACTGTGAATTGTGTAAGACTTTTGAGTCACAGACCTGTACCTCTGAAACAAATAATACATTATATGTTAAAAAAAAAAAGAAGATAGCAGGAAGGGAAAAATGAAGGGGGGGAATCGGAGGGGGAGACAAACCATGAGAGACTATGGACTCTGAGAAACAAACTGAGGGTTCTAGACGGGAGGGGGCTGGGGGGATGGGTTAGCCTGGTGATGGGTATTAAAGAGGGCATGTACTGAATGGAGCACTGGGTGTTATATGCAAACAATGAATCATGGAACACTACATCAAAAACTAATGATGTATGGTGATTAATATAACAATAAAAAATAAATAAAAAAATAAACTCTAACTTACCTTAAAAGTTTTTATCTTTCTTTATTATTTTTAATATCATACAATAAGATGTCAGTTTCCTATAGTCACTAAGGCTCAGGAAAATGAAAGTGTCCATGCCCCATGCTGGTTCTTAAACCTTAAGAAAGATATATCTGCATTTGAGGAAAGAGATTATTTAGCACTTTGTTTCAGTAGTAAGATCTGTCAACAAAAATAAGCAATGAAAATACATTTCCTAATTCATATCAACTATCTCCAGATATAGATTCGTCTAGACAATAATATAAATGCAGTCTTATTTCTTTGAAAAAGATTTATAAAGAGCATTAACATGTGAATCCTTCTTTTAGAAAGTTGCTTTCATTATTTTAAGGATTCATAGATGATTTCTACAAGGGAAATCATCTCAGTTATTTTTATTGGGAACAAATTTGCTTTTGACAGAAGTTGAAATTAAATTCATAGTCTTCTAGGAAATTAAAATATATGGCTGTACTACTTATATGGAGTTACTCTCTTTTAATCATAATGATCTCCCCTTAACCTACAATTCTATTTTATTATTATCTTTTATGTTATATATCAATTGAAACCTAAATATGTGTATTCATTCTCTAATAGAACTATTTAAATTACACAAAATGTGATGAGTGGAGAGTTTTGAAGTGAACCAAATGATACATGTGTTAGAATTTTTAAATGAACCTAGATTGTTGTTAAGAATATATCAGATACTAGGGGTGTCTGGGTGGCTCAGTCGTTAAGCGTTTGCTTTTGGCTCATGTCATGATCCCAGGGTCCTGGGAATGAGCCCTACATTGAGCTCCCTGCTTCTCGGGAAGCCTGCTTCTCCCTCTCCCACTCCCCCTGCTTGTGTTGCCCCTCTCGCTGTGTCTCTCTCTGTCAAATAAATAAATAAAACCTTAAAAAAAAAAAAAGAATATATCAGATACTAGTTATTTTCTTTCATAACTAGATACTTCTAGTACTTCTGATACTTTAAACAAAGTGGAAATAATCTTCTAAAAGCTTTTATCATATGGTGTATAAGTTGAACTATTCAAACAGTTGAATAAATTGTAACATCAATTAAACTTTACCATCTAATCTGTTTCATCCCATCTTTTTATTTCTATGAATATATGATATGGCATATGTTTTTGTATGTATACCTTTTTTGACCACACAGATTGTTCAAAAAACACTGATAATAATTACTGGCATCCTTATATTCCTGGCTTTTCTTTGTCCCCAAATCTAAATTCTTTTAGTATAAGAATTGTTTGACTTTCAGCTTTTCAACGTTACATCTTACCATTCACAGCTTTTTCCTAATGAATCGTAAACTTTATTATTATCATAAACTTATTATTTGTTCATATACTCTAGACTTTGGCCAAATTGTTAGTAATGCCAAATTTCTCAATTTAATCTTGATAATCTTGACATTTTAATAGTCTGGCTTTGGCATGAGAATGCGGAAGGCTAATTTCCAGGCGTTATTCCCAGAGAAACCACTGGAAGTTGTAAAGTCTAGCAAAAGAAGCAAGACATATTTTGGAGAGGTAAAGTCAAGTGTGAAAAACAGGGGCTTCTCTTAAAGTGCCACTAGCATATCTTCTTATTTATAGGTGGTATCTGCTGTGAAACTGCCTCAGCCAAGTACATATGGGTAATTGTAATTCTTTTGAATATTTTGAAGAAGATATTTAAATAAAAAAGATCTTGCTCATTAATTTGCCCCATAGAGTTGTTATTGGATATTTGAGGTCGTTATTTTGAATCTAGTGAAACTAAAGTTTCAAATCAGCCTTTAAACATTACTTGAGAATGATGACAGACCTTGTGAAATAGTATTATTTACTTCCTTCATGTAAATTACTTTAGAAAGTATTCAATATTAATGAATATTTCTGTAAGTTATTTTAAATAGCTCTGTAACTTGAAATGACAATAAAATAATATAGGTAGGTAGTTAAGAGCATATACTAGACATTTCAGTCACCTAAACTTGAGAATTAGTCTCATTTTAGGCATGCTATACTTGCGTGTTGAAGCCAGGTTTTCTACACCATTTAAAATGGGAAAATAATTGTGTTCTAGAAGGGTTTTTAAAAGAATGATTATGCTGAGTGATCGATGATAATCACTTAGCCTAATGCTGGTACATGTTTAATACTCAAAGGTAATTCATTATCATTCTTATTTTATTGCTACTACTATTACTAAATATATTATGTGAATCATTTCTGGGTCTGCTTCTATTGATTTTTTTCTCATCAATATTCATATTTACATGTTCCTGTTCATGCCAAGTAATTTTTGATTGAATACCGGACATTATAAATTTTATGTTATTGGGGCTAAGAGTTCTTGTGTTCTCTTAAATATTTTTGGATTTTGTTTCAGAACTTATTTAGTTATTTGGAAACAATTTGATGCTGTTGATGTTTGCTTTTAAGCTTTGTTGGATGAGCCCAGAACAGCCTTTAATCTGTGGTTAATTTGGTCCCGCTATTAAGGATTTTACTTGATGGCCCTTGTATGAGAAGGACTTTCCACTCTAGTTGTTCAGAACATGAACTGTTCTCAGCTCTGTGTGCTCTCTAGTGATTGATCTGCCTGTTTCTTTCCAATAGTCTCTCTGGTTATAAGATGATTCCTCATAAGTAGGTGCCAATCAATACTCAGATGAAATTATAAGAAAAATCCTTTGCATATTTCAGAACTCCCTCTGTGTGTCTTTCTTATCTAATAGCTTCTGCCTCATGAATTCTAGCCACCTTGGTCTTCCTGAACTCTACACTGTGTCTTCTCCACGTAGGGAGATCAGCAGACTCCATTTGCACATTCTGTCCCTGCATTTCTGCCTGGAAATTTTCTCCAAGAATTGACCTGGGGCAGTCTACGGGATCACCTTGTTTTTTTTTCCTTCTGTCAAGGACTACTATCCTGAGATGCCTGTTGTCCAGTGAGGAGGCAGGGGTTCCTCCTTCTCTCTCCTTTTCCTCCTCTTTCTCCTTCTCCTTCAACATAATCTCATTACCCAGAAGTCTGTATTTTGTTAAGGACTTTGCACATGACAATTTGGCAAGTAATTTTTTTTTATTCTATTTTATTAATTTCAGGTTTTATCTTTATTAGTTCTTTCTTCAGGCTAAGGCTGATGCTCCCACCCCCCAGTTTCTTGAATTGAATGTTGCTTCAAAAATTGTTTTTCATCTTTCATGGTTTCTTTTGGGGGGGTGGTCAGACCATTTTATTGAGGGGCTTCAGGGAGAGGTCGAAGGGGAGGAGGACAGAGAGATCCGACATCCCTCGGCCCAGCTGGAATCTTTCCAGAGTCACAGTCGCTGAAAGCCGTCTTTCATTATTTTTGAATAAGTGCATTCAAAGTTTCACCTTTCTTACCTTTTGAAGAATAATTCACTGCCCCTTTTTCATTTATTTTACTCAGTCTCCTGATTTCTCTCTTAAGGCTCATGCCATGCTCGTTAAAACCCTCCGTTTCCAGTTTTCTTCCCTGCCTATTGAGACACTCTATATTGTATCCTCTTCTTGTGGCTTGAACAGTTAGCTGTTTCAGGGTAAGGCTGCATATCAGTGGAACCATATTTATTTCAGGTTTCCGGTGGCTTTAAGTGGCATGAGCTCATTTCCCCCATGCATGTATAAACATCATGATGCTTCAAGTATAGTTCAGTGTCTATCCTCATAAGAAGACCGAGTTTATTTTCTCCTAAGTTACTAGGACACACATGTAATTTGCCAAAAGGAATATTTTTTTCTTAAAATCACACAATCTACAATGTTTCTGTAAGAATCCCTTACTGAGGGATTCTTAGAGACATATTGTAACTTTGTACCTATTTTATAAAAAAGTGACGTTCTGGCCAGATTATGTTAAAAGCTGACTTCTATTCTGCTATTACATTCAGTTTTTAAAGACACAGGCATTACCTGTTGAGCCGTCCAGGATCCTCAAATATTTATGAGTCCCCAGGTATAATCTTTCTGTTTCTCCCTTGACAATAGTGGAGATGGGTTTCAGTTCCTCATAACATGTATTCTCTTCATTTTATTTATTTTTTATTTTTTATTTTTTTAAAGATTTTATTTATTTGACAGAGAGAGAGATAGCGAGAGCAGGAACACAAGTGGGGGGAGTGGGAGAGGGAGAAGCAGGCTTCCCGCGGAGCAGGGAGCCCGATGTGGGGCTCTATCCCAGGACCCTGGGATCATGGCCTGAGCCGAAGGCAGATGCTTAACGACTGAGCCACCCAGGCGCCCCTATTCTCTTCATTTTAATGAGACGTAGGAAAAAAAGAAATAAATTTAGTTAGTCAATAGTTATCTTGACCCAGAAATTTCAGAATTGTTTGAAATTCCTGCCATGAGTTATGTACGATATAGAACCATATCTGAGACCAAGACACATTCCCTTAGCTGCCAGGAATATTGTCTGCTGATGGCTCACAGCTGAGTCCCATTCTAGGAATTTCCCTCTAAAAAGGAACAGTCTTACCCAAGCTCAGGGGTGGCCCTTATCTGATGCCGGGTGCCATAGGGCAGCCTTCTTGCCTTGATTCAAGCCAGCTCTGAAGGAGAATGTGAGTTCCAGAGATTCCCCTTGAATCCACTGAAGAGGATTTTGCTGCAACTTCATAGCAGATGAGCTTCTCCCTCTGAGGAATTCCTCTTCCCCTACTCCCTCACAGGTGTTGTTGCAAACTTTGTTGTAAACTTTGTGACAAACTTTGTACCTGTGAAATTTCATTTCAGTGTCTGCTTCCTTTAGATCCTAACCTAAGACAAAGTATTTAATCAACCTTTATATCAAATATATCATGCTTAAATTTTCTGATCTACAGTCCTTATGTGTGTATGTGTTTATTGGTATTTTCACTCATTTTCCCACCTTTGCTCCCAAAGTTTTGTATCCAATCTTTCTTTTCCCTAAAGAATCCAATAGATTAATTATCCCCTTTCTCAACTCTTCTAACCTTATACATTCATTTCACCTTAAAAACAGTCTTACTCTGTCCTTCATGACCTTTCAGTTTACACCCTGTCTCATTCACTCACTCCCCTCACAAACGTTTGCAGAAAGTAGTTTACACTCTCACTCCCTATAATCTAATTTTCACACCCACCTGTGTGGAAAATGCCCACTCTAAGGAAAGTGACAAGTAACTTTTTGCTAAAATATATAATTTTAAGCATTTTGATTGATTCTTCTGCAGCAGGAACATTTCACAATTTCCTTTACTGGGAAGCTCTTTCCTCCCTTCATTCTAAAAAAACCCTTTTCCTCTGTGCACTTTTTCTCAGTATTCTTAACTCTTTTTTTCCACTTCCATTCCATAAATACAGGCATTCCTCAAGGTCTGACCATGTTGCTCTTCCCTTCTCATTCTATGCAACCAAATAACTGACTATGTGCTGATGACACTCAAATCTATTCCCTTTGGTCTAAATCTCACACCTAGGTTCCAGATTCAAATGTCCAGTTAAAATTTACCAACTCCAATTTGGTGTTCATGGCCATCTCATCATCAGCATGCCAAAAACAGTTTCATCGTTCTGTCTCCCAGACATAAACATGTTCTTTAACTGCCTGCTACAGTATAGGGCCCCAGCGTTTTGTGCGGCTACTCCAACAGGCCGGCCCCTGGCCTCCCCGTGCCTACTCCCAGGGCTCCAGGCTTTCCCAGGAATATCTTGTGCTCAGGTCCTCTCAGTGCCTAGAGGGACCACTTTTCCTCCTTTCAAATTTCCAGAATCTAGCTTCTGTTTGTTTATTCCGGTGAGTTCAAGGCACCCTGTGGAGATGAATGATGAAATATGGATTGTATAGTGTCGAGGATTCCGTAACTGTGTTAGATGCTCGGATATTTGCGTTTGAAACTGACATTGTACACCATACAGATAAAGCTGGTGCTAATAACTTAAGTTTTTAATTTCCCTTTACTTGGAAAAGCATTAAATACCAATCAAAAACACCATGGCAAAGTTGAGAAAGTTGCAGAAGAAAGGAAAATTTTTAGTACCTGTAACAGCAGTTTTCTTCTGCTTTTGAAAAAGTGACTCTGCATTTTATTTTGTAATGAGCCTTGCAAATTATGTCACTGATCATGAGTGATATGTATGTAATTATTAAAAGTATTTTCCTCAGGAAGAAGCTGAAACTTAGAGAGATTCAGTTATTTTATCAAGATCACATATGTTGGGGCCCCTGGGTGGCTCAGTCAGTTAAGCGTCTGCCTTCGGCTCAGGTCATGGTCCCAGGGTCCTGGGATCGAGCCCCGCATCGGGCTCCCTGCTCTGTGGGAAGCCTGCTTCTCCCTCTCCCACTCCGCCTGCTTGTGTTCTCTCTCTCGCTGTCTCTCTCTCTCTCTCTCTCTCTGTCAAATAAATAAATAAAATCTTAAAAAAAAAAGGATCATATATGTTAAATAGGGATATCAGAAATGGAAACAAGGTAGTTTGATTCGAAAACATGCTCTCAAAACACTGTAGCATGTTTCATCCCTCATGGTTAAACTGGAAGATGATGATGATGATGTGCTGTCATTACCACTGATAAAAATAATGATAATGGTAATACATACAATATTTACTATGTTTGAGCCACTGATTTGAAAGCATTACTTATGCTACTTCATTTAATTCTCACGTCGGCTGTATCAGGGGAAGTGCTATTATTATCATCTGTATTTTCATAGATGAGAAAATTGAAGCAAGAAGTTAAATAAATTGCCCATTTTATAATTAGCAGGCAGAAGAGTCAAGATTTGAATATGGATAGTCAGGCTCTAAAGTATATTCTAAATCATTTAAGTGACAGAATACATGCATAGACTAAAAAATAAGAATTTGTCTGTATCCTATATTGCTCACACACATTATAAATAAAAATATGTTTTATGTATCCTTATTATTTAACTAAGCAAAGAAGCAATCTGATTTGTGTTATCTATTCTTTAGTTGCTATCTGCAATCTTAAAGTCAGATAGTGACCATAGATAAATGGAATAGATGATGATCATCTTTAGGTAGACATCTATATCAGCAGATTCGCAAGTGAAGCATCGCCTATAATGCTGAGTCTCTGTGTAGATTTTCAAAGGATTTGGCCCTCCTCTTTCTTCCTTATATCTAAATGTTTTTGAAATTAACTTGACAGATGTCCAATTACCCAGTATGGAAATTCAGTTATGAAAATAGGTCTCATTATTTTTGGTTCCTGTTAAGCATGTCGAAATAAAGGGAAAAGAAAATAATATCATGAACCATGGATCACTACATCAAAAACTAATGATGTATTGTATGGTGACTAACATAACATAATAAAATTAAATTAAATTAAAAAAAGAAAAAGAGAATGGAAGGATTTCAGTGTACTATTTACTACGGTGTGGTGAGTTTCTAATTAAAATTATTTTAGCACTGAAAACCATGACTTGAATTCATTTCATTGAGGAGAAGGGTAGGAAGAAAGAAGCACAAGTTTATAACTGCCACCCCTACAGTAACAGTCACATGTGAATGTGCTTGGCACAGCATTAATATCCAACAACAGTTGCTCAATCTTTTACTATCTCAATTCTTGCTGGTGTCAGGTTTGTAAAGAATTTTTAATCCCACCATCCCTGGATAGCACCAGAATTAAAATTATATAATGTTAATCCTGGAAAGGAAATCTCAGATTACTAAATTAAAATTTTCCCATTTTTAGGTGAAGACTTGATGTATAAAGGGATAAATGTAATTCTTGATGTATAAAATAAGTAATTTACTAACTTGATGCCATTTGCTAGTGGTAGAAACAAGATTAGAAATTTACATTTTTAATCCCATGCGCTAGAAATAATCATAGTATGGAACTCATAGGATACTAAATATTTTCTGCTTGAGTCTTCAAAGCATCCAGATAAATAAATGCCCTCTTTATATTCTTGACTTAGAGTACCTATACGTAGTTTTATTTTGCTTTTTTATATGTTACTATGATGTCATGAATCAAATGGCATATCAAGGATTCTTTTTTCCCTGTTTTCTGATAATTTTGAACATTTCACTTTTATTTAGTCCACTGAGTTTCCCATTTATCATAGTAAATATATTTCAAAAGAAGGAATTAATACATATATAAGGCAAAAAAGTCAATAATATTAAATACTAAATAATCAAATTTTTCTTATTGAGAGAAAAAGAAAATTAAATCATTAAAGAATTACATTTATTTCCTAAGTTTTGGGAAGCCTAAGATGATTTAATAAACATATGATATTACCCCATATATGGGAGATCTCTGTTCCAATCACTCAAACTATTGCTTTCTTCTTCTTCTTTTTTAAAGATTTTATTTATTTATTTGAGAGAGAGAATGAGAGACAGAGAGCACGAGAGGGAAGAGAGTCAGAGGGAGAAGCAGACCCCCCGCTGAGCAGGGAGCCCGATATGGGGCTCGATCCCAGGACTCCAGGATCATAACCCGAGCTGAAGGCAGTCGCTTAACCAACTGAGCCACCCAGGTGCCCATAAACTATTGCTTTCTTCTGATAACAAATAGCTATCTCCCATTTGTTTTAGGTGGAAATACTTCATACTTTTCTGCCAAGAGTAGATATAGGACTTAGTCCTTGACAATCACTGCACAATTCTCCCATAGTCAAAGAGATTAGTTCAAATTCAGACACATGGCCTAAATCAAACTAACACATTTCAACTGTTTTTCTTGAGGTTATATGGAAAGAATTGCTTTCTCTCTATTAAGGTTGTTCACTGTAGGGATAAGCCTACATAAATTCTACCACAATTTAATTTTTTTCTCCTTTGGGGATAAAATTCAAAAGCAAAAACCTAATTCAACAGTAAATCTAACATTTACTATACGATGTATTTTGTACATGGAATGCTTATAAGAGTATGAATGAAGTGAAGATACATGCTCTTTGTAAAATAGGATTCTAAAAGTAGCAACATTTGTTATGGATTTAATGTTTATGTCTCTACTAAATTCATAGGTTGAAGCCCTGATCTCCAATGTGATGGTATTTGGAGATGGGCTTTTGAGAGGTAATGAGAGTTAGATGAGGTCATGAGGGTTGGGCCCTAGTCTTGTTGGATCAGTGCCCTTATAAAAGTAGGGACGCTAAAGTAGAAATACTTGAGAGCTTGCTCTCTCTGCCATGTGAAGACACAATAAGAAGGTGGCCACCTCCAAGCCAGAAAGAGCTCATATCAAAACGTGACCATGCCAGAACTCTGATCTTAGACTTCCAACTTATAGAACTGTGAGAAAACATGTTCTTCTGTAGTTTAAGCCCCCCAGTCTATGGTATTTTGTCTTGGTGGCCCGAGCTGACTAATACACATTTCAAAAAGGTTTTATTTTAGTCAAGGAGTCTATGATATATTTCACATTTATTAAGGAGTACTTTTCTGATTCTGTGAGATAGGCCTGAGGAAAAGTGCATTGCAAGTTACCATGTTTTTCTTTGTGGATTTTTTCTTAGTGTGTTTTTGTTTGTTTTTGTGCTTTTTTTTTTTTTTTTTTTTGGTCTGAGGTAACTTAGGTCAAATATACAAATTAATATAAGCTTATTATCTAAATGCAACTCTTCCCTATATTATAAAAAATAATCAACAATATGCTCACATGAAAATTTCCTTGTTGTTACTCATCTTAAAAGATTTATTACTCTGCATTCCTAGTATTTTAATAATATGCAGGTGATATATGTTTAATATATATTCTAGTATTTGTACATATGAGGTGGAGAGAGAGAGAAAGAGGAAGAAATATTTGGGGAATAGCTTTCTAGTTACAATCCGATTGATGAGACAGATCTAATCCTTCATTTCCTTTCCTGTCTCCTGTGATCATTTATCTACTAAAGGAAGATTACATATTCCTAAAAAAAATCATATTTTATGATACCATTTTAACTTCAAACACTCTATTTCTTAGATAGATATGTAAGTTGATTATTAAGGACTTAATATCTCAAGTAAATTTACATTTTAAAATGAGACAATATCACAAAATTTCTAGATGGCTTTCATAATCATAAATATGTAAAGTATCAGTAGATATGAGGCATTTAGAAGATTTACCTCCAGTTATGGAAAAAAAAATAATTTGTGGTATGAATGGATCAGCCCTGCCTAGAAAAACATATTATCTAACAAAAATCTTATTTACATACATGTCTGCATCTGTGGTCTCATGCCCTGTCAAAATACAATTAATGGAGTTCTGAAACATAAAGATATATGATTTTCTCATGGCTAGGTGTCCTTTATCAAGTATGCCTGACTAATGGACTTTTCATTATATCATCTCTTTAGAAAATGATGAATGAAACGTTTTAAAACTAATTGCCAGATTTAGCAAATAAAAATGTAGGATGCCCAGTTAATATGGTAATGTTGGGGACAATCTAATAACTAAAAAAAAATTCATTATTTATCTGAAATTCAAACTTAAATGTACCTCCTGTATTTTATCTGGCACATTTACCTGAGGTATACAGTACTTCTTTGAAACTGCAGAAAATAAGTTTTTAGTCAAATTTCAGGTGTTTAGTGATATTTATCTAACATTTTGATAATTTGCTTTGGGCCAAAAGAAAAATTAATTCTAGTGGCATCTGGGTGGCTCAGTCTGTTAAGTGACTGACTCTTGATTTCAGCTCAGGTCATGATCCTGGGATCAAGCCCTGCATCAGGCTCTGCACTCAGCTGGGATTCTGCTTGAGGGCTCTTGCTCTCTCTCACTCTCCCGCTGTCCCCTGCCCCTGCTCATGTTCCCTCTCTCTCTCTCAAATAAATCAGTCTGTAAAAAAAAAAAAAGAAAAATTGATCCTAAATTACTGTTGAGATTATTTGTCTTAAATAAATAACCATTTTTTTTTAAGATTGGCAAAAGTTAACCAAAATTGAGGCATTCATCTTTGAGATAGTTACTTATAAATACGTGTATCAGATCTTTACGGTCTTCTGCAATAAATGCCAATAGATTGTGATTAAATTCTGATATGTGATTCAAAGACTGTCTTGTCTAGTTAAAGACTGTTTTGCTAAAGAAATCTGCAGAATACAATTTCAAATATGCATATAAATTATGCTTTTTTAAAAAAAGTTTGTACTTCTGGCAAATAATCTGCAATGATGTCAGTGTAACTTTCTTTTTTTTTTTTTTAAATGTTATCTAAAATAATTAGAATGTAGGATATGCCTAGAGTTCACTTATGACTTACCGTGGGTAGTAGATTGTTATAGTAATAACCAGTGGATCACATCTCCCTATGTACACGCAATAATATAGCCCCTCCCAACTTTGACTTTGGCTTAGATATGTGACTTACTTTAAGCCAATAAGACAGTGTTCTTTGTGCATTGGGATTAATCCTTTGTTGTTCCATAAGCTCCATTTGAGGAAGCCTCAGGTGCCTAGTGGAAGATGAGACTCATGGAACATAAGTCATGGAGAAGCAGTGCCAGGTAGGGTCCCTGACACCAAGGATCCCCCAGCCAATAGACTAACTAGCAGGATCTCCAGCCAGATGTTACCAGCAAAAGAACTGCTCAGCTAAATCCAATCCAAGTTTCTGATCCACAATATCACAGCAAGTTAAGTGCTCTTATTTTAATTCACAAAGTTTTGGAGTGATTTGTTATGCAGCAATAGGTAACTGATATGCCCTATGTTATTTTTAATTATTTTTAAGAATGCATTATCAGTGTATCATGTCACACTGACAAATAACCATAAGTACATCAGATTTTGCTATGGACCATAACAGCATCCTGACTTAGTATTGGTCTACATGCCTAAAGAATCTAAGAGCAGTTTCTCTTGGAGTGAGTTATTTTAAAGTCTTCTGGCCTCTTCAAGCTCTCCTTGCTGATACTACCAATAAGAGTTTTAATAATGGTAATATTTATGATGCTATGCTTTTCTAGCTTCTAGTAACAAAGTAGAGATGAGCCAATTCATTTCAAGTTAGCTGCTACAATAGCTGATAGATGGTAAGAGTGATAAATACCTTAATAATTTATATTGGAATGAGTCTGCTATTAGTGAAACTTATTAACAGTACTAAGGGCCATAAATTGTTCTACTTTCCAATAAATGCTTATGCCAAGTTGTGGTAATGTAGATTGAACAATTTTAGAAACATTGTTTTCACTTGACTAATGTTGGGTATTTTGGAAATATACATATTTTATTGTTTTAAATAATTTGAAAGGTGAATCATTTAAAATTAATGTTTCCTGCCTTTTTCTGAGAAAACTGAATCAATGGGGCTATCATAAATAGGTTTAATATTTTTAGAAACAAATTTTATCTCCTTCAGTCTGTTTTCTTTAAAAATTTCAAAATGTCTTAATTATATATGATTCATTCATTTATTCTACTATTTGAGCACTCACCATATGCCATAAACTGTAATAACCAATGACAGTGACATTGGAGAATTTGGGTATGAAAGATATGGATTCTAGATACAAGAAATATATGCATAATTAATATTCAAGAAATTCAGAGCATTTGTAGCATTTTAAGTTTAATAGAAAAAGTTCATAAACTGAAAATGACTTATATGTATAAATCAATAATTCTCTCTAGTTTCCAGTAAAAATTAATGAAAAAAGCAAAGATTATTATGAAACTTCTAAAATGAATGGAAAATAAATAATAGTATAAGAGCAAGAAAGTAAAGTTTCCTATAAGAGGTATCAAACTTATTTTGGTCCAAGACTTCTACATAGCAATTCTGTGTAGAAGCTTGTTTACTCTGCCTTCCAAATAATTGAACAAAATGTATACTGTTTATGTCATAAAGTGACACAATTCCAAGTATTGTGTGAGATTAAAGGATGAATAAAACATAAACCCTGCTTTAGATTTCTCTTAATAGGAAGAGAAAGGCAAACATAAAAATCACTGTATAGTCAGAATGTAAGACAACAGTAACTTCCATAAAACAAAATGGTAAGGAAATAGAGAGGGGAGATTAATTCCAAATGGGAGGTTTTGGAAATGATTCATGGAGAAATAACTTCTCATCTTCCCTTCCCTTATCTTTCTTGATACTGGGATAATTCAAAAGGCATTCCTAGTAGAGAACATAGCTTGGATGAAAGAAGTGAGCTGGAAATTACAAGGTTCAAAGGGTTGATAGATCATCTTATAAGACAATAGGGAGAGGGAGGAAGTTCTCCTTGTGTTTCAAGCACACAGAGATGTTGTTAGCATTAGGCATTAAGGAAGACGCAAGATTCCATCTGTTAGATCCCCGTTGTAGGTCAGCAGCTTCCTTGCTTACCCCAGTGTGAGTGGCCTTGCTGCTAGTTTCTTTTCATATCCTGGCATCAGCAGAAATGAAATGCACTGACTCAAGGTAGAAGCTGGAATCAGACATTGAATGAACTGTTGTGATAAATGGTTCACTGTTCGTTTTGTGAAAGAAGGAATCATGGACACATTTTAAGCAGAGGCTTGATACGATTTAATCATTATTTTAGATTAATTTGTAAAGTGGAAAACTAACTGAAATAGGGAAATGTGTTCACCCAGAGAATTATTGGGGAGCAGAATTGCCAAAGGTATGATGGAAGTGTCAGATGGAATAATAAGGAAAGATATTTCAGAGATGTTATTTTAAAAGCTACAGATTGATTTTCAGGGAATGCTTGGAAATATGTAAAAATATGCAATAAAATAGGAGTAAACATTTTTAACCAATTTGACTTGTAATGTAGTTCAATTTCTATAACAATAGCCCCTTGAGATAGTTTTGTGTTGTTGTTGTTTTTTTAATGTATACCATTTAAGAGATGAAAAATCCTTTGGCCTAAAAATGCAGCGTTATTTGCAGAAAGTCAAAAAGCAAATTAGTTTATTTATTTATTTATTTATTTATTTATTTATTTATTTTTAATTTTTATTTTTTTATGTTATGTTAATCACCATACATTACATCATTAGTTTTTGATGTAGTGTTCCATGATTCATTATTTGCGTATAACACCCAGTGCTCCATTCAATACGTGCCCTCTTTAATACCCATCACCAGGCTAACCCATCCCCCCACCCCCCTCCCCTCTAGAACCCTCAGTTTGTTTCTCAGAGTCCATAGTCTCTCCTGGTTCGTCTCCCCCTCCGACTCCCCCCCTTCATTTTTCCCTTCCTACTCTCTTCTTTTTTTTTTAACATACAATGTATTATTTGTTTCAGAGATACAGGTCTGTGATTCAACAGTCTTACACAATTCACAGTGCTCACCATAGCACATACCCTCCCCAATGTCTATCACCTAGCCACCCCATCCCTCCCACCCCTCACCACTCCAGCAGCACTCAGTTTGTTTCCTGAGATTAAGAATTCCTCATATCAGTGAGATCATATGATACATGTCTTTCTCTGATTGACTTATTTCGCTTAGCATAATACCCTCCAGTTCCATCCACGTCGTTGCAAATTAGTTTAGATACAGGGGAAGAACTGAAGAACATTTGTCTCCTAACCCTTCTGTAAATTTTTGATATCATTTTTTTCCTATCATAAATCTTAAGTTATTGCTGAGACAAACAAAATGAAAGACATCAAAATCTTTACTGAATTATTTCAGTATATTCTTAAATCTTACTTGCTCATGTGCATAGCTAGTAATCAGAAACTGCTCTTGTTTTGATGGTAGGGGCATCCAGTTAAACAAGAACAGCTCAAAAAAGAAGTGTTGTATTTTTGTTTAAAACATATTTTGTCTTTGTTCTACTAAATTAAATATTTCACCATGAGCATGGTACACAGTCTGAATTTTCAAAGAGCTTTTGTTCCCCCTAAGGAAGAAGAGAAGACATATATTAAAATACGCAGTTTGGAAAATGTTATTCTTAAAACAAAGTGCCTCCTCTAACTGTAGTGTATTATCTTTACCCCAATTCCCAAATGCCAGCCAGCTATAGTCACACAACTTTAATACGTTAGCTCTGTAGCTGATAATATCTTTCTAGAATTGGTTTCTCTACCTTAGCTTTTATGGCATTATTTCACTTACTACCTTTTATTGATCTTGGTGACTCCACTCATATGTTTCTATCATCAGGATCCCTAAATAATGTGCTTTCTTCTTAAACCTAGTATCTAAACAGTAAAATTTCCTCTCTATATTGAAAAAGCCAAGCCTTATCTTTAAGGTCTCCTCTATATTTCAAAACTTAAGGTTTTGAATTCTAATACAGAAGAGAGCTTCCTGTAGGAACCATTCCTTGTGAAGGAAGTACCTGATATTTGTGCAGTGATCTGGAAGTTTTATGTTAATCAAAAATAAGATGTGTAACCATATATTCTAGAGACTGTTGTTATTTGCCAGAATGCCTTAAGCCTTTGTTGCAAGAAGTTTGGTAACTTTCAGCTGTGGATAAAAGTTCGAGGTTTAGGGACACAAACTCTATAAGTATTTAAAAATAAGTTTTCATTTTCAATGGGCTCAGTAGGTCCTAGTTAATAGTAATTTACTTAATTGAAATAAAGCTCAGTAAATTGACTCCTACATGACATTTATCCCTTAAAAATATCATGTCTTAGATACAGACTCTCATGATATTTAACAAAAATATTTAATGTATCTACTTGGTACATCTGTTTTCTTTGGTTATTTTTCCCAAATATGAATCTTATAAGTGCAGAAAATAGTATCATTTGGAATACATATATAACTTACTATACTATATATATGATTTGTTATATACATAATGAATTTTAATGTAATTTCACTTGAAAGACATTTGGTGTCTTTGGGTAAAGTTTTTTTTCCTACTATAAACTGAAAAATGCAGTATCTGTCTATAGGTTGAGACATCTAAGATTGATCAGAAACAGAAATCATTTTGTAAGCTACGTAAATAAAAATGTGTCTTGCGAGCAGGGTAAACATGACCTTAAATATTTTTGGTTTGTCCTTGCTCAGATACCTATCCTTAAAATAACTGATCGTTTTTTTAGGGGTGAATATTTATTTCTGAGAGTAGAAAAAAATAAAAATACTGAAAATGAACTATCAAGATAGATTTAACTATATACAAAAATTAAACAATTGATCGAATACACATATATAAGAAATCATAAATATAGACTTATATATTCCAGGATGCCTGGCACATAGTAACCTCTATGTATATGTTATATAATTTTTATATATTTTTAGGGAAGACAGTCTATAGACAAATAAAAACATAATTAACATATCAAGCAATAGGGAGTGGCAAATTATTGGTTATCCTTTCTAATAAAGTGAAAGACATCTGGAAGAAGGTCATTCCATGTAGAGGGCACAGTAAGTGCTAAGGTCCTTGAGGAAGAGCAAAGAAGCTGAGAGTGAGCAAGTTGGAGAGTAGTAGTAGGTAGTTCTTTCTTTCTTTTTTCTTTCTTTCTTTCTTTCTTTCTTTCTTTCTTTCTTTCTTTCTTTCTTTCTTTCTTTTTCTTTTTCTTTCTTTTTCTTTCTTTCTTCCTAAACTCTAGCAACAGTCATAAATACTCATCACTCTTTGCTTATCTGACCAAAACGATGAATCTCATCAAAGAACACCCATTATGTCCCTGACTAGCACATTGGATAATCATGATTACATCTATCATGATGTTTCTTGAAGTGATTAGGGTGTTTTCTCTGGGAAAAGAGTAGAACTCAAAGAATCATTATGGTTTGCTGATTTTGACTGAGGAAAAATGTGATAAAAAATCACTGGGCCTAAGCTTTTCAAGTTGCTTAACCAAAAACCTCTCCAGATTCCATTTCTTAGCACTTCTAACCCTCCTCCCCTGCCCCCAACCCCCATCACATGTCACATTGTTAGTAATGTAAGAAGCATGGTAAACTAATCTAGTTAATGATTTGAACAGTGCTAATGAGTCATGTCTACATAGAGAGGTTTTAAGTAGATTTTCCTACATATTGCTGACAAATTAGTATTCCCCAAAGCAATTTTAACTGAAATTTAAACATATTCAGTATACTTTTTTTTTTTTTTTTAGATTTTATTTATTTATTTGTCACAGAGAGAGAGCACAAGCAGGGAGAGTGGCAGGCAGAGGGAGAAGCAGGCTCCCCGGTGAGCAGGGAGCCCGATGTGGGACTCGATCCCAGGACCCTGGGATCATGACCTGAGCCGAAGGCAGACACTTAATGACTGAGCCACTTAGGCGTCCCTTCAGTATACTTTCTTTGTTTATAGAATAAAGTCCAGTCTTTTAGTCAGATTATTCAAAGTTTCCAAAATTTGGCCAAGTCATTTATGCATATGTGCCTGTGACTACAGTCACTTATCAATTCAAATTGCCTAAAATTGGTCAATTGAGCTTTCTTTTTCTTTCTTTTTTTTTTTTTTAGAGAGGCAGAGAGAGGGTTGGGGCAGAGGGAGAGAGAGAATCTTAAGCAGGCTCCACGCCCAGTACAGAGCCATGACCCTGAGATCATGACCTGAGCCAAAATCAAGAGTCAGATGTTTAACTGACTGAGCCACCCATGCATCCCAGTCATTGAACTTTCTGAACCCACATGCATGTGTGAGATCTATACCACCATTCACTAAGTTCCTTCTGCTCAGGATTGCCCCTTCCATTGTCTATAGCTTTTCTTGGCCTCCATGTAGAGATTAAATGTCACTCCCACCAAGAGTCTGCCCTGGACTCTTACAGATAACATGTTGCTTTGGTAACTCTGGGTATGTGCTTCTGATTTGAAATGTCTCATACACAGGATAGACTAGCAGTGAAGAGCATAAAAATTTGGAATTAACTGACTTTGGTTGAGTATGGATTCCCTTTTATAGCTGTCTTTGATCAAGTTATTCAATATTTCTGAGCTTTATTTTCTTTCTCTGTAAAATCTTTATCATATCTTTCTATACTTAACGTAGTACCTGACACATTGATGGTACTCAAATGCTATCTTCAAAAGTTGTACATTGTATATTCATATGTATCCTTATAGAATTTCCCATACTAAATTTAACATGAGGAATAAGGCAATATATTCCTTTCCTTTTGATGAGGACTTCATTAGAAACCTGTTCTTTTTATGCCTTGGAAGAAACGGATACCAGATAAACAGACACACACACACACATGCACACACACACCCACATATATATCTGTGTGTTTCTTCTCATGTATATCAAACCTGCTACCACAAAAAAAAACTGATTTTTGCATTTTTATTTAACTTTATTAAAGACTTTAACCAAATCTTATAAAAATGTTCAGAACTTCATATAAGGAAAAAATACTAATTGAACTGTATTACAAGATGTCATAAAAAACAAAAACCCTCTTCTACCACGGTGAAACTTTTTTTGTAGTTTAGAGTTTATACACATCCAGTTACAAAATAGGTACAATTTCGATTGCCTGTCTTAGTCTTTGGTCTTAACCTAGGTCTGAGAGGAATTTAATCTCACTGCTAGAGTTCACTTTAAATGGCTTTGTTGTAATAGGTTTAGAATGGCTTACAATCATCATCTGTTTATACAATTACTTATCACTCCACCTAGGCTAACTATTACAGCTCCCTTAACAGCATAATAAGACACATCACAATGTATAGGAAACCAGCACTATCTTTAAAATTGAAGTATGAGAGGAAGGCAGTATGCATACATGTATTATGAAAGGGTTTCAGTCCAGTGTTCTGGGTAACAGCCACGCTATGTTAAAATAATCCAGTGTATGTAATTATTTTCTCTTGTTCTAGAAACATGTAATGAGGTTGAGTAAGTGGATAAAGCTGTTTCCTTGGCTATACATGTACATATTTGGAAGAAGTGATGATCCTAGAGCATCGTGTTCTGTCTTAGTTCTTCATAGCGGGAACTATGGTCCAAGCTGTGTGCCGAGGGTTTTAAAGTATTCAAGTAGACCAAATAAAAGTCAGATTTTATGTTTAAAGCTCATTTACGGCTCTCCCTTTTGTTCCTTTTATAATTTTGTTTATGGGGATGTAAGTATTCTGCAGGTAGGTGTTTGAGTCTATTGAAATTAATGATGTGTCAATATGTATCATACATATTATCAGTATCTATCAGTAGAATGAAAGACTAGACACTGAAGCTGATGACAGTGGTAAATGAAAGCCATGCTAATGCAAAGATAAGAGACTTAGCACATATTTAAAATATTCCTCATGGATACAGCAGATTATTTTTAGCAAGATTAAGTAGATTGACACATGGCACTAGCCTGAATTTACTGGAAGACTCCTTGTTAGGCTGGGTTTTTGTGATCCTTCTTATAGAAGTACTTGACCTGTTCACAGAGGCACACACACACTTTATATCATTTAATTAAAATCAAATTACTTAGTTTGTAACAAAGACATCTTGGGAATTCAACAAATAGTAAACTACCACTTCCTACCTAGTAACTATCCGAGAAAAGAATTATGATAGTGTTTGGAGAGGTGAACTTTAACCCTCAACAAAAAATGCCTGCCCCTTTTAAAAGCCTTTGTCAGTTATGCTACAAAATGTTGAAATTATGATATGTAAGTGTGGAAATAACATTCTAAAGAACTTTAAAATGTTAAAGAGATGGTGTAAATACCTATTTATTATCTCCAAATATATGCCTTCCAAATCAGAACTATTTTTCTGCACCCTGATATGCCATTAGTTAATAAGCAGGACGTCCAAAATTATATAATGAAAATAGATTTTACATTTTATCACAAATCCCATTGTCAACAGATGGCAATAATATCCTTTGCAGTTGATTTCTTCCTTCTCTTTAGTTATCCCTTCCTGATAAAAATTTCATAACACAGTAAGGTTATTTATATCTGAAAAGTTCTATATTTCTATCATTATAATTTTTCATGTCAACATAGACCAGCTATGGGGGAAGTATAGCATGACGTTGCTTTATTAATGCTGACACTTTCTTGTGGACTGAAGGAGTTTTTATCCTGTGTATATATATAGGCATGTTATTAGCATTCAGATGTGGTTTCTCCATCAACTAATCCACTTCAAAATATTTGCATGAAATCAAATTTGCTTACTAGTCAGCTACATATAAAATATAATTTACAGAGCTGGGCTCACATTAGTGAAGTTTGGTTATTTAGAGCATAGAAGAATTATCAG
Organism: Phoca vitulina; assembly: GCF_004348235.1. Classification (NCBI taxonomy): domain Eukaryota; kingdom Metazoa; phylum Chordata; class Mammalia; order Carnivora; family Phocidae; genus Phoca; species Phoca vitulina. The sequence goes on along the minus strand of NW_022589711.1, from coordinate 76,527,890 downwards.
TCAGTCTCATTACCAAAGGAAGATAGGCAGTGAATTCCACAAGCACTGTCACTTTGCCTGTCCTGAGTTGACTTACACAGTGTGTATTTCGAATGTTTAAAAATATGTCGATCTTGGAGTCTTACTGATAGAGTTGGTAACATTAAGATTTGAGATTTGTCATTTATAAAATTTCATGAAGTGACAGTTTTTTTCCTTATGAAATTTACAAAGTGAAAGTTTAGTCTCATTGCATTTGAACAAATTTGAGGCTGATACATAGTTACCGAAATAAAACATATGTAATTTCTGCAAAGGCTTATATATTAAAACATTTTTAAGTTACAATGGTAATTTAAGTAATTATAATGTATTTTTATATTATAATTGTTTTTTTTTTGTGGGTATATTATAATTGTTTTTTAATGTAAATAATCGTCTAGCTTGATCATCGTGTTCTGTGGAAGTGTACAAGAAATAGCCAATGATGCATTATTATGTGCCAGCATACTCCTCAACTCTTTCTAAGCATTAATTCATATTCTCCTTAAAACAACTTTATAAAATAGGTACTATAATTATCTGTTTTAGAGATGAGGAAACTGCATGACAGAGATTAAATAATTTGCCCAAGGTTGCAAAGCAAGTAAGGGGTGGAACCAGGATTAATGTGCAAGCACAGTCTAATCCTGACTATTCATAACACCATGTGACATGGGGCTCAACTGGAACAGAGTCTGAGCTGTTGTGAAGATGGACGGGAGATGAGAATCTGGAGATGAAAATTGAGCAACTCTTTTAATGTTGGGTATGTTTCTGTCTAGTGGGAGAAATCTGTTCTTAGTGGAGACGTCAGGTAAAGAGGTTTACAGCATTCTCATTGTAAAAGCAAAATATGGTCTTTGAACAAGAAAGAAATCAAACTGGGTTTTGGGGACTCAATATAAGGAGGAGCCAGCTTCCCAGCCCAGCCTAGCAGGGAACCAGGAGAAGGAGATCTGCAAGGCCTAGGGCTATGCGAAGCAGAAAGGCATCACTCAGGTTCACAAAAATCTTGCTGACCTCCCCCTATCTGGGGGAGGATTTTTACTAGGTTCTTTTTATTGTTGTTTGTTTATTTGTTTGAAGGGAGAAGGATACAAATGTGCATTAGAATCTTATGTATGATTTTTCTGGTTTGCTGTATTTGTTGTTTTTGCCTAAATCTAATAAAATTGTAGGTAATTTTCATTTCTTAAGATGAGCTTGACCATTCTCAAATAATCACTTTTATGTTTTATAAAGGATTAGAAAAATTAATTGGTCAAGACTTAAATGAATTTTAAGTATTACTTGGTTATCACATAGGGAGTGGTATATATTTATTAAAGAATCTGAATTTATGGGTTTTTAAAAAGATTTTATTTATTTATTTGTCAGAGAGAGAGAGAGAGAGAGAGAGCACAAGCAGGGGGAGTGGCAGGCAGAAGGAGAAGCAGGCTCCCCACTGAGCAAGGAGCCCCATGCAGGACTGATTTCAGGACCCTGGGATCATGACCTGATCCTAAGGCAGCAGCTTAACCGCTTAACCAACTGAGCCACCCAGGCGTCCCATGAATGCATGTTTTTAAAATATGTTTCATTTTCATCTGTTTGCAACTATTTAGCATCCCCTTTCACATTTAAATGGTATTTGTACTGAAGTGCGTACCAAAGACTGAGATTTTGTTTCAACTTAAAATAATAAAAAGATAAAATATTACATTCTAACATAAAGATTATTTTCATTTTCCCTTTTACCTATTTGTATCTGCTCTTCTGCTCTCATACTTTTCCATTTTGTTTTATTTATCAGCCATATTCTCACTTCAGGTAGCATGCTCATTTTGGTATGCAATCACATCTCAGACATAACTTAGATGATTTTGTCCAGCTTCCTTTGGAGAGTGGTTACGAGATGATTCCAGATTCAGAGTCTTCTTCATCAAGACGTTAACAGTTAGAAAACTAAAAAAATCAAACCAGTTTTCTTTTTTCTTGCTTCAAATTCACCAACTAGCTTTCTCTGTATTCTCTGATTTCAATTGTGAGAATATCTAGTGAATATATTTATTTTGTCCACTTGTTGCCATTTATCATACTAATTGAAATAAATTAGAATTGTTTTATACATCAACTAGACCATAATAAAAGCTTTTATTTTCTATAACAGCAATTCTGACATTTAAGAAAAAGAAGATAATCCTGTCCTCACAAAGGGAGAACCATCATTAATTTTAAATGGCAAAGTATAGACTTTTTTGAATCTATAATTCTTCAGAACAGGTAGCTTGCAATTGCTGATTCTGTCAATTTGGTGAATGGAACAATGACCTCTGGTGTGCGAAACTTGCACACTCATGAATTTCAAATCACTTTATAGCTCAGTGGAATCTCTCATTGTCTTGAAATTGATGACGTTTGCCTCTGGCAATTCAAAAAAACAGGTAACAGGAAAGAGGGGGCTCATTCTTGTCTAGTTGCATGTGCAGCCACAGGAAAAAATAGCAAAATAACCAAGATATATTATCGTTTGTATATAGCTCAAAAAGATTCATATATTATTGTAATTTTGCCTAGACAGGAGGAACCACGTTTTTTGAAGACAAATTGGAACAGATGTTGACTTCAGCATTATTGTACTAGGGAAGTAAATGGTGTATATAATAGTATTGATATAAATTCTTAAATGTTTTAAAATTGCATTTCCTCTACTACATATGCATATTTTAATGATTCTCCATTAGTTTTTCTTCAATATAGATACAATCTGTTAATCTTTGAATTAGTTTTTGGTGATTGAAGAGGAAAAGTTCATTAAGTTTTAAAATTCTTAGTAGGTAATTATTATTTTCCTGTTTGGTCTAAAATTATATTACTCTTCGATTATTATTTAAAAATCAAAGCTTCCATTAAGATTCAAAAGATTCCTTGTCATTTTCTAGCAGTAATACAGTAAACAAACTCTCCTACTAATTATCATTCACTCCATGTAGAGTCTAAAAGAAATCTACCCTAAAAAGATGTGCTAAACTAGGGGCGCCTGGGTGGCTCAGTCGTTAAGCGTCTGCCTTCAGCTCAGGTCATGATTCCAGGTCCTGGGATCGAGCCCCGCATCGGGCTCCCTGCTCGGCGGGAAGCCTGCTTCTCCCTCTCCCACTCCCACTGCTTGTATTCCCTCTATCTCTGTGTCTCTCTCTGTCAAATAAATAAATAAAATCTTTAAAAAAAAAAAAAAAAAAAAAAGATGTGCTAAACTAGATAGATCAATATCAAAACATTTTTACAAATTCAATCTGACACACTTGTCCAGATGGATTACAAAATATATTTGATATGAATATAATCAAACTCTTCATCATTCATGTTCAGAATTTATATGTGAGAGGTTGTTTGTTCTTCTCAGTAAATGACAACCTGAGTTCCAACTGCCTGTAAGACTGATAGAAAGGTAAGTAGGAAAGAATAAGAGCTGGAATTGTAAGAATGAAAGAACTTATGTTTGTATTTTCATGTGTATGTGTTTTTACATTTATGTACATAGACACTAAATAAATATCTTTTAAAAATTCTTTAAAATATTTAACATGCTTAAAGTATATATATTCTTGTAGAAATAATTCATAAAGAACCATAACAATGAACACAAATATTTTAATCTGTCAGAAATCACTTGCTATCTACACTTTGAAACATATATATACATACACACATATATTTACACACATAGATACACATCACATCATACATAATTGCTTTTAAATTAAAAAATGGACTTCAATGCTGTACATCATTATTATGATACCTTTTTCTTTTATGATGAATTAACTTTGATATGAATAACAAAATCAAGATGAACATCTTTTGTCATATTCTTGAAAATATGATGAGGTCCTTCAAATGAAATTGATAGGACAAGTCAAAACTTCAAAGAATTTTATTAGGTCATGTCAAATTGTCAACATTATTTGACAGTGGATGTTTCTCCACTACAGACTCAAAACTGGGCATTGGCATCAATTATTTTTTAATCTTCACTAAACTGGTAAGAATAAAGAGATGTATTTTTTTTTTTTTTTTGGCCACATGGAAAGGTACTTTATCAAACTTTGAGCCTAAGAACTTACAAATGTCTCTTAGTGCATCTACAGTAATTGTCTATGCTTTTCCATCTGCCTCAAAAAGGTGAAAATAGAGCTACCGTATGACCCAGCAATTGCACTACTGGGTATTTACCCCAAAGATACAAATGTAGTGATCTGAAGGGGTACGTGCACCCCAATGTTTATAGCAGCAATGTCCACAATAGCTAAACTATGGAAGGAGCCCAGATGTCCATCAACAGTTGAATGGATAACGAAGATGTGGTGTATATATATATATATATATATATATATATATGAATGGAATATTATGCAGCCATCAACAAAACCAAAATCTTGCCATTTGCAATGATGTGGATGGAACTAGAGGGTATTAGGCTAAGCGAAATAAGTCAATCAGAGAAAGACATGTATCATATGATCTCACTGGTATGAGGAATTCTTAATCTCAGGAAACAGACTGAGGGATGCTAGAGTGGTGGGGGTGGGAGGGATGGGGTGGCTGGGTGATAGATATTGGAGAGGGTATGTGCTATGGTGAGCGCTGTGAATTGTGTAAGACTGTTGAATCACAGACCTGTACCTCTGAAACAAATAAGACATTATATGTTAAAAAGAAAAAAAGAAGAAGAAGATAGTAGGAAGGGAAAAATGAAGGGGGGGAAATCGGAGGGGGAGACAAACCATGAGAGACTATGGACTCTGAGAAACAAACTGAGGGTTCTAGAGGAGAGGAGTTGGGGGGATGGGTTAGCCTGGTGATGGGTATTAAAGAGGGCACGTATTGAATGGAGCACTGGGTGTTATATGCAAACAATGAATCATGGAACACCACATCAAAAACTAATGATGTAATGTATGGTGATTAACATAACATAATAAAATAAAATTTAAAAAAAATTAAAAAAAGATTATAATGGGAAAAAAAAGAATAAAGATATGTAGTCCTTTATTTTCAACATTAATTATTTGGCTTTGAACGTTTTCATATTGGCCATCATTAGTTTTCACTGTGGAGTGACTGAGATTTGCAGTACCCACTCCATTTATATTTTCACTTTTTTTTCCCTTTATATACTAAGAATATCAACAGTATCCTTTCATTTATGCTGCAAATATTAATCTCTTAAATTTTGGACTCTTGTTTCATGTAAACAAAATTTAATCCACAGTAAGCAAACATGTTGAGATTTTAACTGCTTGATGTTAAAGAAAACATAAGAAAGGCAAAAGAAAAATCAAAACGGTCTGAAATATGAGGAAACAAAGAGGTATATAATGAAGGTGGTATCTCAAATCAATTTAAAAAAAGGAATTTGTATTAAGCAGCATTCCAAAGGTTTGTTAACCCAAACAGTAAAAATTGACTGTTATGCCAAATCCCAGATGATACAAAGATTTAAAGAATAAAAAATGAGAAATCAAATAAAAACATAAGTAAAAATTAATAAAATACAGGAGAAGGAAGACATTTCTCAGCATGACCTCTATTGGAAAATTGATTTAGTAAAGGAATAAAATATTTGTGTAAATTCAAAATAGCTAAAAGTTAAAATAGTAACAAAATTTAAAAAGATGGCTATCAAAATTCTGTAGTTTGGTACAATAATTTGTTTGTGTTTTTGTTTTATATTTTGATTACCACAGCTCAGTCCTGCTGTTTTAGGAACTTACCAGCATATCAACACTGGTTTACATGAGGGCATCCATTTGGATTTTTTTTTTTTTCTAACTTTTCTTTAGAAAATATTTATTGAGTACCTGTTCTTTACCACATACATTGTTCAAGACACCAGTGATACAACAATGAACATGAACAATTCTTTATTTTCACGAAGCTTACATTGTAAGACATATAGATTATATATAAATATATAAATATTACATATTTATATATTTAACATACATAAATGTATAATTTATATATATAGTTTATTGCCTATCCTACTCTAGCCTATCCTGAGTTTACTTTGCTATTCACAGTTATTTGGAGAAGGCCATTAAATTTGAGGATTTAGAATAATTTCTGATATTTGGAAATATTTATTCTGCTATATTATATATTTAAGTACATGCATGTTTGCTTAGGGTTTTGTTGTTGTTTGCCAAGCCATAACTTATTTTTGCTTCATGTTTTCCTTCTTTCTTTCCTATTTTGACTGATGAAATTTTGTTCCATTTGTATCATCTTTATTAATTTAGTGAGGATGGCTTGTCTTTTATTATTATTTTTTTTACATTTGACTCTAAATTTTAAACAAATACAGTTATTTTATAGATTTATACCTTTTCTCAACAAGATGTGGGTTAGTACACTTTACTTAAATTTTCTCACTATATTCAGATAAAGTTGCCAGAGATATTTTTAATTTTAAGAAAAGAAGTGTTGTTATTCTTTTGCTCTTATTTCTTGTATTCATGTTTAATTTACCATTATATTTTACCAATAATAATGTTTACCATTGCTTGTTTCATCCCATTACTTCCTTGGAGTCAATTATCTTCTTGCTAAAGTAGGTATCTTAGTAGGGTTGATAAGTAGAAAACTCTTATACTATCTAATATCTAAAAATTATTTCCTTTTTACTGTATTTAACATCTTTATTTTAATATTCAAACATTTCTAAAGAATAATAAACTGATATGTACACATTATCCAACTTGAATTATCATTCATACAATCACATTCATATCAAAATATAGTTTATCTGGGGCACCTGGGTGGCTCAGTCAGTTAAACATCTGACTCATGATTTCAGTTCAGGTCATGATCTCAGGGTCTTGGGATCAAGCCCCATGTAGGACTCTGCACTCAACTGGGAGTCTGCTTGAGATTTCTCTCCCTCTCCTCCAGCTCCTCCCCACTCCATGTGCTCTCTCTCTCTGTTTCAAATAAATAAATAAAACTTTTTAAAAAATGTATAGTTTATCTGGGTATAGAAAACTAGGTTTACTATGATTTTTACATATGCCTTGAGCATACCTCTTGTCAGACAAATTGGTATTCTTTTGTGGCTAATCTCCCTTTTGCCTATGGATCTTTTAAGAAATGTAACTTTATACTTCATGTTGTGCAGTTTCACTATGTTATGTATAAGTATGATTTTTAAAATATATTCATTAAAACACAGGGTGGGATTGGAAAGATTGATGAAGTTCTTTTTTTAAATTTTTTTAATTTTTTTTAATTTTTTATTCATTTGTGAGAGAGAGAATGAGAGACAGAGAGCATGAGAGGGAGGAGGGTCAGAGGGAGAAGCAGACTCCCTGCTGAGCAGGGACCCTGATGTGGGACTCGATCCCGGGACTCCAGGATCATGACTTGAGCCGAAGGCAATCGCTTAACCAACTGAGCCATCCAGGCACCCACATGAAGTTCTTTTTATAGAAAAAGTGTGAAAAATTATCTAAATATCAGATCTAAATATCAACTTTCTACTTCTAGGGATATTTTTGGATTTCTATGTCATTCTTTCTTATCTCCACCCATTCTTGAAATCTGCTATATTAGATGTTAGTGAATATGCTATTAGAAACTCTGGAATATTTTACCAGGCTGGTGCTGTGAAATTTGGCAGCCAGTGGCCTATACCTGCACCAAAGAATGTTCCAGTTAATGCTTAATAACTTATATAGTCACATGATTTGTAAAGTTAATGAGGATCTTATTGATTTTTTTTCTCTGTGTTAAGACACATTGTAGATTTGATTTCTTTCTCTAGAAATTGTTCACATACTTAGGTGCAAATGAATAAAATATTAAATTTTATAATATAATTTTACATTGTACTGTCATGGTGTTATATAGAGAAGATTACTTAGAAATTCATTCAAATAATTAAGATAAACTATAGAATTAATTTGGAGCAAAATGTATTCTAGGAAATTCTGTGAAGTTTATCTGTAGTCAAATTTTCGTGATATTTGTGCAAGGAAGACTTTTTTTCCTTAAATAAACCCAGAAATATTTATATCTTGATTCTGTATAACAAGTTTAAAATTATAAATCCTAAACTATCTAATTTCCTTTGGCTATGATTATATTATTCCTAAATTCAAGAATAACATGGGGTGTATTTTTTTATGTTAAAAATTAGCAATTCTGGGGGAGCCTGGGTAGCTCAATCATTAAGCATCTGCCTTCGGCTCAGGTCATGATCCCAGGGTCCTGGGATTGAGCCCTGCATTGGGCTCCCTGCTCCTCAGGAAGCCTGCTTCTCCCTCTCTCACTCCCCCTGCTTGTGTTCCCTCTCTCGCTGTGTCTCTTTCTGTCAAATAAATAAATAAAATCTTTTTAAAAAATTAGCAATTCTGTAAACATTCATTGAATGCCTAGTGTATGGCAGTGATATAAAATTAAGATAAGGAATGTCTCTACTTTTACACAGCAGACTTCCTTTTTTGAAGGAAATTGATGGAGTTACTGTTGTGTTTAGTATAGTGAAATAAGAACAAATAAGGATAAATTACAAGAAATATAATAGGTAAATCAATTTTAGGATCAGAAGGTATTTCCAGAAGTATGTACCATTTTGCCAAATTTTACAATATAGCCAGAATTTAATGGTATGAAATAAGTGAGGAAGATTATTATTTTTAAGATTTATTTATCTATTTGAGAGAAAGAGAGAAAGAGTGCAGGGAGGTGTGGGAGGGGCAGAGTGAGAGGGAGAGAGAGTCCCAAGCAGACCCCTCTCTGAGCATGGAGCCCATCCCAGGCTCGATCTAATGACCCTGAGATCACAATCCCAGTGAAAACCAAGAGTCAGAGGCTCAACCAACTGGGCCACCCAGGTGCCCCAGAAAGATTATTTTAAACAATAGGTATAGCAAAAGCCCAGCAAATGAATCACATTTAAAGTTTGTAAATCATTTGCTGACCCTATTAAAATACATATGTAAAAGAGTAGTAGACAATGAAGCTAGAAAAGCTGGAATATCAGAATAGGCTGTCTACAGTTCCTGCACATCCTATTCATAATTATGTACTTGTGTTAGGCAGAAAGCTCGGCATGAGTGACAGGAGGATGGACCTTAGATGTCTTGATGAGAGTCCCAACCCAAGACCGCCCAGGGGCCACCCCATTCCACCCATCTTGCAGTCGGTTGGTGGTTACAACATCCAGGCAGAGGAAGAGTTAAATTTGTTGTGCTTGCTGCAATTGAGCAGCAAGTAGCTGCTAGTCCTTATCTGACCTATGCCTCTAGAATAGAAATAATGTTGTGGTTTCCTACCCCGAGCAGGCATTTCCAATGCGTCATGGGAAAGGACATGCATAGTTGGTCAATTGTTATGTAACCCAGGCCTGTCACTCAAATGGTGAGACCCTAGGACCTGCCCAAAAGAAAAAAGAATTGATATAAGCCCACACCCTAGAGTTTCCAGGGCCGTTGTCTCTCTTGACTGGCCAGCAGCTCCCTCGGAATGTATTTTCTTTTTCTTTTTCTTTTTTTAAGATTTTATTTATTTATTTGTCAGAGAGAGAGAGAGCACAAGCAGGGGTGTGGCAAGCAGAGGGAGAAACAGGCTCCCCGCTGAACAAGGAGCCCGTTGTCGGACTCAATCCCAAGACCCTCGGATCGTGACCTGAGCTGGAGGCAGATGCTTAACGACTGAGCCACCCAGGCATTCCCCTTGGAGTGTACTTTATTTAAACTTTGTTCTGCTTTACTTTCATTTCCCTGTCCTGCAATTCTTTACTATAGCAGCAGAAAAAAACAAAAACAAAAACAAAAGTTTTGTTTTGTTTTGTTTTGTTTTCCGTCTAACTCTCTGTAACACTTGTAGTTCTTATCTTACCTATCTATCTGTCCACCCCTCCCTCTATTATATACCTGTATTTTAGTGAGGGAATACCATGAAATGATCCTGCATGTCACCACTCTTCTCTGATAGTCCCCTTATCATTCCGTTTTATCAATTAACTTTATGATCTCATTTCATCTAGATTCTTTAAATTATAAAGCAATTTATATGGTATCCTTTTATTTTGTATTCTCATAGCATCTTCCTAGATGATCTCATCTGTTCTGTTTAGCTTCAGTGGTCACTTGTACACTGCCCAAATAAATCTCTTAGTTGAAATTTGTTATTCTTTTCTTCAAACCCTATACTGAGTATCCAGAAAATATCACAGACACTTGAAATCAAGTGCACTTAAGAATAAGTTCATCAGCCCCTTCCCTCACCACAATGTTTCAATCTGTTCTCTTCTTAGGAATAGTGAGAGGTCTAGTTATGCCTACTTTAAGCCTACTTTCTCAAAATTTCCTTCACGCTTCTAACTACCTCACACACCTAATTAAATCATTACTTCTGCAAAATCCATTTCTAAAATTGCTTTCAAATCTTACTATAAATTGGATCTTTGCTATCATTGCAGTAATCTATTTCACTTCCTATTTAGCCCTGCCTTCTCTCCGTTCCTCACTTTATGACCAAAGTGATCTTTCACAAAGAAGCCCTTAATGACCATCCAATAACATCCTAATAAGGCCCCCAAAGTCATTTTTTGCTTTGTGTTGTTGAATATAGCATACACAGAAAAACATACATAAACCATAAATACTTAATGTAATAAATAATTGGAAAATGATCAACCACTTAATCGCTCTCCAGGTCAAGATTAGAAAATTACTACCTCAGAAACTCCTGGATTTTTTTTTTTTTTTAACCAAATAAAACTTTCTATTCTCACAAATAATTACTAGCTCGAATTTTGAGATAATATGTACGTATTTCCTCTTGTAGTATTACCATCTAAGTTGAATATCTAAATAATGAAAATCTAGCTTTGTGTGATTTTGAATGTAGATCCTCTACCATGGTGTGAATTTTTCATTTATTATTTTTCCTCCTTGGACCTCAGCATCTTCTCTTTGAATCACAGAAGTTGTATAGAACTAGTGTCATTATTAAATAAAAGGATTTTTTTAAGTAGCCAAGATTTTCTAGATCTATAGTGCTCATTATTGATGCTGCCTGATAACTTTTCCTAATCAGTGACCTCTTCATCCATGGAAAACTAAAGACTTTTGTGTGTGTGTGATAATGAAGTGCTTCTAAGAGAGGCTAACCTCCTTTTCTTCCATTCTTTTCAGTGACATCAACTTTTCCAGAAATGCTTACAACTCTAGCATTAATTGTCAGACTTAGATTAGTTTTCTCTGAAATCTCTCACTTGCAGAGTTCAGCTGGCTCAGAATACAGAAAGACCAACCAAGCAATGAGGCTATTTACTGAATAAATGAAGATTTCTCCTCACAGAGCAAAATCCTCAGTCTTTATATAGTATTCTTCACTCAGCCACAGGAATGGTTTTAACTGTGACTTTTCACCCCAGCCCTATTATCCATTCTTCCTAGAAGGGAGCATTTTTCTACCAAGGGACAACTCCAATAAATATTATGATCCTGAGGAGGCACTGTAGTTGCCCCTAACTATTTGCTTTCATAGAACGCTTAGGGAACTGGTACTCAAACCTAAAGACTTGACATAATAAAATTTAAAAATAAAATTCCGGGCGCCTGGGTGGCTCAGTTGGTTAAGCGACTGCCTTCAGCTCAGGTCATGATCCTGGAGTCCCTGGATCGAGTCCCGCATCGGGCTCCCTGCTCGGCAGGGAGTCTGCTTCTCCCTCTGACCCTCCCCCCTCTCATGTGCTCTCTCTCATTCTCTCTCTCTCTCTCAAATAAATGAATAAAATCTTTAAAAAAATAAAAAATAAAAAAAAATAAAAATAAAATTCCCTCCCAACATATATATATCCTTAACACTTCAATAATATGTAGAGCCTGTCCCTCTACCATCAGATCTTATACAAGCATAGGAAAAGAACATTATATTTCAATAATCTCTTATTACAACAGGTTTGCATTTGATGTATCTTCCTGTCATTTAGTATCTACTGATTATTCATTTTTTATTTTTTTTAATTTTTTTATTTTTTAAAGATTTTATTTATTTATTTGAGAGAGAGAGAATGAGAGAGAGCACATGAGAGGGGGGAGGGTCAGAGGGAGAAGCAGACTCCCTGCCGAGCAGGGAGCCTGATGCGGGACTCGATCCAGGGACTCCAGGATCATGACCTGAGCCGAAGGCAGTCGCTTAACCAACTGAGCCACCCAGGCGCCCCTGATTATTCATTTTTTAAAGTTATAACTAAAATATGACTAATTCTTTACTAGATCCTGTGTCTTCATATAAAATAATCTCAAGATGTTTACTAATGATGCTTTCTTATCAAATTCAAAATAATTAATTTCTTATTTTCATCTTTGTGATATTTGCAACTTTATCATGTTTGATCATTGCTTGCTTTTTGAAATTCACTTCTTTGACATAATATTATCTTTTAATCTTTATTCTAATAATTTTTATATTTTCTCTTGTTTCTCCTCCACCTTGAAAGGAATCACAGGGACTTAATACATATACTCTATAATGTGTTTTGTCAAATCATTTATTCTTCTTTATTGATTTATAAGAATACTTTTATATTAAAAAAGTGTCACTGTTAAGATTTTTAAATGCAAGCCATAGGAATCATCTCTGTGCAACTTAGAAAAAAATGTATGTAGAGAATATTACCTATTTCAAAAATCTCATAGAAAAAAAATCAAGAACAAAGGGAGGTTAGGAAGTCAAAATTGCAACCAAAGCTGCACCTCTGAGGTCACTCGATCATGGGCATTGTAGCTGCTGCCTATGGATACTGGATATCACTGTTGCCTTTGGAGTGAATTATAAATTCAAATTATAAATTGTCTGGCTTTTGTGTGTTACTTACTCAATACATCAGCAGTTTCTTTATTACTCACATTACAGTTCCTTGTAAATTGTCTGGAGGACTCTGCTCCATGCAGACATATAGAAACCCAGATTCCTTCTATCTGAAGGCTCTACTTTCACCTAGAAGCTTAAAGATTTTCACTGAATCAACAAAGAAGGTGAAACATTAGAGAATCTCACAGTATAGTATTTTTTTTAAAGATTTTATTTATTTATTTGACAGAGAGAGAGAACAAGTAGGCAGAGAGGCAGGCAGAGGGAGAGGGAGAAGCAGGCTCCCCGCTGAGCAGGGAGCCCGATGTGGGGCTCGATCCCAGGACCCTGGGATCATGACCTGAGCCGAAGGCAGCGGCTTAACTGACTGAGCCACCCAGGTGCCCCTCACAGTATAGTATTTTTATTTTCTTTTTAATCCAGTAGTGACAGTGGCTTAAATCAACGGGGCCAAGATTCTAATCTGGAATTTATGTTAGTAAACAGGTTAAAGAAAACTAGAATTGTTTTTATTTTAATAAGTTACCAAAAACAATTTTTTATAAACTTTTCACTGACTGACTTGAAATGTCATTATCACATAAAAACTCATATATTGTTCAGTTCAGGTTGACTTTTCTATTTTGTTCATTGTTCTTCCTGTTTCAAGTATTTATATTCAAGTGTCATAATGGAGTGCTAGAATATAATTTAGTGGGTGACTTCCAAATGGGTGGATAAGGAGTTCAGTGGATCATCTTCTGAGCAAAACAGTTTAACTGTGAAAATTATTTTTTTAAAAATATATATATTCTCTGGAATTTGTCCTAAGGGCATACAGCAAATGGAGAATTCTTCATTTAAGAAAATCTGCTTCTTGTTGGTAAGAATAGCAACAGTCTGTGGTATTTGAATTGCAACCTGATACCTTATCCCACCCACTCCTGCCAGCTCCTTATTACAAAAGCTCTGTACCCAGTATGCTCAGGCATAAACTCTAGGGAGGTGCAGGATCTGTCTTCCTGGATCCCAGTCTGAAGCTAAGGTTTCTCTTGGGAGGGGCAGGCTGCCAGTGGTGTTTCTCATGGCTCCTAGCCTTATGTTGTGAGGGAGGCATAGTCGAGAGGACAAGGTCTCCTTGTCCCCACCCAACCCCCAGATGCAGCAGCATGGGGATTCTATTGCCCCAATAGCCCATGATCCAATTTTCTATTAAATTTTAAATAATTGACATAACTACCAAATCGAATAATGCTTTTCGAGTTTAATACGTCTTTCATTTAAAATTGTGTTTTCCTCAGGAATTTATTTCCATTATAAAGTTTATTCTAAGTAGATGTGGCTTATGTTTCAATTAAGAATTTTCTTTATGATTTGTAATGATTATAAGCTACTTCAGGGAAATGTATTGACTTTTACCAACATTTGTAGCTGGCTATCTCACTGAATTTTATTATTTTCTTCTGTCTACTCCTTGGCTTTACTTTTTTGTTGTTATTTCTAGTCATATGACATGAAAGCTTAGATCACTGATTTTTTAAATACATGTATTTAAATGTGTGAATATCTCTAATTCCAGCTTTAGTTGCAATTTACACATTTTGAAAGTCCTATTTTCATTAACTTTTAGATCAAAATTTTTCTGATTTCCATTATGATTCCTTATATTTAAATTTGGGTTATTTTGAAGTGTATTATTTACCAAATATTTGATGACTTAAAAAAATTAGTATCTTTACCATTTCTATAAATATATGAAAGCCTTACATATATGTAAATGCTGTACCCTGCACCCATCTTTTGTGCTATTACTTTCATATATGTAATCTTTATATGTATTTTAAATGCAGTATTATAATAATGTCATCATAATAGTCATTTAAATGATGACTGTGTGATTAGATTATTTACCTTGTCAATACTTTTCATTTTTTATTTCCAGTCACATCTGATATTATTTTTCTTCTTTTAGTGCAGATCTGTTGGTCCTGAACTCTCTCAGCTTTTGTCTGTCTAAAAATATCTTTATTTTGCCATTATTTTGAAGATTATTTTATCTGTTATAGCATTCTGGATTGGCATTTTTTTTTTCTTTCAGCATTTTTTTTTTTAAAGATTTTTATTTATTTATTTGACAGAGAGAGACACAGCGAGAGAGGGAACACAAGCAGGGGGAGTGGGAGAGAGAGAAGCAGGCTTCCCGCAGAGCGGGGAGTCTGATGCAGGGCTCGATCCCAGGACCCTGGGATCATGACCTGAGCCGAAGGCAGACGCTTAACGACTGAGCCACCCAGGCGCCCCTTTCTTTCAGCATTTTATTTATTTCTTTTTTTAGTGGAGTTTTTTTTAAATTTTAATTCCAGGTTAGTTAATGTATAGTGTTATATTCATTTCAGATGTACAATATACTGTTTCAGTAATTCCATACCTCATGACGAGGGCACTCCTTAATCCCCATCACCTATTTCACCCATCCCCTCACCCACCTCTCCCCGGTAACCATCAGTTTCTTCTCTATAGTTAAGAGTTTGTTTCTTGGTTTGTCTCTCTCTCTTTTTTTTCTCTTTGCTTGTTTGTTTTGTTTCTTAAATTCCACATATGAGTGAAATCATACAGTATTTGTTTTTCTCTGATTTACTTATTTGCCTTAGCCTTATACTCTCTAGCTCCACCCATGTTATTGCAGATGACAAGATTTCATTTTTTTTTATACTGAATAACATTCCATTATATATATATATATATATGTATGTATATATGTATATATGTATACATATGTATATATGTATATGTATATATATACATATACATATATACACCCCACATCTTCTTTATCCATTCATCTATTGATGGACACTTGAGCTTCTTTCATAATTTGGCTATTGTCAGTAATGCTACAATAAATATAAGTGTGCATGTATCCCTATGGAGTAGTGTTTTGGTATTTTGGGGGTAATGCCCAGTAGTGTGATTGCTGGATCATAGGGTAGTTCTATTTTTAAACTTCTGAGGAGCCTCCATAGTGTTTTCCATAGTGGCTGCACCAGTCTGCATTCCCACCAATAGAAGAGATTTCCTTTATCTCCACATCCTCACCAACACTTGCTGTTTCTTGTGTTTTTGATTTTAGCCATTCTGACAGGTGTGAGGTGATATCTCTTTGTAGTTTTGATTTGCATTTCCCTGATAATGAGTGATGTTGAGCATCTTTCAGCATTTTTTTAAAGATTTATTTATTTATTTGAGATAGGGAGAGAGAGAATGAGCGGGGGGAGGTGCAGAGGGGAAGGGAGAGGAAGAGGGAAAGAATACCAAGCACACTCTGAGCAGAGCACGGAGCCCTGCCTTGGTCAGATCCCATGACCCCTCAGACCATAACCCAAGCCAAAACCAAGAACCTGCTGTTCAGTCAACTGAGCCACCAGGCATCCAGCATCTTTCAGCATTTTAAAGATTTTATTCCATTAGTCTTTGGCTTCCATGATTTCTTTTTTTTTTTTAAAGATTTTATTTATTTATTTGAGAGAGAGAATGAGATAGAGAGAGCATGGGGGGGGAGGGTCAGAGGGAGAAGCAGGCTCCCTGCTGAGCAGGGAGCCCAATGCGGGGCTCGATGCCGGGACTCCAGGATCATGACCTGAGCTGAAGGCAGTCGCTTAACCAACTGAGCCACCCAGGTGCCCCTCAATGATTTCTTTTTAAAAATCTGTAAACTTTCTGTTGATTCTTTGAAAATAATGCATTTTCCTTTCAGTTGTCTTCAATTTTTTTGTCTTTGATTTTTTTTTACATGGTTTTACTATAATGTACCTAAGTATGATTTTCTGTATATTTATATTGTGTGGGTTTTGTTGAACTTTAATATTATAAAAATATTTATAGAGTTGAATATGTTTGTCCATTTGAAAAATTTTAGCCAATGTTTCTTCTAGTATTTTCTCTAACCTATTCTCTCTTTCCTTTTCTCTTGAACTTGAATTATAATTATATTAGACTTTGGCACCATGTTCACATGTCCTTGATGATCATTTCCTTATTTTTGCATTCTTTTCTTTCCCTCCCTGGCTTTAATTTTTTCTACTAACCTGATCTCTGGTTCATTATTTTTTTTTCTTTTGTATCTAGTCTGTTATTAAAATCATCCATTAAATTATTAATTTCAATTATAACATTTTTCTCTTTCAGTCTCTCCATAAAATTTTTTGGAAAGATTTAAACTGTCTCTTAATTTTCTCATATTTTGCTTAATTTGCTTGAACATAATTAACATAACTATTCTAAAATTTTGAGTCTGAAAATTTCAGTCTGATTTGCCAAAATCCAAGTCATTTCTATATCTCTTTTCTATAAATTCTTATATTTTGTCTTTAATCAATTCATTTTGCTTTACAGATAACTTATGAAGTATTTCTTACTTTGGTATTGGACATCACATATTAAAATTTGTAGGAACTTTAGACTATGTTGTTTTGTTTTGTTTTTTCTCCTGTAAGGGTTAAGTTCTATTCCATCAAGAATATAGGTTAGAATTAGATTATCTCAATTCCATAAAAGGTTTATTTTCAAGCTCTGTCAGTATTGGTGTTTCAGTACTCCTATCTTCCCAGTTGCATGACCTCTGGAGTCTCAGCTAAAAGGCTAGGCTAGGGGTGCCTGGGTGGCTCAGTCGATTAAGTGTCTGCCTTCAGGTCATGGTCTCAGGGTCTGGCTCCCTGTTCATTAGGGAGTCTGCTCTCTCTCCCCTCCTCTTTCAAATAAATGAATAAAATCTTTAAAAAAAATAAATAAAAGTCTAGAGTATTTACCACAACCACTCCACATTGGCATTAAACTCCAACTTCTTAGCTCCTCAGCAGTGAATATCTGCTAAAATTTCAGCTTTTTAGCCTCTCTTGATTCTGCTTTATGCTAGATTTATTAGAGTTTTATCCTGTATATGATGAAATCAATAGCAGACAGTTTCTTCAAAGAGAGATTGTAGAATTTTGTGATCACTCCCATGATTTTCTCTTTTCTTCATACTCCCCCGCCACCCCCCCCCGCCACCCCACCCCACCCCCGCCATTTCTAGCCACATTGACTAATCCAATCTTCAGCTTCTGCCCAGTGTGGCTGCAGAAATCTCCCAAGACCTATTTCACCACATAGCAGTTGACCAATGGCCTCAGGAAAAATACTATGGTAAGGTGATGTTCACTTTCTTGTGATTTCATTATCTTTTCAGTAGCAATCTCTCAAATGTTTCCTCTGTTGATTTCTCTGAAATTCCTTTAATCAGGCATTCCTACATATTATATAGATGTCATAGTTGTTTTCAGTGGGATAGATTCATCACATATAAAATCCTGTCATGGCTAGACAGGACTTTTTGTAGTATCTCCATTGGCTAGTCATTCAATCTGTTATCCTCTGTTGTTTCTTAATGCACTGTAATATTTTGAAGTTTCTTCCATGATGATTACTTGAAATTAGAACAGTGCAAATGTGATATTTTCTGTCACTTACTTGGTTTTAAGTTATACAATGTCCTTAAATTCATTTTTTCACACTTCTTCAACTCAGCTCATTTTTAACTTCTATCTGTTATATTTCATAATTTGTGTTTTGTTTAGTTTTCTTGCATGATAATCAATCATATTGAATTTTACTCTTTTTTGATTTTATATGAATTTATATTTAAAAAAATATATCCCTTTTCTTTTACGTCTTTAGATTTTTTCTTCTTTGGTAGAAATGTGAAAGTACTGGTCATTTGAATTTTGTTCTGGGTCTGAGGCATTTGCTGTTTACTTGGCCAATTTGTGTCTATCAGGCAACAAAAAAAACACTGTAGGTGGAATTGTTTCCTTAGGAAGTCATTTGGTGGTCTCCTTAGAGAATTACAAAAGAAGATTTTCTATTAATCTTCTTCTCAGAGGAGAAGGATAAATATATATTAACAACTATGGGTATCTGATTTTGGAAGTGTTTTCCCAACCTTTTTCTGTTTGTTTCAGTTCCTGTGCTACAAGATTGTAAAGATATGGCCTTCATTATCAGAAGAAAACCTTGTATTGGAGATTGTACAATTTTTCCAGATGAATTTATTTCATTGTTTATGGTTAGAGTGATTGCTGGACTATTTGTTTATGATGCAGTGTGTGTTTTTTCCCTTCATTTCTGAGCCTTAATAACCTTTTGATGTTTTTCTGATGAGAATACCAAGTTAGAAAAAACTATGTATGCATGTGTGTTTGTGTGTATTACAAAGTAAATGTATATATAATACATATTAGATATGTTTATTGTATATGTATAAATATATAAAATATACAATGTACAGAAATATTTACTCTAAACTTTAAATAATTCATATATATTTGTATTATATGTAAATAAGTATATATGAATTTAAAAAAATTTTCTTATTTTTATACGAACGACTGCTACTTCTAAAATTTGGTATTGTCGATAGATAAAATAGGTTTATAGTTTTCTTGTTCTGTATTCTTTCTGCATTCTGATTGCACTTCTTGTATTCCTCCTCCAAAATGAATGAAAGTTTTGATCCTTTGAAACCACTTCCCTTCATTCTTTACTATACCTTCCTGTAAGCACAGCAGATAAGCCTAGTGCGAGTGTCCTCAACTCCCTTTTCTTGATGTTTCAAACTACACTGCATTTAATCCATATCTTCTGATGCTTATGGGATCTGGTGAGTCCATTCCTAGTTTAAGCTCATGAAAAGTTTTGTTTTCTTTTCACTTTTCATGTGAAGGATTGCAGAATAATTAAATGACATAATATTCTTCATTAATTGTTACTAAAATTAAGTTTGCCAAATTAAATTCAGGAAAATGCTATCAAGTCTTTGGTTTCATCTCTACTTTCTAATTCATTTGAGAGAAGGAGCAATTTCCTCTGTTTTATGGTTAAATGTGTTGTTCACTGCTTGTTATTTTTACTTTTCTTTATTCATAACTAGGCCAAGAATTTTCTCTCTTTTAAAAATCTTAGGCTTGCTAGATTCATAGTATAATGATAAATTTAAAATTAGCCTACAAATGTGAGTAAAATAGAAAGCAAGCATATAAATAATGTTTAGTGAATATTCCATTTTTGGCACACAT
The DNA here is from genome assembly GCF_004348235.1 of Phoca vitulina. Classification (NCBI taxonomy): domain Eukaryota; kingdom Metazoa; phylum Chordata; class Mammalia; order Carnivora; family Phocidae; genus Phoca; species Phoca vitulina. Next base: position 76,507,917 of record NW_022589711.1, on the reverse strand, counting down.
CTATTCAAATATAATAGTTGTAATGTTAAGTACAGATTAAAAACTCCAAAACCTAAAAATGTAGGTTTACAGTAACTTTTCTAAAATATAAAAACTCCAGCTTTGGTTTTGCATAGGCTTATGTTGTTTTCCCATGGAATACGCTATAATGGCAGTTAGAACTTGCAAACTCATGTTATATCTTATTTAAATGGAATAAAAAAGTGGAAGAAGATTGTTGGTCCATTTCATTTTCACTCATTATCTAAATGAGCAATTTTACATTTAAATATATGAATGAAAGTCTTGAAATTCCAGGGATTTTTGCCAATAGGAAACTCAGTCTGAAATATACTGTAATGTTAGGTGCCAGCAAATCCATTTATTCATTTAGCAAACATCACAATTCTAATGTGAAATCAAGCAATATTTGAGAATTTGATTAAATGGAAATGTGTTGCTTTAGCTAAGGGAAAGAAACAAATTGGCTGTTACATATCCCAAGCTATGAATGCTAGAAATACAGTGTTTATCGGGTAAAATTCTAGACACCCACCCACCCATGCACATGCACACACACACACACACACACACTTATGTGCAAACAATTGAGTTTAATCAATTGAGTAGCTAATATATGTAGAAATAGAAATTAGTTCATTTATAAAATTGAGAAGCAGTTTTTATGGGGAACCTGGGTGGCTCAGTTGGTTGAGCATCTTACTCTTTGTTCAGGTCATGATCTCTTGGTTGTGGGATCGAGTCCCGCATCCGGCACTGCTCTCATTGCAGTCAGCTTCAGATTCTTTCTCCCTCTCCCTCTGCCACTCCCTGCTTGCATCCTCAATCTCTTTCTCTCTCTAAAAATGAATAAATAACATCTTTTTAAAAAATTGAGAAACAGTTTTTATCATTTTTGGTGGTCAGGATTTGAGTTTACAGGACAGTTCTTAGCTTAGTGAATGTCTTCCTGTTTTCATGATTAGGTTAACAAGCATATTATATCTTAAATCTGAAAAAGAAAATTAGGGATTCCTTGATATCTCATGCTATATTTACAACTTAAGAGGTAAACTCAAGATCATTTTACTATCATTTGGTGAATTTAAAAACTGCGGTACATTAAATAACAAGCACATCTGAAAACTTCTCAGAGACTCTTTGCTGACAGATTTTACATAATGCCTTGCTATATTTAGATATACATAAAACTGTTCTTACCAGATTCCCTCACCTGCTTTAATTACAACTGATGACTGTAGGCATAGTCCCTAACTAATTCCTCTTAAACAAAGAAACAAACAGACTATCTTGGGCTTTTCATATACCTTATTCAATTTGCTAACTGAATAAATGGATTTGTTGGCATATGATAGTTGCAGAAGTTTCCTTCCTCTAGTTCTTCTTAAATATTCTTCTAACATTTATTATTTTTATATCCATAGATACGGCTACCCTTTAAAAAGTACTTAAAATCACCTCTCATTTTCTCAGTGCTTTCCAGTATAAAGAATATTAAAAATAAGATGTAGTGCCTTATAGTTAATTATCTTTAAATTTATTTTGAGTAAAATTGGCATGCTCTGAAAAATAGGACCACAACATTATCACTGCATTCAATGCCCAGTGTACTAGTCCTAAACTTGTAGTACAATCAACCAGTAAATGATGTAATATTAGAGAAGAGAAGTTTTATTGTCAGTTAATGAAAAGAGAAAGAGGGTAAAAACATTAATTTGTATTTTGTTTAGGGTCAGCCTGGAAGAAAAGAAAATGTTTAGATATGGAAAGCTGATTGAAGTTCCAGGCCTAATTATCTTGTTTCTGTGGGTTGCAGGAATACTGCCAAATTCATCATTGACTTTGTAGAAGAGTTCTGAGTACAAATTTGACATAGGACAGCTGAAGCAATGAGAGAGGTGAAGCATAAATATCCCCAAACAACCTATTTTCCATATTGAAATGTATTTCTTCTAAGATGGGGAAGCTTTAATGAAGTTGAAGATGACTGCAAAATGCCTTACCTGACAGATGAAGCAATAAGCCCATTCCCTCTCTGCAGCTGAAAGCTTAAAATTACCCATCTGTCATCTCTCTAGTGGGTGGGGATTATAATAGAAGGCAGCAAGCCATCTTAATTACATAACTATTCCAGCTCCAATTATATATCATGTACAGTTTAAAATGCATTATCTCTCTACAGTAAACTAAACATGTAACAATGGCACTACTCACTTTTATCCTTGACATTTAAATTTTTTCCATTACTAATTTTTTGTTTCTTGTTTAATGTAATATTTTTTACACATTTTACCTTGATGTGACTTCTCTCTCTCTCTCTCTCTGTTTTTGTATTCTCAAATATGCAGTGATTATTTGCTGACAATTACTGTGTGCCTGAATCCATATCAGTATGCTTCATATGAGTTTTTATCAGGAAAAGGAAAAGTAGCAACATGATGTAAATTTAGACTTCTTTTTTTCTTAATTATTTTTCTTGTAAAAATCTGTTTCTGTCACTTTGTATAATAGGTCTCAAAATATGGTATCCCAAGGGACTCCATGAGGTTTATAGACTTATTCATGTGATTTTGAGCAGAAGATCCTTGTGATTTGGTTCAATATTCCTTTTTTTTATACAATTGGCTAGATGCTAGATGTCTAAACAGTACTATTTTGTTTTGTTTTGTTTTTACCCTTTCACTTGACCCACTTATACAACTCGCATAGTTGAGTATGTGACAGGAATATTGAGCTTGGTAGGATTAAGATAACACTTAAAGAGGAAACTTTTAAGTTTTCTGCATAAAAGAACATCTAGACAGAGATACTCTGTCTAAAAAACTTTGAAAGGTAATATATACAAGGAAACACATTCTCTTGTTTCAGTGAGAAGCCTTAGATATTGCTTAAAAACCTGAGACATTGACATTTTTATGTGGCATTTTGTTTTATTATGGGAAAAAAATTCTCCCAGACATTTGTATCACTTAGTTATCTCTGTATAACAAATTCCAACAAAATTCAGCAGCATATAACAATAAATACTTGGTTAGCTCATGTTCATTTGGATCAGATGATATGGGTGGGGCTCTGTGTAGTTGTCCTCCTCTGCTTGGGACCAATGTTTAGTCCACGTACGTGGTGAACTTTGTGCCCCTCCTATTGCCTTGGTGACCAGTTTCGCCAGTGCAAATATTTCAGTCTTAATTGCAGTCACCCACTACCACCTCTACCCTCAACTTTTACTAAATCAACCATTAGGGCCCATTGCATTCAGTGCCCAGAGTATCTTCTTTGATACTCCTCAAGTCTTTTGGTTTTGGTTTTGGTTTTGGTTTTGTTTCGTTTTGTTTTCCATTTCACTGCCATTATCTTCATTCTATCTGATTTTATCTCTCATTTGATTTATGTTAAGAGTGTCATAACTGGTAATCCTTTAAGTGTAGCTTCTTTCCAAGTTTACTGATTATATATCCACATTATATTTTTTAATATTATTTAAATATTACTGTGTCTTTAAAATTATTTAATAGGCTCTCAGTTGCTCTCAGGACAAACTGCTATCTTGAACTACTATAAAACTGATACAACATAGAAAATCCTTCTGTGACCTTTCTTTTCTTCCTTACCTCTGTACATTCAGTTTTTAGTTCTTCCCTCTCCCTCTCACTTCCATCACAATCTCAGAAACATTTTATGCTCCTGCATGAAATTTGTGTAAATGAATTTGTCTAAATTTGTCATTTTTCACTCATCTCTCTTCTTACCAGTTACTTCCTCTGAATATGCCCTCCTGCCCCCACCAAATAGATTCTAAACTAGATAACACCTAATCACTACTCAGAAATCATCTTAGGTCTTAGCTATTGTCTGACACCTTATGTAACTCCTTGAGTCTGAGAAAGGCTCTTCCTAGTAGTTCTAGTAACACTCTGAACTTGGCCATTAATGAGGCATTAGGCGTTGTAAAAAATGTCATAATTCATTTCTGTATCAAACACTAAACTTTACGTTTCCTAATATCATATCACACTCCTTCTTCACGATTGCATATTATAGATAATTAATAAGTATTGAATTTGTTGACTATGACTGAGTTGTGGTAAATAAGCTTGAAAATGAGTATGGACATTGCCTGTTAGACAAAGGAGTAGTCCCAGGATGGATTAGTTTCCAATTGTGGTAATCCAAGAATAAGGTACAAAGCATTTTAAAGTTTTAGGAATTCTAAATACTTTCCATACCAAATTACTGGACAATCTCAGTCATTACATAGTATTCATGACTTCTTATTTTTGCCCATATTCTTACATAAGCATCACTTTTATACCTGTTCTTAAGGAGAACTTATATTCATTCCTATGATTTCTTACCTTCTAAACACCTTTTTGATTACTAAGTCATCTCCTTGATGATTGATGCTGACTACTTTATTCAATATTGAATATTTCAACTCTAGTAAATCTCTTTTAAAGTAACATAGTATCTATATATAATATTAAAAAGATTATAAAAAGGGGTTGTTAGTTGTACTTATTAATGTAGTAAAACTAATAAAAATCAAAGATACTATGAGTGTTTCTATTATATGTTTAAGCAAATTTTATTTTCTTAACTATTGACTCATTAAAACTGAATGATTGAATAATTAATGAATGATGGGTAACTACTAAACCTTTACATTGTCCATTTTGTTATGTACTCTGAAAAACTTTCACAGAGTAAGAATTTTATTTATTTTTTGAATTATGGTCTTTTTTTCTCAATTATCTGTTTTCTTCTGGCATTAATTTCTTTCTTTTCTTTTGTTTTCTTATATAACTTGTGATTTTGAGGTTTCTTAATGTTGTGTACATTGTTTTTGTTTTTGTTTTCCTCAGACATATCCTCTGAGGGAGGCAACTACCCGAGAGATCCAGACATTTTTGGAGGACTCACTTAAGGGAATAAGATGTGCATTAGGTTATCTAGAAAGTAAGGCCGCTAATAGATTGAGGGTCCCTTGCTTAAATACTAACTACAACATATTCCGGAAGAAATAAAAGAACATATGTTATTAACATGAAATGTATAAATTTAAGAGACAGTTGAATTGCTTTTCATTGACTCCTTTGCTTCATTGATTAAGATGTAATTTAGAATAATTATTATGATGGGTTCAAGTGTCAGCATAGGTTTTCTATGGTGACAAGACACAATAAATACTTTATATTTTAGCAGATATAATTCTAATGTAAAGGTTATTGCTAAAAACTGTTCATGTGTTCAACGATATTTATAAAGTAATATCATGTGGTGCCTGGGTGGCTCAGTCGTTAAGCATCTGTCTTCGGCACAGGTCATGATCTCAGGATCCTGGGATCAGGCCCAACATCGGGCTCCCTACTCTGCAGGGAGCCTGCTTCTCCTTCTCCCACTCCCCCTACCTGTGTTCCACCTCTCGCTGTGTCTCTCTCTGTCAAATAAATAAATAAAATCTTAAAAAAAAAAATAAAGCAATATCATATCCCAAGTAGTTTTTTTGTATGTGCTTGAGTTATATTGGTAAACAAAATATCTCCATAATGGTAACTGTTATAAAAAATGACAAAGGTGACACGGGGAGGCAGAAATTAGGAAAAGTCTCTTAGAGTGGTATGAATATAGAAAATAAACAAACACAGCCTAAAAATTGCGCAGAGTAGTTTGACAGTTTTATACCTATATCAGTTTGTCCAAAATTCCTTCAATATAACTTCACAAGTGTGTTCTGCTGAAATTATTTTTCCCCAGTGCTTGGAAAGTGTCTTTCCAATGTGTGCTTCCAAACACATTCTTCTTTGTCATATTCCTAAGTTATATTCAAAAATCTATATCAAGTGTTCTCTAAACACCCAATTCAGCATTGATTCAGAATCATAGATTGACTGGCCTAGGGCCAAGGCAATAAAAATATGTTATTTGATAATGTACATGCACTAATACTATGTACTCTCTTCCCTCATTAAAATCTAGTCAGTTGTTATTTTTCTTCCATTACACAAAGTAATCCAGACCTTGGTCAATTATTCCATATGTATACTGTGTATACTTCCCTAGTATATATGTATATATGTATACTTCCCTAGTCCCTCTCCAAATCAGTTGTCTAAAAAGGAGTTCCCAAGTTATTTCTTGCTAACTATTATGATTATGTCACTCTCCTCTGGTTCCCTTTTATCCATGAATCAAAGCGAAATATTTTTTCCTTTTGTCCAGTGACAGCTATGATTCTACTCTGGACATGCTTTTGCTCATAGTTACCTCCCCCCACTCTTTTTTTTTTCTACTTTTCCTTTAAAAATACTACTCTTTCATTCTGTGATATTTGTCTGTAGGTAATACCACTGTATCTGCAATGATAAAACTGAGATCGACTCAAGTGCTAAACAAGAGAATTGTCTATCTCAGGAAACTCAACTTAGTAGAATATGGATTTTATCAAGGGATATTGAATAGGAGATATTTCTTGAAACAATGCAGAAAAAGGCAAAGAAAATTATCAAAGAGATAGGAGTCAGCTTTCTTTATGCTAAAAGAATTAATAAGATTGGATAAAAACAACATGCATTTATAACTTAATAAAAGTTTTGACATTTTTGTAACTGAAGCAAGAGATCATTTTTTATGAAGAATTAGGTAGTTTACATAACCAAAGTTAATGAAATATACTATTAAGTGTTATTGAGTACATATATACCTAATGTGTATATATGTATTTCTGTGTGTATGTTTGTGTGTCGTGGACACATATTTCAAAGAATAGATCACATAAATACCATAAGTTAAGGAAAATTATATAGGTATGTCTTTAATATATTTAATTTGTTTGGAGTCAAATACGGTATGCTCAGTCATTTCGCTTTTTTTTAAATTTTGTTATTCTCATGATAGTGACTTCAAGAAGAAATAGTGGATAACCTAGAATGCAAATTTGCTTTTTAAAAATCAATGATATGATCCTGGGTTTTGCCTTATAATTTTAGTAAGTAAATCACAATCTTTGATTCTTTAAACACTGGGCATCCTGCCACACATCTTTTGACCTATATTTTCATGCAAGTTATTATTACAAATTCATTATTTTCACAATTAACCTCCAAACAAGATAATACAAAAACAACTCAAATTGTGATGAAAATATCAATTTACTTCATAAATTTATTTCAAATTCTATTGTAAAGAAATTTTAAGAAGACTTGCATCTACCAGGGATGCATCTTGGACTACATTATGAAATGAACTTTAGGAGATAATTACCCACCAAATAATGTATTTTTCTATTATGTTAGTACTCAATTTAAAGATATACCAGAAAATTGCCTGATTAAATATAGTACTCTTTTATTAAAACTTCAGATACCAGAATGTCTTAAATCAGAAAATTATAGGAGATAGGAGAGTAAGGTATAAACATAATTAGGTACCCAGGCTGCCTCTATAATTATTTAATCTCACCCAATTTTATTTTCTTGATAATTATAACATTACTTAAACATGCTCTGGTGCACTCATATTGAATATTTCATGTATGTTTGGAACATTTACTTAATCCCTATTCCATCAAGATACAGAGCCAGAAACTGAACCGTCTGGGTTTCACAACATAAGGCCATGAGACAGAAACATGACTCATACAATGCCCCTGATCTTGAGATCTCAAAGACTAGTAAGAAAGATTATATGCTCTCACTTAAAAGATAGCAAGTATAAGTAGAAACATGTAGAATATGTTATGAACACACATAAAAAAAAGTTCAACTATGACTTTAAAGGAGAGAGAAGATTGGGAGAGTCAAGATAAGATAAATTTAATCGAACACATATTTGAACTTGATCCTGAAAAAAAAAAGAGAAATTCTTTGGGTTAGGGGAAGTGGATAAAAGAACTTTCACAAAAAGTACTGTGGACAGTTTTCTGTTTATTTTCTGATATATCTTGTTTTTATTTTATTTTTTTTATTTTTGATGTCAATTTATTATTTATCCTTTTGCCAATACTCAAACAGGCAGACGATCATAAAACATTCAAAAAGATCCTCCAAAATAGTCAAGACATATGTTTTACCTCAGTTTCTTTTTAAAAACTTGGGAATCAGGAACCCTGGCATTTATAGGAAATGTTGTGTTAAAAATATCTGCTGTATCAAAAATATTGTTTGAGTGTCACTACTTAGAAAGATTTTAGTTTAAATTTTATCTACAGCCTAGGCAAGCAGATGGTGGTTCTTGAGGGAAGATTCAGCATAAAATGGGAAAGTGCTGCTTCCAAATTTTTGACTCCTCAGTTAGTGTTATTTGTTGGAACAAGGTGTTGACAAAACCCACTGTTCCATAATTAGCATCCTGTCAAGTCTCTCCAGTCAAGACCAGCATGCTGCACATGGTCCTAGTTAAAAACATGTGTGGACAATTCTTTTTTTTTTAAGTGTTTATTTAAATTCCAATTAGTTAACATACAGTGTAATATTAGTTTCATGTATACAATATATTAGCTCAACCCTTCCATACAACACCCAGTGCTCATCGCAACAAGTACACTCCTTAATCCCCATCACCTATTTTACGCATTCCTCAACTCCCCTCCCATAACCCTCAGTTTGTTCTCTATAGTTAAGAATCTGTCTCGGTTTGCCTCTCTCTCTCTTTTCCCTTTGCTTGTTTGTTTTATTTCTTAAATTCCACATATGAATGAAATCATATGGTGTTTGTCTTTTTCTGACTTATTCACTTAGCATAATACTTTAGCTCCATCCACGTCATTGCAAATGGCAAGATTTCATTCTTTTTTTATGGCTGAGTAATAATTCCATTATATATATATGTATGTATATATACACATATATACATACATATATATGTACGTATATATATATATACACATACATACATATATATATATATATATATATATATATATATGTATGGATAAAGAAGTGGGAGATATGCACTTTTTTATCCATTCATCAGTTGATGGACACTTGGGCTGTTTCCTTAATTTGGCTATTGTAGATAATGCTCTTGTTTTTATTTTTTGAGATGTAATGTCATGAAAATAGATTGTTGATCAATCTAGGATTCTATTTTAAGTCAGAAACCATAAATTTGTCATGCCACCAATTCTCATTGCAGTGTAATTTTCTCCAGAAAGACTCAGCTACTAAGTGCAGAAGCCTAAGATGGAAATCTTTAAGCTTTACCAACATATTTTCTATTTTGAACAAATTTGGACAGGTGAAACTTGTTAGTGATTGGTAAATTAAATCTAAACCAAGAGAACTCCAAAAGAGCTCAACGTTGCACTGTTTCATGAAAGTAGCCACAGTACCACAGCCTTTAATGATCACAAGATCTATATTTAAAATCGCCTTGCTGAAGCGCACTTTTCTTGCTTTCTAGAAAATATGATTACGAAAGGGAACAGAACTATTGTCTGTCTGAAACTGAAATGAATATAATTCTGATATGATAAAAAGAAAAAGGCATTTCAGTTGATTACTCATGAATGTTGTTAATATTAAAGCTCTTTTCCATGACACAGAGACAGGCACTTTCTCTGTGCTTTCAGATAATTTGCTTTTACCTTCCTCTGCCACCTCTAGTCAATAGTCCATCAATGTTTTAAAGTCTCTTTTCTACCACAGTAGTCCCACTTATGACATGACAGCATTCTCTTAAGGAGCTTCAATAATTTTCTTTTTTGTCAGTCGATGTCATTTCCTTTCTTTTGTGGGATAAGTTGTGAGTATTCCAGTTTTCATTAACTAAAAATTACACGCTAGCTACATAGACATTTTCTAATTGGTCAATTCTCAACCACTGCGAACAATTGCTCTTTTCTCAAGCATTGAAACGTAGGAGTCATTTGCAGTACTTCCTCTAACAAATGTGTTTGCTTCCCTCTCCTTGAGAATCCCATCAAGTAAGTTTGTGATGGGACACAGGTATACATATTTTATCAGGCACCATAGGTGATCCTGATTCAGTTGGTATAGGGACCAGAATTTGAGGAACACTGTTGGAAGATATATTATTTTGCACATTATTTTGGCATTTAGACTTTTCTTTAAGGGATATTCATTGCTTAATCTGTCTCTAGAGTGTAGACTTCTATGGCATGTTCAATAATTCCCTAATAATTGTTTGAGGAACTTTGCTGTGTAATAAAGGATACCAACACTTGATATCTATCTCTTGGCTTAGAGATAATAAAATAAGCCTGGGTCTGGAATTCTCTCCCTGCCACTTCTACCACCATTATTTTTAAGTGTAGGTTTTCACCTCATTGTTGCCAATCACTGTGATTCCATCCACTGGTATCTTTTTTTTTTTCTCCTTAGAAGAAAATCCTGTTTATTTTTTTCCTGTTTTATTAGGAAATAATTGACATGACATCATTGTATAAGTTTGTGAAATGATTACCACAGTAGGTTCAGCTAACATCTGTCTTCTCATATGGATACAATAAAAAGAAAAGAAATTAAAAAAAAAAAAAGTTCTCCTTGCAATGAGAACTCTTCGAATTTACTCTCCTAACAACTTTTCTATGTATCATACAGCAGTGTTGGCTATGGTCATGTTGGACATTACATCCCTAGTACTTACTGATTTTGTAACTGGAAGTTTGTATCTTTTGACCACCTTTCTCCGATTTCCCTTCCCTCCCCCCTCACTTCTTTTTTTTTTTTTTTTTTTTTTTTTTAAAGATTTTATTTATTTATCTGAGAGAGAGAATGGGAGACAGAGAGCACCAGAGGGGGAGGGTCAGAGGGAGAAGCAGACTCCCTGCCGAGCAGGGAGCCCGATGTGGGACTCGATCCCGGGACTCCAGAATCATGACCTGAGCCGAAGGCAGTTGCTTAACCAACTGAGCCACCCAGGCGCCCCCGACCTCCCCCCTCACTTCTTCACTGGCACTTTTACTAAGCAAGGCCATGATCATATGTATTCAAAGTCTCCTATGCGTGAGGCATCAGTAAAAATTTGAAAGAAAGAAAGGTAAACATACAATGTCACTGTCCTCATATAGATTACAGTCTTGTGTGAGAAACAAACTTAAGCAAATAATCATGCATTTGATATAAAATATCATTGTGATAAGTACCATTAAAGAAAAGTATACATGGTACTTTGACATCATGTAAAGGAATAAGATTTTGGAAGGCAAGTAGTTCTTTCTAAGAGAGCTAACTATTCTGAGGGTATAAAAGTAATCTAATTGAGGGGCGCCTGGGTGGCTCAGTCGTTAAGCGTCTGCCTTCGGCTCAGGCCATGATCCCAGGGTCCTGGGATCGAGCCCCGCATCGGGCTCCCTGCTCTGCCGGAAGCCTGCTTCTCCCTCTCCCACTCCCCCTGCTTGTGTTCCCTCTCTCGCTGTGTCTCTCTGTCAAATAAATAAATAAAATTTAAAAAAAAGTAATCTAATTGAAGAGAAGAGTAATGAAGAGCATTCTAAATCTAGAAAACAATGCAATTAAGGGCCAGAAGAAATTAGATAAAACTATGTATGGCTTAACATAATGAGCACAAGAGAGATGAACAGATGGGATTATTTTGGTCACTAAAGTCAAAATCATGTATGCCCTTTCTCCTTCTCTCTCTCCTTCCATTCTTTTTTCTCTTCTTTCCTTATTTCTTCCATGCCTAGTTAGGGATTTAGACCCTAAGATAAGAGCAATAAGAACTAGTTGAAAAAAAAATCGAACTATATAAGTGGCATGATGTGATTTAGCTTTGGAAACACCAGTATGGTAAAATAGATTGGAGATGGTCATGTGAAGGCAGAAAAGGGACTAGAGATATTAGCAAGAAAGCCAGAGGCCAGATGAGAAGTGTGGTTTTTACAGGGTGGAACAAAGGACATGGAGAAGGATCAAGTGACAGAGATGTATTTTGTAGATAAAATTGACAACATTTAGCGATTGGTATTCATCCTTGGCAATTCCTCTTCCTCACCCATCTCCAATATCCAGGCATTTGGTTTAAATGATAGTATGTGTAGAGAAGCCATTTGCTGGCATGAGGAACATGGGTAGAAGGGCAGATACAATGCTACATTTAGAAAGCAGAGCTTAATTTTGGAGAAATTAAATTTCAGATATTTAGAGACATGTAAATATGGAGATCGTATATATGTATCTGGTATTCCATAGAGTTCTGGCCTTAAAAAATTATTTGGGGAGTTATAAGTGTATTTAAAACTTCCAAATAATGGAAAAGAATATAGTGCTCACCTAGACAGCTGCTTGAGACATGGTCTTTGACTCTCAAGATCAAAATCTAAAATATATATTCTTCAGGCCCCTCCTTAGAACGAGCATCTCTAAGCTTGCATCATATGAGAACTGTATGGCCAGATAGCAGAATATGTGAGGCCACTGGTGACCACACAACTACTACCTTAATGCCTTTGTAATATTGATTTCTCTCCCCATCAGGACCACAGGCTAAAGAGCATTGGGCCCTTTGAAACTGCCAGTCTCTCTACTACCACATCAGTTGAGATTGAGTCACAAAATAGATTTGGATATACTAAAACTTGTAGCTTGAATGAATTTTTGTGCTGTGGATTTAAATTTAGGCTCTGGTGTGACTTTTGAACATGCATCTTTAAAAAGGAAGTGAGATCAGTATATCCTGTTTTGATTTTTTTCTGTTGATCCACCAGAAAAATATGGACTAACTGGGAAGGTATTTGATCTGCAATCAAGAGTAAACTAGGTAATAAGAAAAAGAATGTACCACCATGTACCTGAGTGATCACACTGGAGTATCTGCAGCCTGATTAGCTAGGGATATCCCATTATCAGGTCTATGCTGCACCTTTTGTCTTTGAACATGGGCAATATCTAATGTAGGTCAATAAGAGCTTCTTGCCCACATTAGTGCCAGAATAGCAGGCAACCTGAATGAATTTGAGTTGTAAAATAACCAAGTTTTATTTGATTATAACAGACATTGTGAACAAACCCAGAACTTTAACATGTTCATACTTGTTTTCATATATCATCTTCAATCTTAGCGTTACATGACATTAAGTTCATTTAGTTAAAAAAATAAACAGGATAGTGAATGCAGTTAAAGGTTAGCAGTTCTAAACTTTCTGTTTCTTTTACTTTCCTGCTCTTGTTTATCCATACTTATTAAGACTAACCACTCAGGGCCCGACAACCAAACTATTATTTCATTCATGCAGCCATTCATTCATTCAACAGTTGTTTCGTTTTGTTTTAACTGAGAACCAAGTATGGTAAATGCTAAAGATTCAAAGATAAATAGCATGTACCCTGCCTTTAAAACCTTCAAGATTTTAAAGTTCTCTAATTTCAAAATCCAACCTGAGGGGAAAAATTTATCAAAAGTAACACATACTTTACATAGATGATAAGATAGATAGATGATAGATAAATAGATATAGATCTGTATTCATAGATACATATATGAATAAACAAATGCAAATCAGAAAAAAGTAACACATACTACAATAAATTATTTCTTTCCTTACTACTAAATATTTCTATTATTGGGCCCTATTAAAGTGAAATGCCATATATTGTATATTAATTCATCTATTGAGATTGAAATGAATTCATGAATGAGTAAATGAATGCTTTTGTGGAAAACCCAAAGGTCTAAGATAAAGTTTAGGATATTATGACAAAACTTAGCAGAATATCTAGGTCTCAGGAAAGATAACAATTTATCATCATGGAAATCTTTATATACCTAGCTTTGAATAGGTAATTTTATATTATTAGTTTAATCTCAATACAATCATAAGAATAGATAACATCCTGTTTTACTAAGGAAACTATGAGTCAACAAATTGACCTTTCAAAATTTAAAAAAAAATCTCCAGTGTTGGAAGAAATATTCATATCTGGATTGCTTAATAGAGCCTGTATTCTTACTATATCCCTATCCTTCCCATGGGATAGGATGGCAGAGGGGTGTGCAGCACAGAATAATTACAGAACTTTAGAAAAGTGACTTAACATTTGCTCTTAGCTTTCAGTTTCATCCCTACATCAAGCAATAATTTCCACTTCCTTTTGGAGCCTCTATATTTTTTCTTTCCTTATCATATCTAAAGTTCTATTTCAAATCAACCTGATCTTGCATTATACATATCTTTGTATTATTTCTCACTAGTATTCAACATAAACCTTGTGTTGATTAATAAAATAGATCACTGTTCTCCCATCTGATCATACTCATTACTGTCTAAGATTCTTCTCTGATGATGTATCTTTTCCTTGGAATATCTCCCATCTCCACCCATTTATTTTTCCAATTTTAGTCACTTTAGACATCTTTTAAGGTCAGTACCCAACCAAATTATGTACACACTTCCTTGACTGGTTTCAGCCTTCTATTTCATACTTTGGGAAGTGGCAAATCAGGGAAACAAAGATGTGAGGCCAGAAGGAGTTGTCCCAAGACAATTGTGAGGGTCTTCAGGATCAGCAGAATTATTTATTCCTAAAATGAACAAATGTGTGGAAAAAAAATAAGTATAAGCATTTTTCACACAAAAGAGATATATATATTAGTAATTACTGAGTCAATATTTGGCTCCCTGAGAATCTAACTTAAAACTCTTAACAGTTTCCAAATTTATACTTAATTCTCTACAGTTCTTAAGAATGAATAATCAAGACTTTAGGATCCACGTCCAAGAATCTTTAAAATATACCTTGTTTACTTTCACATTTACAAAACCAGGCTGCAGCAAGAAATCAGTATGTTGCAGATCATATATGTGTATTCCTGTATAGAGCTAATATCTAACTTAGCATTCAGACCAATGCCTTAAATTAAGAATCATTAGAAAGTAAGCAATATTAAATATAGGCAGTGATGAACTGTAGTAGAAATGGTTAATGGGTCATGTTTTTCCTTATATCTCTGTTCATCTTATTTGTCAAATTGTGCTTAGAAAGTAGTAGAAACACCTCCTTTTACAAGTGTTAGTAAGTTGGTTGTAATGCTGTGCAATAGCTACTAGGATTAGGGAGGATGAAAGAAGTAGCTAAGAATAGTTGTTTGCCGTTGTATAATTACTCAGACCTGTTCAACACATTTTAAAAACATTCAAGTGCATAGTTTAAGAATACTGGATTATTTTGTTGTTTTCATTAGGTAAAATGTGTTAGTAAACTAAATGTAAATTTAGAGATTCATTAGAATCTTTACTATTCAAGAGTTCTAAATTAATGTTTGTATCCATATCATGTGGTCCCTTTGGGTTCCAAGATGTTCTAGGAGTTCAGTGGTGGGATAGTGGGAAGAGAGTTCCTACTATCACCAAGTGAGTGAATCGTTGTGCTCTACTTCTAATTGTTTAATTCAAAGGCCTTCACAAGCACAAATAGATATGAAGATCACTGATGAATACTGTAACTAATGAGTAAGAACACATTCTTATTTTACTGCTAAGTGTCTTTATTAGCAAAGCACTGAAAGTGTTTATGTGACGTTGTTATTATGGTGTTATGATCCCATTCATTTAAGGTTGGTAATATTGAGAGTTTATTGTACCTATGTGAGAAAATAGAAAATATATTGGTCTCTGCCCCTAGATCCTGGCACAGAGCTCCTAAAATCCTTGCAATTTCCTGGGTGGTAGGAATGTCTCTTGTTCTAAGGAGCTGATTGTTAGTGGGCTCATGGATGGGGCTGGTTACCAGAAAGACCAAGCCATAGGGTTTTTTAACTAGTACTTTAAGAAAATTTGAATATAATTTAATTAATAAAACAAAACAAAAAATATAAACAACCTTTAATTAAATGTGCCCTGTAAGTCAGATCATCTATAAACCAGTGCAGAAGGAAATAGCACAAATTAACCTGTAGGCTTTTAGACTCACTATATAATTAAATACCAGCTTTGTTTCCAGAAAGGTCATGATCAGAAAGCCTTTGGTCGTATGTATATGTGCTTTAAAATTTGGGAATTATAAAAGCTGAACAGTAAATTGTAATTCTTTATTAACTTAAAGTTAATCCCCCTGGGGCTGGGAGGAGGCAGATAAGGGCAAAGGACTTTCCTATTTGTAGAGTGCCAAATACTTGATTCTTTGAGTCTAGGTAGTTTGTGTTCCCTGAGTACCATAAGAAATGCATACATCTGTATATGCATACATCTTAAACTAACCCCATTGAAGTCTCTGTAGGAAAAAGAAATAGGCAGTTAATTTGGTAAGAGTGCATACTTATGCCCATGAGTGAGATGTAGAAGTAGTACCTTCTTCAATTAGGTCCTTTATTATATTCTAAATTAAATACTTTTTAGAACAGTTTCATCACCCCAAAAAAGAAGCTCCATACAATCAGTGGTCACTTACCATTCCCTTCAAACTCCCTTCCCAGCCCCAGGCTGTCTCTATGGATTCCTCTATTCTGGACACTTTGTATAAATGAAATCATATAATATGTTGCCTTTTTGTGTCTAGAACCTTTCAGTCATCATAATGTTTTTAAGGTTCATCTATGTTGTAACATGTGTAAGTGCTTCATTCATATTTATTGCCAAATAATATACCATTGTATGAATATACCACATTTTAATTATCTATTCATTACTTGGTAGGCATTCGGGTTTTCACCTTTTAGCTATTATGAAATGAGTAATGCTGCTATGAACATTTGTTTTAAGTTTTTTTATAGCAAGTTGGTTTTATAAACTGAAGTATAAACTATTATATTGTACAACATAGTTTTAGGCATACAACATAGTGAATGGACAATTATGTAAATTATGAAATGTTCACCATGATAAGTGTAAGTTACCATCTGTCATCATACACAATTAGTACAATATTATTGACTATATTTCCTATGCTGTACTTTTCATCCCAATGACTTCTTTCTTAAGTAGGCTCCTTGCCCAATGCAGAGCCCAATGTGGGGCTCGAACTCATGACCCTGAGATCAAGACCTGTTCTGAGATCAAGAATAGGACACTTATCCAAATGAGCCACCCAGGTGCCCCCCAATGACTTATTTTTAACAGGAAGTTTGTACCTCTTAATCCCCTTTATTTGTTTTTCCCATCCCCTCACACCCTTCCCTCTAGCAACCACTAGTTTTTTCTCTGTATTTATAAGTCTGTTTTGGGGTTGTTTTTTTTTTGTTTGTTTCTTTGTTTATTGGTTTTATTATTTAGATTCCATATATAAGTGAAATTATATGGTATTTGTCTGACTTATTTCACTTAGCATAATGTCCTTTAGGTCCATCGATATTGTTGCTAATGGCAAGATTTCATTCTTTTTTATGGCTGAGTAATATTCCATTGTGTGTGCATATGTGCACGTGTGTGTGTGTGTGTGTGTGTACACACCACAGCACACCTGAAACAGTTTTGGCCAAGCCTCTCAGCCAAACAACAGCAGGGGCTGACTGCACCCACCAGCACATCCACAGCAGCTAAAAATATTTTTATTTAAATGTTAAATTTTACTCTCACCTTCTAAATTCTTACACATGGCAATATTTTCATATAGAATCTACTGGCTTATTATATTAGTTATTCAGTTGTTCTACATACTTATACTTTGCTTTCTATTGTCTATTTCTACTAATGTTTTATATCTTCTAATGACAAGACACATGTTTAGGAAAACAGTAAAAATGATCAGTTATTATTACAACTACAAATTCATTATTATTACAACTATGCTTTTTGATTTTTTTTTTTTTGATAGTAAAAGTAGAATGGGCCCCTACCTATGCTATTAGGCTGATTAAATGATAGGTCATGGTGTAGGTAGATTCTATGTTTATCCACAGGCACAGAATAAACCTGCATTGTAAGATCCAAAGCTGCCTGCCTTACTACACATTTAAGAGTTTATGTAAGAAACAGAGAGGATTTTTATGACTGATATAATTATGTGAATAGCTAACTGTAGATTGGAAGCAAGTATGAGGTAGTTCTGTAATATTCTTGACATTTTAGTTTCTATCAAGCATTATAGTGTAAAAAAGGAATATGAAATAATAATTTTCCTTAAAGAAATGTGATTTCTAACTTTCCAAGCAAAAATAGCCATTAGAAGGAAAAAATGGGTTCCATGTTCAGGACAAATATTCTTTTAAAATGTGATAAAATCATACTCAACAGTATAAAGCTTAATGATTATCATAGACTGTCAGGTATCATTTATAATTCTCTCATAGAAAAAAGCAATTATGTTTAAAACACTTTCTCTTAAACAATGGACATGGTTCCCTCAGGGATTCCTTTGATATACAGAGTAGATGCCCTGTGAATGTTATTTGATGTTTTTGATGACAAGAATGAGTGCTTTGTTTTAATTATTTGAAATATTGCATCATATTCTATTCCTGTTTTATGATGCTATTTTAGCATGCACCATCAATTTTATATAAGATAGGGAGTAGGGGAAGTTAAATATTTAACTAAATATATATCATTTTTATTTAACTTTCTGAAATTAACATAAAAGAACATTTTAGTATAAGAACCAAAGTTCTTATCAAGCAAATAAAAATTAGTGACTAAGCAGCCCACTCAGAAGGCTAGCTGGACTTCAGTTTCTCAGCAGAGAAGCATAGACAGTGGCAGAATTAAGTGCAATGTTTTAAAATCTCAGACAGTGCACAACTATGTGGCTGACCAGACATTAGAATCCAGGAAGGTATACTGGCCCTTTAGTTGCTGGCTTTTAAATTGCATGGGAGGAGAGGAAGCATTTACCCCTCTATGGGTGTTATCTACAGCAATTAGCAGGCAGGTCTTTGGCCTCCAGCTATGATTTCCTGCAAACTCAGCATTCATAGGGGGGAGCACCAGCCCCTTCCCTGCTATAATTGAAGAGCTAAGGTTGAATCCTTATTCTTGCAGAATATAATGTAGTGGACAAGGAGACTAATTGACCACCATAGCATTCTACTAGAGTTAACCGCCTTAAGCACCAGGCTGTAGGAGGTTTCCATGAAGCTCTTCAAGACCAGTCCTCTCTAGAGAAGTAAAATTTACTCCTTAGTCAAACTCTTTTAGCCCAAAGTAGGAGCTCTATGCAATATTTGCAACCTACATCACTTGAATCAGGAAAACATGTGAATCTATGCAGTGACACTGGAGACACTGGAAAATAGGGAAACAAAGATAACAGTCTTATTTACAGTAGCATCAAAAACAGTAAAATATTTATGAACATATTTCACCATGGAGGTAAAAGATCTCTACACTAGAAACCATATAGGACAATAATGAAAGAAACTGAAGAAGACACAAATAAATGGAAAATATATTGTAGGGCGCCTGGGTGGCTCAGTTGGTTAAGCGACTGCCTTCGGCTCAGGTCATGATCCTGGAGTCCCTGGATCGAGTCCCGCATCAGGCTCCCTGCTCGGCAGGGAGTCTGCTTCTCCCTCTGACCCTCCCCCCCTCTCATGTGCTCTCTCTCATTCTCTCTCTCTCAAATAAATAAATAAAATCTTTAAAAAAAAAAAAAAAAGAAAATATATTGTATTCATGGATTGGAAGAATTAATATTATTAAAATATCTCTACCAAGATTCCAATGGCATTTTTTGCTGAAGTAGAACAAACAATCCAAAAATTCATAAGGAACCACAAAAGACCCCAAATAGCCAAAACTACCCTGAGAAGGAAGAATGAAGCTAGAGGCATTACACTTGCTGCTTACAAACTACATTGCAAAGCTATTTTAGCCAAAATAATATGGTACTGGCGTAAAAAAGACACATAGACCAATGGAACAGAATTGAGAGCCCATGAATAAACCCATGCATATATGGTCAATTAATATTTGACAAAGGAGGCAAGAAGACTCAATGGATAAAGACAGTCTTTTCAATAAATAGTGCTGGGAAAATTGGATATCACATGTAAAAAATGAAACTGGATCTCCATCTCACACCACTCACAAAAATGAACCCAAAGTTGATTAAAAACTTAAAATTTAAGACCAGAAACCATAAAACTTCTAGAAGAAAACAGGAAAATCTTCTTGACATGGGTCTTGACAGTAATTTTTTTGATACGATGCTTAGAGCACAAGCAACAAAATAAAAATTATAAAAATTAAACAAATGGGACTATATCAAACTAAAAAGCTTCTGTATGGTAAAAGAAATGGTCAACAATATGAAAAGGCAACCTACAGGATGGAAGAAAACTACACATCTGATAAGGGTTTAATATCCAAAATATACGAAGAACTTGATAGAGCAAAACAAATACATACACACATAATACATACGTGTGTGTGTGTGTGTGTGTGTGTGTGTGTGTGTGTGTGTATGATTTTAAAATGGGTAGAGGAACTGAACTGACATTTTTCTAAAGATTTTCAAATGGCCAGCAGGTACTCAACATCACTAATCAGAACCATAATAAGCTATCACTTTATATCTCTTAGAATGGCTATCTTCACAAAGACAAGGGATATCAAATGCTGGTGAGGATGTAGAGAAAAGAGAACCTTTGTATTTTGTTGATGAGAATGTGAATTGATGCAGAACAGTGTGGAAGGTCCTCAAAAAATTAAAAATAGAACTACCATATGATCCAGTAATTCTGATTCTGGATATATACCTGAAGGAAGTGAAGTCAGTATCCCAAATAGATATATGCACCCCCATGTTCATCACAGCATTATTTACAATTTCCAAGATGTGGAAACAACTTATATGTCCATTGGCAGATAAGTAGATAAAGAAAATGTGATATACCCACACACACCCACACCCACACCCACACACACACGCCCACACACACACAGGAATACTATTCAGCCATAAAAAAGAGGGAAATCCTACCATTTGCAAGAACATAGATGGACCTTAAAGACATTACACTAAGTGAGATAAGTCAGATGGAAAAAGACAAATACTATATGACCTTGTTTATGTGGAATCTAAAAAAACAACAACTCATAGAAACAGAGATCAGGTTTGTGGTTGCCAGAGCAAGGGGAGGGGTTGAGGGAACTAGGTGAAGTTGGTGAAAAGAAACAAACATTGTAGTAATTATTTCACAATTTATACATATATTGATATATATCATGTTGTACACCTTAAACTTATACAATGCTGTAGGGCAATTATATATTAATGAAATTGGGAAAAAAGTGATTGTAGTCATATATAATCACCAAATAATTCAAAAATGAAATTTAGAAAAAAATACCATTAATATAAAAATATACTTCTTAGGAATAAATTCAACAAAAGATGTGTAAGACTGCCTCATGGTAAACTACAAAGCAATGTTAAAGAAAATTAAAGAACTAAATAAATGAATAGATATGTCACAGATATAGTCATACAATCATGGATAGATATAGTCCTAGATTCAAAGACTCGATATTATTTACATGCCAGTTTTCCCTAAGTTGATCTATATATTCAAAACAACTCCAATCAGAATCTCAACAAACTTTTTTTATCTTTTAGTAGAAATGTCAAAGATGGCTTAAAAATTCATAGAAAGACCAAGGATCTATAGAAAGTTTATAAAATCTTGAAAAACAACAACAACAACCAAAGAACAAGGAATAATGGAGGACTCACGTTATTGAATTTCTGTCTTTCTACAAAATTGTATTAATAAAGATTGTAAGGTTTTGGCCTACGGAAAGACAACAAGGTCAATGGAACAGATTATAGAATAGAGAAAAAGATCCATACTTACTTGGTCAATTGATTTTCAACAAGATGTCAAGGTAATCCAATGCAGAAGAGAAATTTTTAAAACAAATTAGTTAAGCATATGGGAAAAAATAACTGATTTCTCACTCATACGGTATGCAAAAATTAATTCAAGATGGACCAAAGTTCTGAATGTAAATGACAGATATTTTTTAAATTAACATTTTTATCTATTTCATTAAAAATAGAGTTCTTCCCTATATATCTGTATGTAATTACAATTAAGTGACTTATGTAAACTTCTCATAAATTCCTAAATCTCTATATTCTAAATAGTTATCTCTCATTTCTTTGTGTCTCCAAAGCCCTCTGTTGACACTTTTATTATATCAGTAACTATAGTCCTTTTTGTATTTTATGTAGTTGGTTATTTATTTGCTATTTTATTTAAGCTGCAAGTTCCTTTTGGTAGGAATATAGCATGTTTACTTAGAGTACGCAAGGAACCTGGTGCTATTTGTAAAATTCAGTAAGCTTATAAAAATGTTCTGCTTATTTATTTCTCTGCTTTATTAATCTTACCTTTTTGATATCTCCTTAAACATAATATAATAGTAAGCTGAGTTCATTCTTAGTATCAGCTTTTTACATTTTTTCTATGGAAAATCATTTCACAGATAAACCAGTTAACCAGTCTGTAAACCATTTAACTAGAATTTAAGATGATTAATGTATGGTTAATAGTTTCTATGGTTTATTTCTAAAAGAACTACAGGAAAAATATGTTAATTGAATTTTACACCTAAAACTTAAAGGAGGTATTTATCTAAGTATATAATGGTGAATGAATGAATTTGATTTTTCAACTAATGTAATAAATTCAGCTTTAAGTCATTTATTTTAAGAAAGTAAAGGACTGTAGTTCTAACTCCTGGAAGAAATTTTGTTTAGGGTAAAATGTTATGTAGTATTCTGTGACTGTTGTAAAAAGTTACCACAAACTACCTGCTTAAAAAAATGGAAATCTGGGGGGGCAGAAATAAGAAATATGTCTCATTAGGCTAAAATAAAGATGCCAGCTGGGCTACAATCTTTTCCAGAGGCTCTAGATGAGAATGTCTTTCCTTGCCTTTTCCAGCTTTTAGAGGCCGGCAGCATCGCTTGGCTCAGAATAATTTTCCTATCTTAAGGTCAGCTGATCAGAACCTTAATTGTATATGCATCCTTAGCTCCCCTTTGCCATGTAAAATAACACATATTACAGATTCTGAAGAGTAGGGTGTGAACATTTCTGTGAGACATTAATTCTATCACAGTCTGCCCTCTGGCCTCCAAAGATTCATATCTTTCCTACAAGCAAAATATGCTTACCACACGCCAACATCCCCAAAGATCTCATCCCTTTATAGCAGCAACTCTAAGTCTCAAATTTCATCTAAATTTATCAGCCCCCAAATCCCAAATTTCATCATCTAACTCAAATATAGGTGAGACTGTGGTTATGCGTGTTCCATTTGGGGGCAAAATTTCTCTTCATCTGTGAATTGTAAAATACAATGAACAAGCTACCTACTTCTAAAATATAATCGTAGAACAAGCGTAGTATTCAATTATAAACATCTCTATTCAAAAATAAGAAAATGGAAGGCAAAAAGTAGTCCCAAGCAATTTTGAAATCCAGCTAGGGAAACTCCATCCAGTTTTAAGGCCAGAGGATGACTCTTGGTGTCTTATGGCTGCAAGCTGTGGGCTAAAGTCTCCATCCTTAAAATTATCTTACCTTTTTCATTAGAGGTAGCATGTATTTGCAACTGTTTTATTGGCATTTTTTTTTTAAGATTTTACTTATTTATTTGACAGAGAGAGAGTACAAGCATGGAAAGTGTCAAGCAGAAGGAGAGGGAGAAGCAGGCCTCCTGCTGAGCATGGAGCCCAATGTGGGACTCGATCCCAGGACCCTGAGATCATGACCTGAGTCAAAGGCAGATGCTTAATGGACTGAGCCACCCAGCGCCCCTATCAGCATGTTTTTGACTGTAGAAATTTGAATGTCTGACAGCCTTCTTTCATTGTGTCTTACCTGTATTTTTCAGTTAAAACTGGAAGTGTTTTTGCTTATATAACATTCTCAAGAACCTCAGAGCTTTTTTATGTTGTCACAGAAATTCACTCCATTAGACATTATGCTCCTAGATAATCCCATTTATATTTTGGCTTCTCCTGAGGTAGTTGAGGGGATCTCTGAGTCACATGCTTAGTCTTTTCAAAGAGCTTTTTCGGTGACTGAATATTCTGATCTTTTATTTTTCTGAGGTATGAGCAAAGGATTTTCCAGCCACATTAATGCATTTTTCTATAGAATATGTTCTTCAGATAGTGAATATCTTATTTTAGAATCTTACAATCCAGATAAAATGAGAATTTCCCAACTCATCAAGCCTTATTCCTCTTTGTTTAACATTTCTTTCTTAATTTATCTCTTTCCACTGGAACCTTACCATGAACCTAAAGAAGAAACTAGGCTTACGGTCAACAGTATGCTTGGAGGTCTTCTCAGCTAAATGTTCAGTTTCATCATTTATAAGTTCTTCTTTCCATATAACTACAAGACACATTTCTGCTAAATATTCTGCCACTATGTGCCAAGGATCTCCTTTCCTCCAATTTCTAACTGTGTGTTCCTCAATTCCATCTTCTCTCTCACCAACAGTACCTTTAATGTCCATATTTCTACTAACAGTCGATTTATGATGATTTAAGTATTTTCTAAGACAATATGTGTTTTCTCTACCATACTCCTCACTTCCTTCTCTGTCCTCACTAGAAAATAGTCCTTGACATCTCTACCTCTATAAAATCTAGGACTTTTCTTTCATGCTCTTTGAAATTTGATCAGAGCTGCCCATTGCCCAATTCCAAAGCAATGTAAATATTTTTTGTATATCTGTTAGCAGTATCCCAATTCTGGTAACAAAATATCAGTTTTCTATAGTTATTATAACAAATTGCCAAAAACTCACTTGCAAAAAACAACAAAGTTTATTATCTTATAGTTCTAGACTAGATCAGTAATCTGAAATGAATGCTAATGAGCAAAAATCAGGGAATTGGCAGGCCCTTTTTCCTTCTGGAGACTCTAAGGAAGAATCTCTTCCTTGCTTTTTAGAGTTCTAGAGGCCATTTGTATTCCTTGGTCCATGGCCCCCTTCCATTTTCAGAGTCAGCAATGGTTGGCCAAGTCTTTTCACATTGCATTACTCTGACTCTTTTACTGTGACTCTGCCTCCCGATCCCATTTGTAAGGGCTCTTCTTTTTATTTTTTTAAATTTGTTTATTATGTTATGTTAATCACCATACATTACATCATTAGTTTTTGATGTAGTGTTCCATGATTCATTGTTTGCATATAACACCCAGTGCTCCATTCAGTACATGCCCTCTTTAATACCCATCACCAGGCTAACCCATCCTCCCACCCCCCTCCCCTCTAGAACCCTCAGTTTGTTTCTCAGAGTCCATAGTCTCTCATGGTTCATCTCCCCCCTCTGATTTCCTCCCCTTCATTTTTCCCTTCCTGCTGTCATCTTCTTTTTTTTTTTTTTTTTAAACATATAATGTATTATTTATTTCAGAGGTATAGGTCTGTGATTCAACAGTCTTACACAATTCACAGCGCTCACCATAGCACATAACCTCCCCAATGTCTATCACCCAGCCACCCCATCCCTCCCACCACCCACCACTCCAGCAACCCTCAGTTTGTTTCCTGAGATTAAGAATTCCTCATATCGGTGAGATCATCTGATACATGTCTTTCTCTGACTGACTTATTTCTCTCACCACAACACATACCCTCCCCAATGTCTATCACCCAGCCTCTTCTGATTACACTGGGCCCACCCAGATAATCCAGGGTAATTTCACTATTTTTAGTGTCACTTGATTAGCAAACTTAATTCCATCTGCAACCAATTTGCTTTTGCTGTGTAACATATTCACATAGTTTGGGGTTTAGGATGTAGACATCTTCCACACCTGAAGGAAGTTTGCTCATCTAGTAGGCAAAGTTCTCCAACTATGATTTACTACAATTCCCAAGAATGACATTGTAACCATATTTCTTACCTTGACTATATTTTCCTTCTCTTTCCTCTTTTATCTTCAGAGTCAAGCACAGTAAGTGGTGAACGATAAACACTTAATGTTTTCTGGATGAAATAATTAAGGACTAATGAGGGAGGGAAGCTACATTAATTTGACCCCATGCCAAACTTTTGCTTATATACATTCTCCTGGAGAACATACAAAATATGCTTGCTGAACCATGGCTGCCATTTCATATCAAAGATTTTTTTAGGCCTCATTTGTTTTGTTTATTCAGACAGGTTTATTTTTTAAAAAATTAATAAATATTAAAAAATAATAAATATAAATATTAAATATTAAATAAATATAGTCTATATATTTAGGTCTTTAGGAAAGTAGCCTTGAAAGTTATTAACAAAATTCTGTAAAATTCATAGTTGGGCAATTAAATCACAAAATTAACCTTAAAATGAACTTAGATCTTATTTACTTCAATAAACCAAGTTTACAGATTGGGGACATGAGGTCCAGAAAAGCCAGATAAGTTGCCTCTGTGAAATCCTTGGTAGTGTAGAGAAAGAATTAGAACCATTACCTTCTCACCACCTTTTTTACTTTTTTCTTACATTTTTACTTACCATTTATATAACTAATAGAAGACAAAAATTTTGAACTAAATTAAGGTAGAAATAAATGTCTTATAACCTAAATTTAGCTAGGTATTTTTGTAGCTAAGAATACTCTCTCATAAGTTTAGTTTGTGTTACCTCTCTTTTATTTAAGAAGTTACTGATGCAATTATTTAATTTCTCAAATCTCTTGATATATTAGAAATTGTTTTTTAAAAGTATAATTACTATACCAAATCTGCTATAAGCCAAATAGCTTGAGTAAAAACTTAAAAATTCCATATATTAAATCAATGAATATGATTGAAGCTAATCATTTGCTCTTGTAAATATTCTAATCTGCTTAAAGGTTTTAGTATCAAAGTAAATGAATATATATCCTAAATTCTTTGAATGTAATACTTCTTTTACTTCTCAGCAGAAACTCTTCAGATTAATTCATATTAGTAAACCAGAAAATAGAGTACTTCAGGGTATTTTATTGAATTGTTTTGCAATGCTTATTCACATATTTCCTCAATTTATAATTGACTATGAATTTATCAAGTAAGACCTCATAATAAAACCTCATAATATGCAAATGATAAAAGATATATAGACTTCTGTTTTATAAGTTTTCAAAATAATGTCAAAAATCCAGTTCTGGAAGAGTAAAAATAGCTGTTTTTCATTAGGCATAAATGCTATTCTCCTTATTCAATTGGATCATAGTGTGTACTTTCATATGCTATATAAAATAGTATTTCTGGAAAGTTTATAACAGCTAACTAAATTGGACATATAAATATCGTTCATTATTATAATACAAATAAAAAAAGAATAATTCTTATGAATTAATACGTTTTCCTTTGTTTAAAATGTTAAATATAATTTGAAGCAGAATGAAAAACAGATTGAGGTCACATGTTGATAACATTAAATCTATACTATTTTAGATGTTTTTTTTAGGCATGGAAACTTAGATCAAATCATGACCCACACACAAAAAAGGTGATAAATCTTTGTAGAATTGTACTTGAAATTTTAAAATACAAAATAATACATTCAATGTCTGTAATACAAAGAAAGAAAAAGCATATTGTCCATAATTCATACCATCCGTTGACCCCACAGTTGGGGTTATTTCCATCTTTGATACATTTAAACAACAATCATATATGTTGTTAAGCAGTGACTGAAATACCTTCTCAGTCTTTATAAATGATTTAGCTGTTTATGTTTCCTTCTTCATTATATTGTCTTATAAGGCAATTTACAAACTTGATAGGAAACTGTGCATCATAGTGTGAAACTGTTCCTAGAATCCTATCAAAATGATAGATTCTGCTGGGCAATTCATGAATGCAGAGATCCCTTTTACAGAGTTTCATTATTATTAGTTGCATGTCATTGCCACTATAATATATTAAACAATTTTAGAAGAAGAATTTTGACAATTTAGGGGTTATGATTT
The DNA here is from genome assembly GCF_004348235.1 of Phoca vitulina. NCBI lineage: Eukaryota > Metazoa > Chordata > Mammalia > Carnivora > Phocidae > Phoca > Phoca vitulina. The sequence continues at coordinate 76,480,104 of NW_022589711.1, read as the reverse complement.
TTTTCCTATAATACAAGCACATTTAATTTTAAATAAGGTACATTTGGATGGTTTTTTATTTGATGTATTTTACTTTAGATTAAATTTCTTACATAGAGTGCAGAAAGCTGAATCTTGACAAATATAACTCTGCTAGAGGAAAAAAATGTAGCACTCTTAAATAAGTATGTGATACTTATATTAAGTATTTGAAACAACCATCTATGATTATGAATTGATACGATCCTGAAGAGAATTAATATGATGGTTGAAGTTGAAGGTTTGTGTTATGTATGTATTAGTTTCTCTCTGGCAGTGATAAGAGCTATTTCTAACTCAATACATAAGGATTTAAATGTAAATTCCATAATATGTCAACCCAAGTGATCACTATTATTACTGTGACCTAGTTAATAATTATTATTTTCATTCAAACTTGAGTGAAAATAGAAATATTACCTTTTGCTTCTCTTTACTAATCTCTAGTTTTTGACTGTCCTAGCCGATTTTTTTTTCTGGATTATAATTTCATAATTTTGTAGTGTGTAGCATGTTCACCAGAAAAACAGCATGTCACAAGGACAAGGTTAGAGGCTTTGAAATCTGACAGATCACTTTGTTCCACATTCATTTTCTGTCATTGACTTTTTTAGGTATTATTAGTTCAGGCAAAACTACACCTTGGTTTCCATGTCTGTTACATGTGTCACTCTGTTGAATTTCTTTAAGAGCACAGTACCTGAGACAAAATAGGTACTTAATAAATGATATTATTATTATTATTATTATTATTATTATTATTATTATCACATAGTAATAAGCTGTGGAGAACATTTATATTGGTGAAAATTTATTGATACTTGTGTACTTACATAAAGTCCTAAATTCATTGTACTAATATCATGAAGAGTCTGACTTTGTTTTTGATGTTTGACTGTTGACAGATTTCAATTCCCACCCTTCCCAGTTCCACTCTTACCCTACATGTGGGAATACTGGTAAAAAAAACCCCAGATGCTCCCTCCTTGGCACGGGCAGGATGTTCAAACCACACAAATCCTAGTCACGGGAGAGAACCCTCATTGCAACCTCATTGCCTGATCACAAAACCCCAAACCAACTGCCACTCTGCTCCCTCAAGTCATTTATGGACCTGCTTAGGAGTCTTTTCTGCTCTCCCAAAGCGTAATCTCTTCTTCCTAGTTGTGTATCATCATCAGTCTTTACATTCAAACCAAATTCCAGGTGTGTGTGGGGGAATCCATTTTGTGTCTGAGGGGTTAATACAACAACTAACTTAGGCAATTTCAAGTCTTTCTAATTTTTTGTTCAGTTGTCTGCATATAAATCATGGGCTCAATAGTGGTTTATGATAAATAAATTTGAATACTAATTTTTATTTGTGTTGATTTTTTTGGTATATTCCAGGATCACTTTGAATTATTATACATGGATTAATTCATTTATTTATTACAACATCTATAGGGGAAAATAGGATTATCCTTTATTACACAGGTGGGGAAAAGGAAGGTAGGGAAATTCATACAGGAAGCAGCAGAACTGGAACTTACACATAGGTCGCAGGTCTTTTGCTCTTCTCCATGAATCTGTGTTGTTCTCTATGATACCACAAATTCTTTGAAATGATATTAGGAAGAAATTCAATGAGTGAGGTAGATGGGCAGATCAGTATGTGTATATCATGTGGGATCCATACACTCATTCCCTAATTATTTCCAGGTTCCAGGACATCTAAGGATGTCCTGAAAATAATCCATTCATCAAAGCATGAAGAAATATTTTGATTAATAGAACACTGGTATCTTAAAACAGTACTTTTTTGGGCTTCTTTTCTATAGAGTGACAATGCTGGGAGAATATGCTACAATAAAAAAGTCTCCCGACTTCAGTGAACATGGCAGAATCCCAAGGGCCCAGAGGCTATTAGGACCTAGAGAATTGACAAAGCAGATAGCTTAGATTCTTTTATAAGTTTTATTTATGCCAGAGAGTAGGAGCTTTGTGCCAACATAGTTGACAGAACAGCCAGCTTTGAGAAGTCACTGAGGGCTCCACTGTTCTTTGGAATGTCAAGGAATTCCCTCCAGGGGCCACAGTAACACAAATAAATTCACCAGCAGGTGTTTCACATTCCCTGTGTGCCTATTTTGTCAGTATTGTCACTTCCTTATAAGAAATTTCCCAAAACCAGTTGTCTTGAGAGAAAAAAAAGTTAACCCTTAAAAAGAGATGGCTCCACAAGATAAGCTGGCACCAATAGAAATTGAACTGCTATCATATCCACCTATGAGTGGATTTTTTCGGAAGCATCATAGAAATGAGACATCTTATCAGCAGCTGAATTTTGAGAGGGTCCCTCCTTTGTCTAAAATAATAAATCTTATAATAGATTGGTGCCATCTAAACATTTTGTCTGTTCTACATATTCTCACCCTCTTGTAGTTAGGTAGTTAGGATGATGTGATATGATGATATCTGGCTAAAGGGGTTATAAGAGGAAGTAATGAATGTCAGCATTGCCCTTGAGCTTTTTCTTCCTCTGTTGAGAAACTGAACAAGACTCATGTTCCAAATGGTGAAGCTATAAGAAAGTGAAGGTTCCACATGTGTAGTTGTAAGTGATTTTTAGAGCAGAGCCCCTTCTGATCTCTCCACCTTACCAAGCTGTGTACCTATAACAGGAATGAAAAGGAAACATTTGCTTTGTTAAGTAATTGAGACAGTAAGATTTTTTTGTCTTTAGCATATTCTAGCATATCCTGACTAATACTGGTGGTCAGTGATAATTCATGGGTGGTATCAAGTGATTTAAAAAGGTAAGTTACTTAGAAGGAATGAGATTAGAGAATTACTTACAAAGATCTTTAAACTTGGGTTAAAAAATGTGAACTAAATTCACTGCCAAAAAATTAAAATGAAGAGGAGGAAAAGATACTTATTATTTTTTCATTAAAATTTTCAACTTGCAAAACAATTGCCTCATCTCCGTATTTGAGGTCTTTACTGCTTGAGAAGTTTTAAGCTCAAAGGCAAACATGGTTTCAGAGAGGAACACAAAAGAGATTCCTTTGAATTGGAAGCTGAAACTGGTAATTGGCTTATTTGGACATATTCTACTGGGTGAGCAATTTATGAGTCTTGATGAGAGATGAAAACCAGCTCCCACTGTACAAGCTGAAAACAGTTATTACTCAATATTCCCCATTACTTTTTTTATGGGCCATGAACAAGTCACCTATTCCCATCCAATTGGATATACCTGTCCTGGATTTTGATTTTGATTTTGGCAACAAAATTTACTAGGAAACAATAGAAAAACTTTTGTGGTGGCAGAAGTATTGAAAAAAATCTAATTATGATGCGTAATGACAGAACTGGCCTTAGTGTTATTTAGTGTGCATTTAAGCTCTGTTTGTGGTACATGCCAATTCATCTGGTAGTTATTAGTGCTGCCAAAGGAATCATCAATGGAGCATGTTTGTGGGATAATGTTGGCTGTGGTCATGAATGCTTAGCCTATGGAACCTGCTTCTCTATTTCTAGTCCTTCATGAGCTACCTACCAATAAATCAATAAATTCCTGCTTTGGTTTAAATCATCTGTTGTCCATATCTAGTATTTCAAATGAGAATTCCTGACTAATGCAGTTATTTGTTATGACTTCTGGCCTGCTCTCAAAATTAATGAATCTAAACGGAATTTTGATCAACCGGGTTCAAATGGAAAGGAAAAAGAAGTCAAGAACTTGATGAGATCAAGGAGTACGATTACTGGAAGTAGGAATATGAAAGAACTGAAAGAATAGGGAATTAAAATCAGAGATGTTGATCTTTAAATTAATATTTATGATATGGAATACCCCTGGATTATGAGAAATGGACATCAGAGGACAGCTAAAATGGAATTTAAATTAAAGACATTTGAATTGAGTCAGTGAAAAGCAAGGTTAGGCTCTTTGATTTGTCATTCATATGGACACCGGAATTGCCATTATATTTGCAGTTATAGGAAAATTCATCTTTGCTGAATGGGAGGTTATAACTTAGAGATCGTAAAAATCTATGACAAAGAGAAGCAGAAGTTATTCAGCAATATGCTTTAAGATTTAGAGGTGAAGGGGTGGGCCAGCAGGTGGAATAATTCTCATCTAAAAAGTGGAAAAAATGGGAACAATGTTTAGAATGTGCCAGCGCCCTAAGGCACATGGTTAGAAATGCACCCTTCATAGAGGGTCTATTAAGGCAGTGGTGTCCTTGATGTAACATGCAATTTCAACTAAGATGGGGAGATAGTAGGTTCTGAGAAGAGGTTAAGGTGAAGGGAATTGACTAAAAGAATGAATTTCAACACAAAATATTAGAAAAAGTTAGGACATAATTTATGCTTCATTAAATCATTCAGTATGTCAATAATATTGTTTCTCCCAGGTAGCAAGCACCATGAGAAGTGCTGGAAATATAAGGTGGCTAAATCATTATCTTTACCTTCAAGGGATCTTATAATCTAGAGAAAGAGACAAAAATATAAAGAACCAATTAACATACTGCAGGATAAATGCCTCAGGCATATTTAATGAGAACTATAGGAGGACATAAGCTAACTGAATTGAACTTTGCGTAAAGAAAGATGGGAAGTGTTAGAAGAGAGGTTAGAGAAATTTATCAAGAAAGAAGTGACCTGAATTTGACCTGGGACTACAAGATAAGGAATTTTTCAGAAGGCTGGGGAATGAGAATAATGTCAGTTAAAATGAATTGCAAATAGAAGCACTAGCCCTCTCGCAAGCAGCATGTCATATTAACATGTCAAAAATAGCTGAGCATGGGTAAAGAGTATGTGGTTTGCTCACAGGTACAGGATAGGAAGTGAGAGTAGTTAAGAGGTAATCCTGGAGAGATATATGGGAGCCAGGTTTTGAAGGAACATGAGAGATTTACATTTATTATTCTTGAATACTGTATAAAGGAAGTGATAACATCTGTATTTTGAGCAATATTTTTGGGGTAGGGAAAAGAGCAATTGTTAGAAAATAGGACTTGCTGCAGAACGCCTTGCTCTCTGCCCCTCCTTACAGCTGTCAGCCTTCTGTGGGTTATGGGTCAGATTAGTGTTCCAGGTGTTGAATGTGATGCCTCCAGAACAGAAAAAGGTTGACCAGTTACTCTCCTTCATATTTTGTATTCGGTATTTCCAGATGCAGAAATTTGTTTTTTATTTTATTTTGATATCTAATATCTGTCCTGCTCCTGAAGAATGGACTCCTAAATATTTCACAGATATGTCAGGTTCCTGAATGACTGTAGGGTTTATTTTCTATTTCCTGGAGTACATGTGTTTTCCCAAGGCATCCAGTGTCCTAACCAGCTCTAACTTGTCCTGCCCAATCAGTACATCAGTGAAATCTTGGATATCCAAGTGATCTAAACCACTTTAAACTACATTTTGATGTAGGGGAAGAGAATTAACATAGTCCTCAGGAAAAACTGTCAATATTGTTGTCCATCTTCTGTGAATGTATTGTTTCTGATTCTGTTTTCTAATTGAAATGGGAAAAAATGCATTTGCCGAATTGATGGCCATGAAATATGTACTTATGGCCCTATTAATCTACTCTTGCATTGATACCCGTTGATATTGGAATCATTATTTGGATGGTTCTGCCAAAATCTAGAGTCATTCTACAGGATATATCTTATTTCTGCAGAGGCCATTCTGGCAGATTAAATGCAGATATGAGAGAGACTACCACTCCTTTATTATTATTATTATTGTTGTTGTTGTTATTATTATTTAAGCCTAATCTCCCTTAGAAAATAGTACTACTTCAGTTTTATTATCTTGGCTCTCTCTCCCTGTGTGTGCGTGTGCGTGTGTGTGTGTGTTGTGTATGTGAGAGAGACAGACAGAGAGACAGACAGACAAAGAACAAGAGAGAGCATGAGCATGTGCTTTTTAGAGACTTCTACGTGGTCTTCCCACTAGGATAGGTCTATCCCACATTAGATCAGGGGCCTAATGTGAATGTAACTCTAACGTTCAAGTATATCAATTCCAAATACATGTCACAGATTGGGGAAATGACCACTGTGTATGTCCATGGATTTAGTAAGCCTACTAGTGAACTGAAAGTTAGCCAAGATGCTGGCCAATTCACAGTAGACTTACTAGATTCAAGACTCTGGTTGTCTGTTTCTATGTCTGCATCTCTGGTCAGAAACAGCAGTTAGCAATCAGAGCACAGATTTTCAATTTTTGGGACAGGATCCTTATTGCCCACTCTGGCTCCTTGTAGGCAGTGTGCAAGCTGCTCTAGGAATGTATGCAAGGCTGCCTGCTATGGATCTGGGTTTTGGCAGGGATGGGTAGCTGTTGTGGCACTAAGAACTGAATTGGCTGAAATTAATCACAATTTACCATCCAAGTCTGCCCCTGGAAGTTGCAAGCCTTTGATAAACTTCAGAGACCCAAAATAGTTACATCAGACAGATTCTGCCAGTGCAGTTGTTGTCTAGGTAGAGAGACAAATTCTTGGTGCGTCCTACTCCACCATTTTTCTAGAATCCTCTTGCCTGTACTACTCTTTTTCCTCTAAGACTCCATGCCCTATTACAGCTCCACAACTTACTCTTGATCAATCCCTCCTGGCTGTAAGACATTTGGTTATAGTAATTATGATCTCTTGAATTCTGATGGTTCAGCATTAACACTTGGCTCCTATTAATATGGAGCCTCTCCATCCCCATCAATATTCATGGCCTTAACTACCGTGAGCCATGACTTACAGAGAGATCTTCCAAGCAATGGTATCATCCATCTCACCAGCACAGTTCTGGCGGACTTTATGAATGGAGTTTTCTTTTGGCCCTCCTATGAAACATAAATTTTGGTGTACTACAGCTCACTACCAAGTCAGAGTAGCATTTATTGCTTTGGGAGAGGGCAGATATGGTCCCAAAGAAAGCAGTTAATTGAATATTGGAATTTTTTAAAAATTCATAACAGAGATTATAGGTTAAAATCAGAAGCACTTTTATGTTTAGAACACAACACAATGAGAGAGAAAAGGCGATTTGAAAATAAAAAAACTTGGCCATGCATATCCAGATCAAAACTTGAAGGCATTGAAGCACAAACTTTATATCATATGACATAGAGTAACATAAAGAATGTAATGACATAAACAGTTTTCCCACCCTACAATGACAGAGCAAGAACATATTCTGAGATTTAATATTATTGGGAAAAGAGAACAAATATAAGTCCCTGACCTCTTTTTAGAAAACACACCAGGGCGCCTGGGTGGCTCAGTTGGTTAAGCGACTGCCTTCGGCTCAGGTCATGATCCCAGGGTCCTGGGATCGAGTCCCACATCGGGCTCCCGGCTCAGCGGGGAGCCTGCTTCTCCCTCTGACCCTCTCCTCTCTCATGCTGTTTCTCTCTCGCTCGCTCTCCAATAAATAAATAAATAAAATCTTTAAAAAAAAAAGAAAACACACCAAAAAGAATTAATACAAACCTCCAAATAATTCTGAAATTGTGCAGAGATTTATTCCCCGTTATTGATTTGAGGAAGCGGTTTCAGATTACCCACCCTAGATGGGATTACCACAATATTATAGGTAGAGAGTGGAAATCATATACCCAACCTCACCTCATATTTCCAAATGTTCCCCTAGCTCCCACAGGGTAGGGAGAAGACATGGAATAACCACACATGCCCAAATGGGGCATGAAAGACTGCTCAGAATTGAGAACTGGATGTTTACCAGGGAGCTGTAGTAGCAAAAAGCAAGGAACACCTAGATCTGAGAATGTAAAATAGAAGAGCAAAGGGGGGACTAATCAATGATAAGACTGTGATTCAAAGATTAGCAGTGACAATGGAAGTTGAGGGTGAAGGCTCAGTCAGCAAGAATGAGTTGTTAACTGCCCAGATTCATCTTTGTGTGTTGCCTATGCTAAAAGAAGAGATGTGGTAATCATTAGCACAGTATGTCCATGTAGCAGACACCCTATTAGGTAGACTCCACAGTACATGTGAATGCTAAGAGAATGCAAGGAGAGTACCCAATGGGAGAAAACTGACTTTAAGCTCTCAGTCATTTCCTAAATCCAAGTCTGTAGTTGAAACGATTGATTGCCTTGAATTGGCGAGATCGTATTTTTGTGGTATCAGCAATGGGGCTGATTAGCTGAGTAGAACTTTGTAAAGTTTCATATTTGCACTGTTATAGTCTATAAAATATTGAATCTGCTCAATATGTTTAACAAAGAAGTATCTCTGTAGTGAAAGCAGTCTGTTGATATTAAAGTCTGCCTATACTATTGACATAGCAAATTAGCTCTTCAGAGGCACATTGACTAAAGGACCTCAAATGCTCATTTAATACAATTTTTTAATTAAAGTATATCTAAGGTATATCAGTGTTATAGAACTAGCCAGCTGGCTGGAATGGAGCAGCTGTGGCAGGACAAAATTCCCAATGATAACTAGAAAAGCAATAAGGAAGAAAGAGAGGGAAGGAGGGGTGTTGGCAGCAAAGGAGAGAGAAAAGAAAGGAGAACAGAGAATAGAGAAAAAAGAAAAAGAAAAATCTTGTTTTGAAGACACCTCATAACTATTGAGGCAACCAGGACTTGAAGAGCCAAGAACCTGGAGAGAAGGAAACACAGATGTTTAAACCAACATTCTATGAGGAGCTTCTTTCCTCAAGGGTTGTGCTTAATTCTGAGTAAGATACAAGTCAGAAAACTCAGAAGATTACATTTTAAAAATAGATAAGCCAATATGACTTAAAGTTCATAGTGATAGAATAAAAAATTGGATTTTTGAGATTTCAGGTAATAGGACTTGAGGGCATAAGATCCAGAGAGAAGAGAGGAAAGCTTCCTCAGTAGGATTTTCCCCTCAAATCATCAGCTGATATTCTTAAGATGCTCAAGGCCAGAGGCTAAGAAGCTAAACAGAAAGTCGATGAGAGGCGGAACAAAATTTTCTGCAGTCTCACTGCTAAGAAAATAAAAATTAGAGATCAGGAGGAAGGACTGTACTAAATATGCCAAATTCTCACTTGGGACCTGTGAAGACTTAAAATTAGGAATGTAAGAAATGTGAAGGGTCTAAGATTTCACCTCACAAGTTAATCTGCTTCAGTTTCACAGATGGTGGCAGAACACACGAGACTCCTGAGTCAGAAGCAGAAGACTTTATTACAGCACAGCAGGCAGCGTGTTTGCCTTGGTTCTCACTGCTCCTGAAGGCCCACGGGTGGGGTGGTCGTATAAAATCAGGTCCTGGGGATGCTACACACATAGTGAGTTTGTGTTACCAGGGAGAAACCTTGAGCTTAGAACCCTGCCAGTGTTATAAGGGGTCTGTTAGCAAACCTGCCTCATTTTGGCCCTTGAGGGAATCATACCAATATTATCTTGGACAGCAAAAACCTCTGCTTTTTATCCTTGAGAGAAATAGCATCTTTATCTTCTAAGATAACTATCTAAGATAGTTTAGAACAAAAGTGAACACAAGACATGCAGAAACACCATGGAGTGAAAGAGTTAATTGAGTTAATAACTCTCAGTTATAAAACTGACAGTCCAGCCTCAAGTCAAGTTATTCCTGATTGGATCAAAGTAATATGCCACCACCACCACCACCCCTTAGACCACCGATCAGAAAATAAGATTACCCCGCTCTAGAGGAAGATCCCATTATCTGAAAACATGCCATTTTTATTTTAATACAAAACGTCTGCCAATAAGATTACCAGGTATACAAATAGACAAGAAAAAGAGGAAAAATTTGACCAATAAAAACAGACCTAAAAATGACCCTGTTTTTGAATTTAAAGTAAATATTTGTACAGTGCAGGCTTTCCTTAGTTTTGTTTTTTTTTTTTTTTAATATTTGGGAGTAGTTTTCAATTTATAGAATTCAAATGAAAAATCAAAGTAATTCATTTGTTGGCAATTTCAGTCTTTTAGGTATATATTTATGTTCATTTATGCAAGTACATTATCATATTTCTTTAAAACTAAAGAATTGGTCAGCATATGAAGTATTATTTATATGTAGTTTATACATCTTGTGAAACACTGTCTTTACTGGATAGACTATAACAGGGAAGAAGTATATTTTCTGAAACTATTAAATTTTGAAAATGTAAATTAACCAGATGGAAAATAAAGCTTCAATAATATTGAATATTTGACACTATCATCAAAGGTATACTAAGGGCAAGAAAGTGCATTTGATATTTGAAAAGATGAAGAAAAGGAATAATTTTAATGCCTCTCAGAAAGTTATATTATTCCATAAAAAAATCATAAAAAGTATTTAAACAACAAAACATGATGCATATGGCAAAATACCAATAGAGAGGAAAAAATGAAGGAAAATAAAAATTGAGAGGCATTTTTAAAATGACATGAGTTTAAATACTTACTATAAAAATAAAGTGATAAAATTCACTAATAAAAAATATTTAGATTGAGCCCAAAAGTTCTTGTTCTGCCATTGGGTTGCCATTGGCCAAATCAAACTTCTCACCCAGACCAGAGTTTTGGATACTTTAGGAACTGACCTTTTCCTGTAATCTTCATGTTCCCAGTATATCTTTGATCTCTCCAGTTCTGGACTCCAGGTTCACATTTAGCCTTGGCCAAAATTATCATACAGAATTATTTCAATTCCAGTTTTAATTGTAAAAAATATAAATGTGAAACATGGATATATAAGTAATATAGTTAAAATAGGTGATTTCTACTTGGGGCAGTTTAAAAAGCATAACAGCTATGGGACAGTTTCTACATAGGACCAATAAGTTTTGCTACATTTAAAGTGTTAACATTCTCCCAAGTAAAACAAAGAAATAAAAATACCTGATTCTTGGTGGATGTTAGAGTAATAACATTATTTTCAAAATTGGTAAATAAAAGAATCAAGCATGTATCTTGCCTTCTGTGAACAAAACATGTAACAGAGTAACCTAAGGGTATATGAGGTTCAATTTCTTCTTACGGCAGTATCCCAACTAGTCAATGCAGAAGGTAAAATGAGAATTATTTTTCCGTTTTCCTAATGAACTAATTGATCTAGGAGTTACCATTACTACAAGAGAGACAAGCAAATGTTATGTGCCTTCTGGGAAAAGAGACCACGCATGAAATATACATTTACACACACACACACACACACACACACACACACGAGTGTGTGTCATATAACGCCATTAGATCCAACAATGTGTTAGCAAAATGCAGACTGAAATCAAATGCAGTGTTTAATATGTATAAAAATGACCTGGGATTTTTTTGAAAATGCATATTCTGGTTCAGTGGTTCAGGTGGAGCCTGCAATTCTGCATTTCTTTTCTTTCTTTTTTTTTTAAAGATTTATTTATTTATTAGACAGAGAGAGAAGGAGAGAGGGCACAAGCAGGGGAGCAGGAAGCAAAGGGAGAGGGAGAAGCAGGCTTCCTGTGGAGCAGGGACCCCGATGCGGGGTTCGATCCCAGGACCCTGGGATCATGACCTGAGCCGAAGGCCGACGCTTAACCGACTGAGCTACCCAGGCACCCTGAAATTCTGCATTTCTAATAAGCTCCAAGTTTATTTGTTATAATTAAAGTTTTCTGTGCTGCTGCTCCTTGGAAAATATTTTGAGTAGCAAAGCTTTATAGGAAAACAGTTTTGAGCAACTGCTGTGTGTGTGTGTATGTGTTTAAGAAAAATATATTTAAAGAGAGAGAGAAGCTATAGATGAAAAAAGACTTAAAATATCAACTACTCAAAATATGGACATATTATTTGGGTTCTATTTCAAAAAGTTAACATACAAAGCTATGACATTTTTGAATTGTTAAAACTTGAACACTAGGTAGTGTTTGATGACATTAAATAGTTATTTTTAACAATTTTAGGTGTGATAATGACATTGTAGTTACATTTTAAAGTAGTTACCTTGGTTTTTTTTAAGTTTTTATTTAAATTTCACTTAGTTAACATACAGTGTAATATTAGTTTCAGGTGTACAATATAGTGATTCAACAATTCCACACATCACCCAGTGCTCATCACAAGTGCCCTCCTTAATCCCCATCACCTATTTCACCCATCCCTCCACCCACCTCCCCTCTGGTAACCATCAGTTTGTTCTCTAATTGCACTACCAGGTATTTACCCAAAGAATACAGAAATACTAATTCAAAGGGATACATGCACCCTGATGTTTATAGCAGCATTATCTCTATCTATCTATCTATCTATCTATCTATCTATCTATCTATCATCTATCCATCTATCTAATGGAATATTACTCAGCTATAAAAATTATGAAATCTTGCCATTTGCAATGACATGGGTGAAGATAGAGAGTATAACACTAAGTGAAACAAGTCAATCAGAGAAAGACAAATACCATATGATTTCACTCATACGTGAAATTTAAGAAACAAAACAAATGAGCAAAGGGAAAAAAGAGAGTGGCAAACCAAGAAACAGACTCATAACTACAAAATATTTATTTTTTGAAGATACATTATTTATATATCTTTATGTATAAATATTTATGGATGAAATTTACTTCAAAATAATTTGTAATGGTAGAGTAGTCAGGAGTGTGGATTGGGCAGAATTGACCATGGGTTCATAGTTATTGGTCCTGGGTGATGTACACATGGGAGGTCATTATGTTTTTGTGTCTATTTCTTATCATGTTTCAAATTATTCATAATAAGAATTTTTAAAAGGTTTATAATATTTAAAATCACACAGTTGAGCAATAAGAATCCAAAATAGAAATATAATGTCCTTACACATAAAAAACATTGCCCTTTATAGATTTTCGATACTAGTCCTTTATCTGATATGAAAAAATGCTCCACATCGCTCGGCATCAGGGAAATCCAAATCAAAACCTCAATGAGATACCACCTCACACCAGTCAGAATGGCTAAAATTAACAAGTCAGGAAATGACAGATGTTGGCGGGGATGTGGAGAAAGGGGAACCCTCCTACACTGTTGGTGGGAATGCAAGCTGGTGCAGCCACTCTGGAAAACAGTATGGAGGTTCCTCAGAAAGTTGAAAATAGAGCTACCATATGATCCAGCAATTGCACTATTGGGTATTTACCCCAAAGATACAAAAGTAGGGATCCGAAAGGGTATGTGCACCCCGATGTTTATAGCAGCAATGTCCACAATAGGCAAACTGTGGAAAGAGCCAAGATGTCCATCGACAGATGAATGGATAAAGAAGATGTGGTATATATCTACAATGGAATATTATGCAGCCATCAAAAAGAATGAGATTTTGCCATTTTCAACAACGTGGATGGAACTGGAGAGTATTATGCTGAGCGAAATAAGTCAAACAGAGAAAGACATGTATCATATGATGTCACTGATATGAGGAATTCTTAATCTCAGGAAACAAACTAAGGGTTGCTGGAGTGGGGGG